>NC_013082.1:326582-653165 GCF_000142805.1 Lachancea thermotolerans CBS 6340 | reverse complement strand
CTTCAACTTTTTTGTGGGCCATATCCGACTATAAATGATCGTCGCGGGCGATATGCACGTGACCGAATAAGGATTATCATAAGCTTTAATCATTAAAAAAAGACTAAATATAAGTGTATGTGCATCTTGGGCGAAGTGTCATTATTCATTAGTGAGAGCATTTATGGCTTGCGAACCGGCAGGCGTATGATCCCTTGGCTTTTTATGCTAAAAATGAAATATTTTGAGGGATTAGGGCAGACGACCGGAGAAAATAAGGTCAACTCTCTCAGACTACCTTGGTCTTTGGAGACGCGAGAACACTTTAATATCCATATGCTCCATATGTTGAGCCGTTATTGCTATTCCCTGGTTTTAGGTGATTGTTGTGATTTCCATTGGAATGGGGGTTGCTGTTATTCATGCTGAGTTGGGGAAGGGAAATTTGAGTGTTATTTTGCAGACTGAGCATATCAAACTGGGAAGATAAATCGTCACCAGTCATTGAGTAGCCCCGGCTAGTATTTCCAGTGACGGGGAAGACACCAGGGTAATTATAGTATCCGTTAGGAACCGCCAGCTGCTGGGTGGGTGGCTGTCCGTTGCTTCCCACAATACCTGCTCCATTAGGCGCAGGTAACGGTATTGGGAGAATTCCACTATTCGACTGTGCCCGTGGTCGTGAGCCAGCGCTCATAGCGCTTCCTGCAGAGACGTTTCTCATATGGCCCATATTATCAACATTGAAAACATGTGACAAGCTAGAACGGTGCTTTGAACTGCCAGTGACGTTCAGCAACGTTGCCGAGCTGGATGAGCCTCCACCTAGACCGACCTCCTCCATTAGCCGACGATGAAGCTGGGTGGTGCTGATATTCATCAAGACTTTGCGCACTTGTTGAACGACGTGAACTCTAACTTCCCCCTCCAGCAGAGACATTGACAAAACCTTGTAAACAAAAGTAGGACCATAATTGTTGTCACACAGCACTTGGTAAAGAACTTGCGGGATCGTTGCGCTGTCTTTTTTCCCGAAAATGCTTTCGAGAATGAAGCGCTTTGCTTTTTCGTCGCCTCTATAGTTCAACACTTTAAGCACTGTTAGCGAAGCAAGCCGGTGACAGCATAGCTCGGCTAGGTTTGAAACGAGCTTTGAAGCAAGAATGGAATGTCTGTGTGGCAATGTGCAGGTATCCAGGAACCAGGTGACCAGTAGTGCCCCGTTGCTATTGGTGGCCAGATATTCTGTGTACAGTACAATCATAGCGCTTAGAACGAGGAGCTGCTCTCTGGTTATAATGTCGTGTGCCTCCAAACAGGCTCTAACGGCCCTTGCGCCATATCTATTTTGTGCAATTGTCCAAAAATTTGAGACAATATGCTCAAATATAAAGTTGTTCCAAGGAAAGCCAAACTTGAGGACGCATTGGATCACGTAGTTACCGAATTGATCATTAAACAACGGGGTGCAGTAGGTTTCAACGCCCTTAGCAACCAGCATCTTTTGTCTAGGGGTGTCCGCCATTGTGATGATTTTCTGGCAGGCCCAAGTTCCATTCTTGTGAACACCCATCGAAGTCAAATACTTGTTGGTTTGTCTTAGCATAATGTCCTTGATAACAGTTGAAGAGTGTTCAAAGAGTTTTTGCACGATTGTGTTACCCAAGTAATCAGAGCAGAGCTCTGGCAATTCGTCAAGCATAGCTACAGCTAACTGCTCGATCTCCAGATCAGACATCATATTACCGTCTATAGCTTTGCGAATTTCACGTAGCTTTGGCGCATCAAATTCCCTGTTAGGTAGAGGGTCGGGCAGCGGTCCAAAGTCAGCAGTATCGCTTGTACCTCCACATTGGATAGCATTTTCCACAACATGCTGTGTTTGAGTCGAGTCGTGGCTAGTGCCAAAAGAATTGACGGTATCTTCAAGTGCCTGTTTGTACTCGGACACACTTGGAGGGGGCAGTGGGAAAGGGCAGTGTTCTTTCTCTGAACTAGCATGCGTTGGTGCGCCTGGGTTTCCACTGTTATGATTGGAGCTGGAGTTGGAACTGGGGTTGAAGTTGGAACCTGATGACTGCTGATGAGAATGCGAGTGGGCATGTTGTTGCTGTTGCTGTTGTTGTTGTTGTTGTTGTTGTTGTTGTTGTTGTTGTTGCTGTTGCTGTTGCTGTTGCTGTTGCTGTTGTTGTTGTTGTTGTTGTTGTTGTTGTTGTTGTTGTTGTTGTTGTTGTTGATGCTGATGCTGTTGCTGTGACTGTTGAGAATTAGCCGCGCCATTCAAAACAGGTACGGATATGTTTCCCTGCTGTTGAAGTGTCACAGCGCCGCTATACAACTGCTCTTGAAGAAGTGATTGTGGACCGTTGATGCTCGCAGCAGAAGAGAGTGGTTGCGCAGAAGTGATGGACTGCTGATGCATTGGCAGCACCTTCGCGAACGACACGCAGCTCGGGGCCCCCACAAGAGAAACTTCTTTGCCATGCAGGGCTTCTTTCGCGCGCATGGCAGATTCAACCGAGTCGAACTCTACAAGCGCCATGTTAATGCGCTTCAGTGTTCTCGCAGAAATCACGTTCCCAAACTTCATGCAGAGCGTCGCGAGGCTCGTGCTAGTCAGGTTTATAGCGTTGGAAAGCTGTGGTTGTTGCTGCTGCAAGGAGTACACGTTGGATATAGACACGGTGTTGGTGGGAAGCAGCGTTGAAATTTGGTTTATGGCGGGTACTGTAGGGTCCGTTGTAACCCAGTTGATGGACCTAGGGTCCACGTCGTCTGTAACTGCGGGGGTAGGAGGCGAGTGCTGTCTCGCAGGAGGAGCATTGTTATGCACAAATTGGGGCTGTTCAAGGCCGAGGCCGAACGTCGAGGCTCTTGATCTGTTGACCCCCATGTTGTCGTATACGGGCGCGTCCGTATAGATGCTGGATGCGTTGGAGTGCGAACGCTGACGGGAGCCCCAGATGTTGCCGTTGGAAGTGGCAGGGACAGTTAGGCTACTCGCGTTAGCGTTGGCGGTGGGGGCGCCATTGCCGTTGCCGGTGGCGACACTGGGCATGTCGAAATACGCGTTGCCAGAGTACTCATTGAGTGGGCTGGCGGTGGTGAAAGGTACCCCGTTGAGAGCGGTGGCAGAGGTCATGACGTGCGGCTCGTTGGGCGACGTGTTCGTTGACCACAAGCTGCCGGCCGTCTGTGGCATGCCCGACAGAGACGTCACCTGTGAGGAGACCGTGTTATTGCGCGTGCGCGAGACGGTGTTGGAGGGCACGCCATGCAGCGCGGACCCGAAGGTAAAGGAGTCGCCCGAGTCGCGGGGTGGGAGTGGCGCAAAAAAGGAGGCCTCGTCAGCGGGCACCTCCACGGATGCGACTGGTGCGATCGCCGGGGGCGTGATCTGGCCCGACAGGCTGACCTGGCTGCGGCTGGTACTCTCACTGGACGAGCCGCTTACGGCCGCGTCGGGTGCGTGCTTGGACGACCCCGAAGTTGTTTTGCGCGAGTGGTGTAGCTTTGCGCTGATGCTGGGCAGCAGGTTGCTGAGCGTATTGGAAAAGCGACCCGCACGCACTCGGTAAGACCCGAGCTTCTGCGGCTGCCCTGCGTCGCTGGCGTGCAACTCCTCTTCGTACAAGGGCAACGTAATGCCGGGGTCGAGCGCCTCCGGGATCTGCGTCAGGCTCTGCTTCTGCGGGTTCTTGGGTTTGTCCATAGCGGTCCGTTGGAAAGAATTGCGGGGAGAGATCGCGTTGGAGCCCTCTGTGCTGTCGGAAGGGCAATGGTTCTCGGGCGCAACTGGACCTTGCCCTCCCGCAGGACCTTTGAGTTTTATATATGTATCCTGTGAGAAAAAGCGAGTTTTTCGACGCCGTTCCATGTGATGCACCCGTCCATCCTGTCACGTGGGACCTTGGCAAAGCCGAGTTTCGACGCGCCACTGGCGCGGGGAACCGCGCTAGCGGGCGCCTGGCTTATGTATCGGCAGCTGCGAGGGCGCACACGCCCCCATGCGCCAACAAAGCCCCCATTTCGCGAAATCCAGTCCTGCTCTCGCAGCCCCGCGCTGAAATTTCGCTTGAGTTTTTGGCCGGTCGCCGCACATTGTCAGCAATGCATTTCAACGCCCGCCGCGCGCCTCAGCCTGAGCTTTGTTCACTCGCTATGCCGGCAAACGTTTGCCCGAATTATTCATCACTGACCACGAGACTGCTATATTCGTCGTGCCAAACGCCGGTGCCCATATAGGCACCCTTCGCGGAACGTGACCCGTGCACGGAACCGCTGAACTCTTCTGGAAGAAGGGTTGCGTTTGAGCCCAGAATCACGTGACTGGGGCGTAAGGTGCAAAAATGATGAGAGCTACGAGATTCGAACTCGCGAATCCGAAGATATCAGAATGTTCGATCATTTGAAGAACCTAAATCTGACGCCTTAACCACTCGGCCAAACTCCCTATTCGATGAAAGTGCTACAGAGATGAGGCAATATGTCGACTACTAGTAGCATGTGCTATGAGGAGAGGTGTCAGTTGCTTCTGGTGCCAAGTAGGTTTTGTGGAAGGAGCTAAAGTACGCGCCACTTTTGCAGAATCAGGAAGCAAGTGTGCGAGCGCTTCCTGCGCGCAAGCGCGTCTATAGGTCTAGTAGGACTTAGGGAAGTGTACGCGGCCCAGCGCACGGGCTCGGCGGCTCCCGCGCGAGCCACTGATAAGTATCAGTTTATATCACGTGATCTATCTGCGGGCGTCCATATTGGGAAGCGGGTTTCTCGTTTGGGATGGTTTCCGCTTTGGGGGTTCCGGCCCCTTTGTTTACATATTGCCTATTCCGGCTGCGGATCGCACTGGACGTCAACAAGCGCCTGAGCCATGGGAGGTGTCTGGAGCGTCGCTACCTGAACTTAGCTCTTCGTTTTCCACACGCCAACAGCTATTTTCTGAGTTCCCAGAAGGGACTTGCGCTCAGCATTGCACGCCTTACAAGCCCGCGACTCCACAAAATGTTTCTGGACCAAAGCGCCACCGCTCAGAGCGCGTCTGCCACAGTGGACTCGCTGCTGAGCGAAATCGAGCACGAGATCCCAATCCACGCCAAACGGCAGATCCCGCTGCAAGAAATCGGCGACGACACAATGGAGGAGATCGTGCGCTACAACACCAGGTCTAACTCCAGCGCCGCCGCGGTAGACCCCGACACGGAGCCGCTGCACTCCCTATTGGAAAACGGCAATCGCAAGTCAGTTATGTTCAGCGACGATTTCGAGCTGCACGAGTACTCCGCGGTCGACGACGCCGCAGCAGGCTCTGCACCCGCGTCGCCTGTTGTGTGGGACCTTGCCCCGCTTCCGCAAGTGCGCGCCGGCGCGGGCAGCGCAAGGAAAACATCGCTGCACCTTGAACGCGACCACTCCGATACCGAGACTGACAGCGAGGACCAAAGTCTCAATGAGACCTTCCAGCTGGGACATGCCGAGCTCAGAGCCAACACGGTGTCAAACATGGACGAGCGGCTCGCCCACGTATATGACAACCACCACAGCTCGCTAAACGTGCCAAGGCTCAAGGAAATGGTGAACGACATTGACCAACAGGCCAACTTCCAAACAACCTCGGAGGTGCATACGCAGCCGCTCAAAATCACCTTCGAATCCACGCGGCCGCTAATCGACAGTAGCGACGACCCGCAGATGCTCGAGTTTGAGCTGCAGTCGAGGGACTCCGACGATCAAGCGTTCACTTCCGCCCAACATTCGCCCTCAAAAATCCCTACAACTAACACCATACGCATTAACAGGCTGAGCACCGCCGAGCCGCTGACGGCGTCAGGGAGATTATCATCAGGCTCTTCCGTGGATGAAAGCGAGACAGATCTTGAGACTACCATGAGGCAGGACAAGTTCCAGCTTCTGAGGACGTCAGCGCCCCCAGATCTCTCTAAGCCTCTCAATGCCCACAGCTATCATGTGTCTAGCAGGAGCTTGCTTTCGCACAACGCGGATAACAATTCCCGGGCCTTCAGCATGGCCACCACTGCAGATGAGTTTCAATCTGCCAAAGAGAGCATTAGCTGCGACATGTCGGCAGACGAATCTCAGAGCAACTACTCCGTAGAGGACTTGCAAATATCCACTGGCATGGTACGAGAAGATGATACTTTAGGGAGCATTACCCAATCTATGCAGTCTGACATAAAACACTCGCATTCGCTCGGGGCAAGTGGTGCCGATGGATATCCTCCTTCACTACCGCCATTGAACACATCCTATGTCGACCGCATCAGCAAATCCGGCTCTACCTCCACAGTAAAGATCACCTCTCTTCAAAACTTGAAAGGACACATTTCAGAAAGTGACACAGAGCGGTATGATGATGAAGAGGCGGAACAAGGGAAGTTTAGTTCAAGCCCTGGGTCTGACAATGAAAACGATGAGCCAATCCCGTTCACTCGAACCAGCTGCCACTCTTCGATTAACCGAAGCAGTTCGGCGCATTCGTTGAGCAATACATCTGCGAAAGACATTGAGTTGACGAATAACTCTGCAGAACCGCTACAAAAAGCAGAACAGACAGAACCCCAAAGTGCCAGGGACAATAGCAGCGAGGCTGCTGATACAGCCTCAATGCATTCTGGTGCATCAGCATCGGGCATCCCAAATCAGTTGCAGGATACAAGAATAGTTTCCAATAACTTCAGCAAGCTTTTTGACGAGGATGCGATTTTCGGAGACTTAGAAGAAACCTCCAATGACTCCATCGACATTACCAGTTCAGTTAAGCCCTCGGACTACTTGTCAATCTGGCGTTCTCAAGAAGTGAACACTAAGTCTTCGCCAACTATCAGCGCCAATTCTCAGTTTTCACAGCAATCAAGTGGCACTGCTGGCTCCTCTATATCTATGCACTCAAATTTCAAGCTCAAGCCCAGGATTATAAGCAGAAGCAGGATATGTTACCCTCCTCCTAAATCTGAGAATGCCTTCAAGCTGAGAGATATCTGCTCAGTCCCTCAAGCAAGTGGAATTGGCATTTTGGATCCACTTCGGCTGAAACCAAAAGTTTCTAGAGAGATCTCTGTGGACCTTAAATTGGCTTCTGTAACCCAAAGTCCTCGAGAGCTGAGCCATGACGCACTTCAAGAGAGTACATGCGTGTCCAGAGACGCTGATGCGAACACGGATAACAGTGAAGAGCCAGCGTCGCGGGAGACCAATATTCTTACTGTCGAGAAAAATCAACCCGAAGAGCCCATGACGCCAGTAAAGGAAAAGCGCGTTGCATCTGTAAACCTCAGTTTACCTGATATTTCCGGCGACAACTTTGACGTCTCTAAGGAGCTCGGAGATGTTCTCGGGACACTCAATCATGATGAAATGTCTTTGAAGCAAACTAGCGCTGGCAAAAATAGCGACTCTCTAGTCTATGACATCTGGGACGAGAACAACTACCAGAACGGCGTTGAACTTGAGCTTGATGACCAAGATGAAAAACAAACCAAGGAAATATTTAATGGAGGAGTCTTGACGAAATTGTTGAGCCAAGATTCAAAAGCTGTAGACGAAGATGGTGAGCAAAGGCCGAAGGGTGGCCTGGGTCTATTGAGGAATACTGACAGCGATGTCGCCGTGTGCAGAGCAGATAGCATAAAGGGGCTTGATGTCATTAGATCTGCTTCAAGCGATTCCGTACAGCATAGCTTCGAGCACTTCAAACAACCCCACACACCATCCCCAATTAAGGCATCTCACATTGACAGTCCATTTAAAATTGTTAGGGCAAGAAAGCTGATAAACAATAAAGTTATTTCGCCCGACTCAATTGCCAAAACTGAGCTGTCCACTGAAGCTGCATCTTCAGAACACGATGTTTCAATATCGGGCAGTAATAAGACCGTTGTTAACGAAGAAAGGGAAAAAGAGTCACTATTTACAGCGGACCCTGCTCTATTAGAAGACCTCGGCAAGTTTTACATTTTTGTCAAATCAATTCAAAAGTTGAGGCTAGAAGACATTGAAAGACATAGTCCTGAGGTTTCCTTGGAGCTTGATAACGGCACACATATAGTACAGACTCCCTGGCAACCCCTGAAAAAAGAGGGCATTCAAGTTAAGCAAGAATTTGAACTCATAATGAAGAATGAAGAGCTCGGAACTACCTCTCAACTCGTAATCACTGTCAAATGCAGGTATAAAAGACCACAAGCGGAACTCGTAGAAGTTATCGAGCGCATTCCTATTAAGAAGAAAGTGCCTTTCGGAAAGACAAAGTACACAACAAACAAAAAATATGTGCAGAAGAAATTGGACTTCGATGCATGGGACCTCAAATTTGCTCAAGATGGTTCTTTTGCCCGTTGCACTGTACCATTGAGGTCAGATGTTTTGAAGCAAACGTCGTATACACAGAAATCGTATCGGTTCTCCCTTTATAACGAGTGGGAAAGGCAAAAGAATCCTTCTCAACAACAGGCAAAATTATGTGAGCTTCCACGCAAGCCTGCTTATGAAGTAGGAGAAGTCACCCTAGAAATGTGCTTTCTTCCTCGGACCTCAAAGCACGAAAAGTTTCCAAAAACGTTGAAACTAGCACAGGACGTGGTTGACAAGTACAATGAGCAGCAGAGAATAAATTTCCAGGGTTATCTGTGGCAAGAAGGTGGTGATATCGATTGTTTGCTGCAGAAGCGCTACTTTGTTTTAAAAGGAACTCAGCTTGTCGCACATCATGAGATCACGAAAAAGCCGCAAGCCCTGATTAATTTACTGAAAGTCGTTAGTGTCGTGGGCGAGGGCAAAATAACTGAAGACAACATCAAAAAGGTGCGCAACTTCACGGACATTGTGCTTTTCAGTGAGTGCTTCAAGTTAATCTTCGAGAATGGCGAGGTTATCAACTTGGATGCAGAATCAGCGGAACTCAAGAGCAAATGGACTGAACTGCTTACTCGTGTAGTTGAGTTAAACAAGTTTCATCAGCCATGGGTAAAACACTTTTCGAACAACCGTGCCATGGACGTCTAAGAACGCATTTGCGATGTTCCCCCACAACAATGAAGGACTAGGATGATATATACGCGAATCATTAATTAATATAATATACAGAGTTATTCTAGCAGAAGCTACTTTTTTTGCTGTGGGTTCATATTGTTCATCATGCCAGGGAATGGGAAAGGAAATCCGCCAAACATGGGGGGCATGCCCATGGGGAAAGCAGGTGGAGCCATAGCCGCTGGCGCATTTTCCTGTCCCATACTGTCGGACCCTGAGTCGTTGAGCTTTCCTTGCTGTTGCAGGGCCAGTAGCCCCATAAGCATTTTGTGGGGATTGTACTCTGCGCGTAGCTTTTCTTGTTTATGCAGGTACTCCATCCACGTTTGTTCGTTGAAACCGTAGTTAAAATAGTCACTGATATTTGCGCCTGGCTGCCTCCACGGTTTTTCTTTGAGAACCTCTGGGTCAATGTCTGTTATTGGCTGGTCGCCAAGCTTGCCAACTGCGTTGAGGTCGATGGCCGGTAGACGCTCAGTCCCAGGAGCGGCCGAGGTTCCTGCGTCCGCATCAACTGCAGCTGTACTCAGCCCTGCAGTGGCTTCCGTCTCCACAGCAGCGGAGCCTATATTTGTAGCAGGGGGTGCGATCGTTGTTGGTTTTGGTCCTGATGCGGCGGTTGCAGAGTCTTTCTTGGAATCCAGCTTCGAGCTATCCGCCCCGACACCGATGATGAATTCGACGTCAGAGTCCTCGTCTGACTCTTCATTTTCGCTAGAATTTTCATCGCTACTACTGCTCGAGGCCGCATTATCCTCAGTGCTGTCTACCTTGGGCTTCTTGGTTTCCTCTTCGTCATTGGGTTGCGTTAGCGGTCTCTTATTCTTGTTCTCAGAAGGTGACACAGCTTCCGCCCCTTCTTCATCTGAGCCATACAAAAACCGCTCGTCCTCGTCACTAGAGTTCATTTCCAAAAGTCCGGGAACGCCTTTTACTACCTCTCCACGCTCTGTTCCGACTGAAATCCAGGTTTGAAGCTTGAGCTTCTTGCCATTCGTATGTATCCAAAGTTTATGTTGCACGTGATGCGATTATAAACCCAATTTTGATTATGTCACATAACCGTCTAAAGTAATATGACACGTGACTGAGTTCATGGTGATTTGCTGAGATAAATTTCTGGAATGTCTATCATACTAATAATGGATGAATTAGATTTGATGAGCTTTGAAGTAAAAAAGAAGCGCCAAGATGATCGGCTCTGCTTGCGGAAGAAGGCTTTTTAGTTGCTCAAATGTTGCGCTGAGGGTGAACAAGGCATCCCTTAGAAAGATCCCTGCTCCAAACGGAGAACTAACTGATGCTGGAGCTTTCCTAAGCAAGATTGGGCGCAAATGCGAAGAGTTCAACGAAACATTCGAGAACAAGTGGGAAAACCTGTTTCACTGGGACTCTAAAGTTCTCAAAGAGAAGGGTATTCCACCACAGCAAAGAAAGTATATTTTGAGTCAGGTCGAAAGACTGCGGAAAAACGAGCCCATCAGAGAGATTAAAGAGGGAAAGAAGTCATTCTTTGGTGGTGAGCGCAAGCGCAAGGAGACGAAAGCGAAGCTGCGCGCCCAAGAACGCAATGCCTAGGCCCCAAAATTGCTTTATAAACTTGTATATAATAAAAATAGTCATTTCAGAGTAGGGTTGTTCTCCAGGAACCTAGCCAGCTCTTTACTCAGCTCTACGGCTTCCTGCTCCATCCTCTCTTCAGAAGACTCCACGCGTTGGTCGTCTGGTTTAGCCAGCTGTTTACGGCCCTCACGCCCACCTGAGCTCAGGTACTCCCTGCGACGCTCCTCCCACGATTCATAAGACCAGTTGTCAATCATCTCGTAGATTTTGTCACCCACGTTATTCGTACGGTAGCGAGGGATTATATGAGTATGCAGGTGGGGCACTGTCTGCCCTGCCTCTGGTCCGTCTTGGATTGCTATGTTGAGTGAGTCTGCCTTGTAATGGTGTTTAATAAACCTGTGTATCAGCTGGACAGTGTTGAAGAAGTCCTCATTCTCCTCCCTACTAAGATCCGCTAAGTTGACGACACTAGTCTTTAGCGGCACCACAAGTACATGGCCAGGAACTAGAGGCTTGAGATTGACTAAGGCGTATGAGTGCTTAGATTTCTGTTCTCATCACTTTAAAGTCAGTTTAGGCCCAAAAGAAGAGTGTGTTGCCAACATGATTTCCGATAATGGCTCCTAACATACGTAGAAGACTTGCTTCGTGACCAGGAATTTACTAAAATAGACAGCAGAGGTCATTGTGAGTTGTCGTTGGCGCACGTAGTACAACTTTGTGCCCTTTTAATTGTCAATGATTAATTTTTAAAAATAAGATATACGAAAGTCTGCATACTGATCTTCTAAGCAAGAAATCAGATCGTTAACGTCGCTACCTTTCAGATCCCAACCTAATTTTGAAGAAACACGTAAGGTCCGCAGATTTGGCAGTCTATCTTCTGCCAAAGCTATCGTAATATCATCTGGGTGAACCTTGAATGCTTGTCCCAAATTTCCACTGCATTCGAGCATGAGTGTACGTAGAGGACGCGGGCTGGGCAAGGGGGTCAGCATATATTCTGAAAAGGCCCATTTGGAGCAATAGTCCACTGGCAGCTGAAGGACCCGGAGGTTTGAGCAGTACCGGAACACCGCGTCTAGCGAACTCCCCTGGAGAGATGGCATTGGATAATGAAAGTGTAAGTGTGTTAATCGGTCTCCGATCTTAGCTAGAACTGTGTATACTGAGTGCTCATCTATCTGCGGACAAAATGCAAACTCCAGTTTCTTAATAGTGCGCGGGAATGTGATTTCGCGCACGAACTCATTGGTGATTCCACCACTTAGCTTGAGGTACTGAAGGTTC
The DNA here is from genome assembly GCF_000142805.1 of Lachancea thermotolerans CBS 6340. Lineage (NCBI taxonomy): Eukaryota > Fungi > Ascomycota > Saccharomycetes > Saccharomycetales > Saccharomycetaceae > Lachancea > Lachancea thermotolerans. The sequence continues at coordinate 641,288 of NC_013082.1, read as the reverse complement.
GGGGGCCACTCGAAGTCGCGAAATCCTTTGCAGTCCACAGAACTTCGGGGGAAAGACAGGTGTGTTAGAGAGCGAAACTCTTTAATAGCTGAAAACAGCTCTCCGAGCTGCACTGTTTCGGAGACCAGCCCCAAATCCAGGTATCTGAGATGGCGACACGACTTCAGACTAATTAAGGGCGCGTACCCAAAACTTGTTTGCGGAGCGATAAATGACTCAAGCTTTGGACTACAACGTCGCAGAAGCTTCGATACGTATGAGTTCTTGCCGCTCTGGATTATCATGGAGAGGTCAAGCTCCACCACGTTTTCGCCTAGCCGCTTCTTCCGATTGTTCACTACGGCGTCCACAAACTTGCTGAAGTTCCCACTGGAGAGCTTTGGTATCCTGTAGAGCAGTGGCACGCATATCGCGTACCAGTGCCAGCACACGGCTAGAAACTGCGGTTCAACCTGCTCGCATTGCTTCAGCACAAGCTCGAATATTTCCCACGGCAGAGCCATGTCCTCCGAATTTTCGGCATTCACCTGACGTGCCACCGGGGCAGGCGTAGGAGGCTTGATTTGAATGACTGACTCGGTGTCAACGTCGTAGTAATAAGTCCCCTGAGGAGTATGAAAAACGTCGCCATCCGCTCGGCTGCCCTTGATAATCTTGTTGTCGGCATCTTCGGACTCCGTGCTCGCCCCCCGGTTGCTAACAAATCCCTGACCACCAACGTATTTCCGGTAAGGTACTATGACCTTCTTCGGGCGTCTCTTGTTAGCCATGTCCGTAGGTCATCGCTGCCAACATAAGAATTACGTCTTGCCTACCGTAAGACTTAAAAACTTAGTTATCGATCCATATAAAGCAAATGTCCACGTGATATAGTGCCTTAGTGAACGTTCTCCAGACCCCAAGCAACGAACCGTAGCCAAGGGCATCCCGACGCTACGAGAGACTAGCCGGAGAAGAACTTCACTGATTTTTGGTTCCAAACTCGACCGGCGCGCTCGTTAAGGTTGTTTTTTTCCGAAAGGATCATCCTTAAAATTGTGAGCTTGAAATATCTACTCTGCTCTTTTATGTACGCTCACTGACGGCGGCTTTAGACTATCATTCCCAGAGCAGGTTTGTGTTGGGAAAAGTGTAATCGCTCGCTAGCACGAAGGCGTTGCGGCATTAACACTATCATTATATAGGTTTTAATTTGAGCGCGTTACACTCGAAATGAATTAAGGGACAACGCTTGCTGTTGCCGCCTCCTAACCAGGCTATTAACCCGAGTTAGCTAGCTTTTTTGAGAAACACAAGCAAAAAATAAATGTTCTAACTGAGGTTCGAACTCAGGACCTTTGCCGTGTGAAGGCAACGTGATAGCCACTACACTATTAGAACAATTGTTATGATTGATACATTAATGTTAGGTAACAATGCTGACGCTGGGCCCATGCTTTGGGCAGTGAGCGCCTTGGTAGCGAGTAAGGATGAGCGTTACGGCCTCGCAAAAGAGCTATCAAACTGTCTTCTCAGGTCGACTTAGCTCTCTTCGATTCTGAGGTCCAATTATAAGCGATATTGACAGCAGCATAGCATATATGGCGATCTTGAAAACGAGTCGTAGCACCTTGAGGTACAAAGATAGAACGTAGAAGGGCAAACGTAGTACCCGCTGCGCTTTACTCGGTTCAGATGTAGCAGCCAATGGTTCTGGAGGGGCCACAACAGCAGCAGGTGAAACAGGTCGAATGGCGGAGAATGAGGGTTCGGCGATCTCTTTATGCTGGAGAGGGCTCTCGTAGGCTGCGAGAGCGTATGGCCCTAGGGGAGCATGCGGCTCGAGCGTTCCTTCAGGGTGAGTAGCGCTTGACCTCTCGATCGCTTCCAGCTTCACAGCTGCCCTGGGGGGACTGTTGCAAAGCGGAGACTGTTTGGTGCCAGCGTCCATTCCTGCGGTGTCCGAGGGACATGTTCGATCGAGTTGGTCGGCAATGAACTCAGTATCCTGTACGAAGCTCTCATGTTTGGCTAAAACATATAGCTCCAAGTGTTGGAAGGCGTCCTGGAAGAACTGAGACCACAGGCAACAAATCAGGATTACAAATTGAGCCGGAGAAAATGCCACTGCCATCAATGAAGAGTAAACCGGCCGGTGTGCAGTTTCAGTCGAGTTCGAGGTCACCCAGAAAAAGGCGAGTTTATGGATCAACAGTAGTCCTAGTGTTAAGACGACTGGTGAGACCAAAAGAACAACCAAGCTCGTACGGCGTAGGCGGCGGCTAAGTCTTTCGTGCCTCTCGCAAAGTTCCAGGAGTTCGCGGAACTCGCCGTCACGGCGCAAGTCAGGAACGTCCTGCCCAATCAAGCAAGAATTCCAGTATTGAGCCGCTACTTGGTAGAACCTCCACGGCGCTTTGGTTAAAGCTGGTATTGAATGTGTAGCTAGCCAGATTCCGGCAAGCTGTAGAACAAGGGCGTCTAGTTGAGGAAGCGTGAGGGTTGTGCTTTCCGGGCTGATTAACAATTGACACGTTCCGGTAAATGAGTAACCAATGTCTTCGGACGTCGCACATTGCGCTAACAAAAAGAAAGCTGCCTTCGCCAACAACGGCACTATGATCGCTTTTGGTAGGTACTCGATTGGCTCAGACACCTGCCGTACCGCTGGTTCCGGTGTCATCCGGCTGAGGCCTGTCTTAGGGCTGTGCTCGGTGTCCGCTTGTTCTTCATGATCTGTAGTGTAAGCGCCCGGCATTGGAGTCTGCCCCGTGAACTGATACTTACCTAATCGTTCGCGAATCCCCAGACACGCCTGCTGTGTATTCTTGATAGAGTGAGTGGCGTTTTCGATAACCTGTTTGATTCTGACCGAATTAATAGTATTAGGCCTTTCGAGATTATCCGCGGCAATGCTCCTGGAATCTTCGCTGTTATTATAGTACCATGGCTGCTTCCCTCTATTGAAGTTAACTTCACAACCGGGGTTTTCTGAATCGCATTCAAAACAATCCTTGGCTCCGCTCATGTGTCGCCTCGGAACTTTGACCGCTCTAGTGTCCCTCGGGTCAGAATGCTGATCGTCGTAAAGCAAGAGGGAATCCTTGATCCCGTCATAGTCAAGGGCCCTTCGAGTAAATAGGGAATCGCTTTTCTTACTGGAATGCCGGGTCCTCAGACGCCGCTCCAAATAGCTGTCGCTAAACTCCCTGGAATGCTCGGCCGCTGCCTCGGCACTGACTGGCGGTGGTTCTAAATGGACCTTGGCATACTTCATCATAGTGATTCAGTTGCAGACGTTGATGATACTTCGCCGCTCAAGTATATGGCATCAAGTTGGGAGGATAATTATTCTCTCATGTGTTTTGACGTTTTTGTGTCTGGAGGATTTAAGATAAATACTGAGATAAACTCTCAAAGACGATATAGTTGGGTTCTTAAGCTCCCGAATGAGGGCCGCTTACCGACGTAAATCGTGCTCTGTGGTGATTGCAAGCGAGCTTTCGATATCCTTATGGATACTCGAGATGCCTACTAGTGTTTGTCCTTATATTGAAAAAAAGCCTTGATTTACAAGAAAGGCGTATCGCAGCAGAAGTTAAAGAAGCCAGAAATGTGGCCTGGGGTGGTAAAACGTGGTCCATTCAGACCATACATTAGCTACGACGTGCCTGACCCGTCTTACGGGGCTAAGATTGAGCGAGTTGATGTTATCTACGCGGTAATTTTGGGGATCTCATTTGTGCTCAAGCAGCTTGCGGCCTTCGATTCTTCAGCGCAACAGACGCCCATGGAGAAAGACCTGATGGAGTCCGTCAACCACTTTAAGGAAAAGAATTTCTTTCTCATGTCGTTCCCGCCTTTGGTGGTTGAGATCATTGGGCTGTTTGCGTCAACGACGGGATCAGTTTCCATTGCGCTCCTCAGAAGGGCAAATCTGGCCATTGCTGCCCTAACCGTGTCAGCTTTCTACCTTGCACTAAGAAAATCAGATATTGTCCGTGTTGTTGCGATGGTCGCGGCTGCCGGGCTATCGCACTTGCCGTTATTTGCAGAAGAGAGTCTACATCTCTCTTTAAATGTCCCGCAACTTGCCCTGCTATCCTGCTGCTTGCTGAGTTGGAATTCATTCAAGCGCTCTCAAGCGTTTAGTCGGGGCTGGTATTGGAGCCTTACAATGTTGTCTACATTTTTGGCTTTTGCCAGCTCCATAAAGTTCGTGGGGGTAGTTACGTGGAGCTGGTTCATCATTCTGATTATCAAGCAGCTTTGGGAAATAGTAGGTGATGTGAATATCTCAACATGCAAGATACTGCGGCACACTGCATGGAGATTTGCGGCTGTTGTTTTTGTTCCCTTCGCATTTTTGGTTTCAACTTACTTTCTGCTGATTTCCAACTCTCGTGGTGCGTCCCTAGACCACTCAAGCTTAGTTTCTCCGTACTTCAAAAGCTGGTTCTTGCCACAGCCAATGCCACAGCCGGACGTTGTTTATTATGGCAGCAGTATTCTGATCCGCCATGCTCAGTCGCTTGGTGGGTACTTACACTCACACAACCACACATATGAAACTGGATCACAAGAGCAGCAGGTCACACTGGTCGATTTCTCTAACAACGGTGACAATGAGTGGATTATCGAGCCTTCTGATCAGAACTTGAATGCCGAAAAGCAACTAGAACCAGTCAAAAACGGAGCAGTCATAAGACTTAGACATAAGTCCACTGGCAAATTGTTAAGATCTTCTTCTGCAAAAGCGCCAGTTAGTGAGCAAGATTATGATCACGAAGTGTCGTGCACCGGGGACAACGACTACAAAGGGGATTCAGATGAATCTTGGAGGTTGAGATTCGAGCGTGGAAAGACCCCTCACGATGGATTACTGTGTCCTTTCACTATTTACTTCAGCTTAGAGAATGAAGGTCAAAGTTGTAAGCTCTTAAGCCATGATCAAAGGCTACCAGATTGGGGCTTTGGGCAACAAGAAGTCTTGTGCGTGGATTCTGCCTCTAAAGAACGCTCGCTTTTCTTTATCGACAGATCGAACCTTTACAAAGAAAGAGGTGCATACTTAACCTATCCAAAGCAGTCGAAGCTCAAGAGACTTTGGAATTTGAGCAGAGAATACATTAAAAGGCAGTACAAATACGACTACTATTTGAAAAACAAAGATGTCACTGAGGGAGTTAGCGCAGAGAACTGGATTTGGAACTCGTTCGACTCCGTTACTGTGAACTTCATTTGGTTTATACCTCTCGGTTGCGTGGCGATGTATGTGATGACAGAAATTACACGGTGGATCACTTGGAACCCGTGGGCTGCTGCGACTCCAGAGCTCGAGTCCGAAAAGCGTTGCTACTTAGATAGTTGCTTGGAACTTTCCATCGGATGGTTCATGCACTACCAAATTTTCACGTGGAGTAAGCACCAAAACCTCACGCTCGCGCAGTATCTTCCAAGCTACCTGCTCAGCCTGTTGGTCGCAGCGCATACCGCGAACTATGTCTGGAGGCACAGTAAATTAGGGCGCCTGGCCCTGGTTCTGTTCGCGCTCTCTGCCGGAGCTTTGACATTACAGTGGGCTTGAACCGTGGTTCTTAGGGTCCTTCTTCATGGTCGCTCCTTGGAGCTGGCTTTCGCGCATTGGCGATGCCTACTGTGAAATCAAAGATCATTTCCTCAACCTTTCGCTGCAGTTCCTCCTTTTCTTTGATGGCCTCAATCTTTCGGTCTTCCATCTTGACCAATTGGTTCTGCAGACTCTCAATCCTATGCATTTGCTCTTCAGCTGAAACATCAACACCGGGCAAGGAATCTATAAGCTTTGTAATTTGTCTAGTCTTCAGTATCAGGTCAGTTGAGAGCTCGTCCATTGTATTTTCAAACTCTTCCTTGGATGCTATGTTGGCTTGAAGGTCTGTCATCTTTTCTTCACCGCGCGCAGGTTCAAAGTCATGATTCTTGTCAATATAATTAAGAGTAGCGCAGAACTGTTCCATCATCTGGTCCAGGCATATCTGCAGTTGAGTCAATCTATCCGCCATCCTGATCTTTGTAGTAAATGCTCAAAGCTAAGTAAACCTTCAGATTTCCGAGATTAAACTGAATATGAAAAGCTTGGTGAATTGAAAAAATAGAGTGAGACCTAAAGTTAGGGTACGAGACACGATATCAGCAACATGAGCCATGTCAGCAAGCCAGGTTTGAGCGAAAGCAATTCAGTCGAGCTACTTAAACAACTTGAAGCCTATGATTTTTTACTTGAGCAACTTCAGGCCGGCTTCAGCGCTGGCTTCTACCAGTTGAGCAGAGCTAATTATCACAACAAAGATACAATAAGAGGGCGTTACGGAAGCGACTATTGGGATCAGACATTCAAAGGAACCCAGTTTATAACAGCTCAAGGGCCGAAACTGGCACGTCTGCCAGAATCTCAGGTTCTAGAGATACTTGAGTCCGAGGACGAGTCGAGCAGTGAAAGTGACGAGAAGGACGAAGTATTGAGGAAGCGCAAGGAGGGCCAGTCATCAGAGCGTAAGAAGGCGGGCCTCAAAAAAAGGCTTCCTGACCCGCTCTTGATGTTTGGAGGGGCACTATCCATACCATCGTCTTTACGGCAGTGTCAAAGTAGCTTTAAGGGTTCCATAGAGTCGGTCATCGAATTAGCGAACTGTCGAAGAAGGATAGAAGAATTGATATCAAATACACAAGACTGATCATGAATTTCGTCGATAATACAACACTGTATATTTAATTACTAAACGCCCAAAAGTGAATGACTAAAGTTAATGCAAGAATGACAAGTAGAGGAGAAACTATGCTAAACGAATGATGGCATTGGCAAGGCCTGAGCCCGCTAATAATTTGGTTTCGTCTCTCTAATGAATGCTGGAGTTGTGGACAGAAGCTAAAAAGGGCTTCCAGAGCTAAACCTCAAAAGTTTCCGTGTCTTTGTCCCAGACAGAGTTGCGGTTCGCCGCGCTGGAACGCTGGCTGAACGAAAACTCACTAGGCTCCTGGAGTTCGGAGCTATTCTCGCTCTGTTGGTGGTAGCATAATAGCACTTCATCAACTGATTTCCGCGTTCTTGGTGTATCCAAGAAGGATGCGCGCTGCTCTGAGATGGGCGAAAATACTAACTGTGAATCGGATTTTCTTCTGGAGCTGGCACTGGGAGGCATAGGACACTTGGCTTGTATCATGGTTTCTAGCAAGGCGCCTGTGTCGGCGGGCGACTCCCATGTAAATTTGTCGTGCTGTTTGGAGCACATTTCTGGAGTTTTGATTTCCACTAAACTGTCCTCCAGGACAGTGGGGAAATCATAGTTCTTCAAAAACTCGACTGAAACACTGCTAGCATCTGATTTATTATATCTATGCTTCAAGTGCATCTTCTCGAGGTGGTCAAGCTTCTTCAGGGACCTGCACGAGTCGTCGCCACCTACAGAGGTTGCCATTGTTGATGTAGACACTATCCGAGCAGATCTGCTAGAGTACTGAGAAGAGGCTATGGAGCTAGAACGACGCAAGGCGGATAAGCTTGAGCCAGCAGACCTTTGCCTGGCTTGGAGAGGCTGCTGGCTTGGCGCACTCTCTGTGACGAAGGCTTTGTTGAGCAACGCAGGGCTAGCCTCAACATCGCAAGCCAACTCTTCGCCTTCAAACACGTTTTTCAGGTCAGCATGCGATATGTGTTGGAAATTGTATGGGACTGAGATTTTTGCATGGCTCGAACTGCCGCGTGTCTCTTTCATCTTGAAGAGACTGAAAAGCTTCCCAGTTTTTTTTTTTGACTTCAAAGTGCTTGAACCGTGCATTTTGTTGAGAGGTTGTTTCTTATTATGGCTAGGTTTATAGGCAGCTGGAAGTAGCGGTGGAAGCTCGATTTTTTCCTTGTTGTTCAAGAGTGGTTTGTTGCTGTTGATGAGTACCACGTCAACGTGGTCTTCGCCGTCGGAATCCATCAGATGTTGGGCTTGAAGCCCGTACAGTTTCTCCGCCTCTTGATCCTCGTCGATCCAGATCGACTTCATCTGCGGGAGGTTAACTTGTAAAGCCATAGTTAGTTGTTCCTCAAGGTTATCTTCGTTTCAGGCTCTCTGCTCTTGGTTTCTCTTATATCGGGCCTCACTATGCAAACCCAAACCACATAAAAGCTTGGGGCGATCTTTTATAGCGCTGCCAGATCATTGTTTCGAACTGTAGTATCGCTTCCACTTCAAGTAAGATCACGAAAACTGCGATAATGATAAAAAAAATTGCCTAATTTGAGTTTGACGCGACATGCATTCCCTAGAGTCCGTGGTGGTAACCGTCCTCTTTCCAAGGTGCCTCAGGGTCGGCGCTAGTGGAATTAGGGGCATCTTCATCTAGACGCGTCGCTTCGTCCTCGAGAATTCCTCCACTGATGGTGAGCAAATTAAAGGACCTTTCAACCATGTCTGAGAATTCGAACACCTGGGAATCCGCGTCGCGAATTGTGTAGTTCAAATCGTCTTGCACGCCAACATCACAGGACGCGATAGTTCCTTGTGAGTAATCCGCGTCCGTCATGGGAACGGGTTCCTCGCAAGGCTGCTTGCAAGGATGTTCGTACCAAGGCCCCGAGTAACCCACGAAGTCCTCTTCGTTCCGAAGAAGAAGGTGCCGGAATGGGCGCTCCTGTATCTCGCTCACCCCCAGTGGGATGAGAGAGGGCCCACTGCTTTCTGCAGCTTCTTTCTCGATTTCTGATAGTACACGCGTCAGCCTGTAGATAGCCATGTCAGTCTCCCCCTTTGCGTAGTCAGAGCCCGCCTGCTCTATAAGGTTAGCCACGGAATAATTCAGAGACTGGCGGCTGTATCCATCCCTCGCAGGCTTTTTCTGCACGGCCGCGCGGGCGCCACGCTTTAGAACAGAAATCTCGCTTACACGCTTTCTGAGCTTCCGGACTCTTTCAAATGCCATGGTGCCGGTGCTTCTTTACAACAGTTCGGGTTATAATACTGTTCTAGCCGCTACAAGCAAATCCAAATTTTCGCGTTTCTTTCAAGAATGCACTCCTTCTCGCCTTGTAACAATTGGCGTATCAAGCAATTGTTTCCCCTGTAAGTAATTCTCCAGTAGTTGGATTTGATGCTCCCTAGGAAGTGAACTGTATCCTTCTTCGTTTTAGCCGCCAAGGTGATCCAATGTTCTCAATAGAAGTAACTATGTACGTAGTTGATGCTATACCTTGGCCTTTTTAGCTACGCTGCCCGATTCAGACTCAGCTCGGCTGTGTGGACGCTTGACGATCTTGACTAGTTTTTCCTTATCAATTGTTTCAGTTTCGTTTACTATGTCAGTATCGCTTCCCCCTCCCACAACAACCGTTTGTTTGTAGCTCTTGGTGCGCAGCCTACCATTCAACAAAACTAGAGCCGGCAGGTCCGTCATAGCTTTAGAACACTTGTCGCTGTCAAGTCCAAGAAACTTTATCAAGCTCGTGACTCCGAGCACGTTCCGGCATTCTAAAGGTCTTTCTGCGCCACTGCTAATTACGATACCGCGGGATCTGGAGCTTCTGATAACGCTTTTGACGTTTTGAATAAACTGACGACGAGACTGCATATCCCTGAGTGCATTGGCGTACACTATCTCTAGCTTTACGCCACGAGCGACGCAACTGCATATGCTTTTGTGTTTCAGGTACGCCGGCAGCCGTTGTTTGTATTGAAATGTCAGAATATCAATATCAAGATTCGTCGTGGCTAGCGTGAGGGCTCTTTCACTTACCGGCATCGCAGCAACGATATCGAACGCCTGAGATATTTTGGATAGAGATTGTCCTTTCGAAGGATCGTCGACGATAAGAGTGATACGTGAATATATCTTGAGGCCTGTCGCTTTCATCAACCCTCCAAAGTTCTCGTCGATTTTAATGGGGTTCAACTCTTTGGGGGATGAGGGGAACTTGTCTGTATGATGGACCGTGAAATTTAGGGCGACGTGGGTGTATCCTAGCGTATGCAGAGTTTCCAAAGTAGAAGAAACATTTTGAATTTGAGACGCAGTTGGGGTGTCCCCAAACGTTTTTTGTGGCCACGGAACGTTTAGGTCAACAAGCATTTTGCCTTGATATTGATTCCTATGCTCATCGCGCCTCCAGTCAATGTCTTAAAGACAGAATTTTTTTAGCAGGTGATGATCACGTGGATGTCGTTGAATTATACTCTGCTGTCTTGGTTCGCGAAAAGGTCAGTGGCTCAAAATGAGGCCTAAAGGCTTTGAAGCTTTTGTGTATTTCGAGCCTTCAGGCCGAGCATTATTTAGTTATAATAATGTGATCGCTATCTTCAAACAATTTAGGCTTCTTCATTTGAAATCTGGACTCACCTTGCCTAGCGAACGCCCCACAAAAAGGCTTCACGGAACCGCAACAAACCATAGAAGGGCAAGTTCGTAGGTTTCGGTTGAATCTTTCATGTATGCCTTCAAATAAAATGTTTGAGCCAAGCCAATTATAATGTTTTTCGTAAAGAAGACACTGTTACCAAAAACATGAAAAACCCCACGGGACTACCTTACCTTGTGGTGCAATTGATTAAGTTATGAGGGCTAAGGAAAAACATACCACCATATCTGGTGGTTGAGCATTTGGTGCTAAGACCTGATATAAAAAGCAGCTTTTGGTTAATACAAGAGTCCTAAGGTACACATGAGATAATCATTAATTTACAATAATACAAATTGCCGCAAATAGAAAAGGCTGAGAGTGTATTCAATTTTCGGTTGCTGAATCAGAGGGTAGATTGGGCATGGAGCTCGCCCTGATGTCACGATTCTCGGTTCCGTCTTCCAAGAAATCCAAGGCCAACACTTCATCAATGGCTTCATTAAAATTGTCCTCAGTTATAGAACCCCCAAGAACAGGCAGAGGCTGCCCTCTTGGAAACATCCATTCCCTCCACTGAGTATCGATGTTATCACAGAGCTCAAATAGTACCATTTTCAGAAGGGTGATGTGATTATAAAACCACGACACAGAGCGATTAATGAATATTCTGTAGTTCTCCATCTCCTTCACGGCGTGCATCATAGTAAACTCCGGAAACCCTCTTTTTTCTCTTGATTTGTCCCTCCAGAATTCGAAGAGTGCAAACAACGCTTTACGCCTTTGCCATGTCCTTTTAGACTCTCTGAGCTTAAGGCCTAGCCCGACAAGTCTGTTCTCCCACCGAAACTCCATGAGGAAATACTCGAGACTGTTGACATATTTCTCAGTAAGAACGATTTTGCTCAAAATTGCAGACGCAAACTCAGTTTCCTCTTTGATTTCAGGCTTCAGGAAGTAAGCGTTGATTCTGTCTTGTTTTGTAAGCTCAGCGTAGTCCTCTTGACTCATAGTTAGGCGTATAAGATCATCCTCCTTAGATTTAAATTTAAATTCCAAGTAAGTTCCTGTTGTAATAGGCACCTCGCGGTCAGATTTGCGGTAGAAATAACCGTTTCTGCAGATAAGCTCAACAGGGGATGCTAATAATAATGCTGTGGAATTATCACCGCTGCTGCTGCTGTTGGCAGGACGGCCCCTGTTGTCCTTCTTCTCCGGAAGCATCGGGATCATCGAACGGAAGTCGCGCTTCTCCTCATCATCCAGCTTCTCCCTTTTATTTGGAAATTCAGGATCGAATCCACCTTTGTAGATATCAGGCAGCTGGCGCTTGTTCGATGACCCGGAGTCGTCAACGTCCTCATTGAGCATCGACAAAATCCCAACTTTTCTGGGCACAACACCTGGGTCTGGCGTATTAAAGCTTGAAGAAACTGCTATAGAGGCCAGCATAGGCTCCTCAGTTGGTTCATTAGTTGCCTCAGAGTGGGGCGTTCCCTCACGACCGTCTTCATGGGAAGAAGGACGGGATTCAAGGAAATTCTCGGAACTGTTTCCACGGAACTCCTCCCTCATTACAACATCGTGCTCTGATTGAGCCGAACTATCTTGGGAAACGGGCAAGAAGGCAGGATGCTGTCTGCTTTCGCTAGAGGAAGGCGGTTTGGGCGATGGTGTGTTGCCAACCATCGCGTTCGAGGCGGGCCCTGCAGAATCATAGCTGAACGCGGTCATTCTTTTCTTGCGCTCCTCTTCCCGCATGGCCCTAAGCAGCTCTTTGTTAGACTCCATAAACAGCTTGGCTTTGTTTCGATCGCTGTACTTCATCGAGACAAGCATTTGCTCGCGCGCATCGCGTCTACGTTCCAGTTCTTGCTGTCTCTTGATTTGAGCCTGCGTCAATGGGGGAGGTTTGTCCGAAGACTTGGTACTGGGGCGTCCTCTACCACGGTGAGTTTTCTGCTCGCCGTACAGTTCGTCTGCCCGCGTAGAAGAGGGGCCTGCCTGCATACCGTCATCTGAGGGCGTCGCTGGCAAGCTTTCCTCCTCCACCTTTGGCTCCTCGAAGGTGGAAAACTCAGTTTCGCCATCCCCCCCGGGGTTACTCTCTCCGTTATCCTTGCCTAAAGGCTGGGGTTGCTCGTCGCCCTGGTATCCAGCTCCCGCCTGGGAAGCACTTTGTGCCAAGGCTTCTCGCTTCTTCTCTGCCCAGTGGTTTCTCCTCTTTGGAGGTCTACCTGGGCCTCTCTTCTTGACAGGTGGTAGCTCCTGGTCAGGTGCGGACGAAGGCATGCTCCTGGTAGCCGTTCTGTTGACCGCCGTGGTTCCTGACTCCTCATTGGACGTGGCCGAATCAGAGTCCTGGAAAATACGCTTGCTGCGTGGAATTCCAACGCTGCTATCCGGCAGAGTGTCTTTACTAGTCATTGACAGGGCGGCTGCAGCGGAAGCAAGTCCGTTTCTTGTTTTTGGTGGTCTGCCTGGGCCCCTATGGATCTGTTGCGGAGGCGCCGAGGCAAGAAGTGTGTTATTTCTCGCGGCCTTGTTGAGGAACTGGGAAACCTGATCCAACTTTTCAAGCAGGTTGTTTACCGAGGAATCTGTGTTTACCTGGTTTCTGAGAAGGTCTTCTAGCTTGTTCTCGAGAACGCTTTGGTTGTGAGCAAGGCTTTTGGTGGCCGAGGTTAAGTTCCCAAGCACTTGGTTGAGGTCTTCGTCGTTGCTGCACACAGAAGTCTCGACTTGCTGAACCTTCTTTCCAAGCTGTGCAATAGCGTCAGAATGAAGCTGCACCTGCGATTGGATTGAGTGCAGGTCGCTGGGGCCGCGTTGCGCCGCGCTTCCGTTGTCGTTCTTTGACTCGCTATAGGTCGCAAGCACCGGCTGCTTCTCCACCGTCACGTGCTCTGAAGAGGCGACGGTTTCTCCGGGATGCTGCTCTGGACGTAATTCGGTCGCCTCAGGGCCGTGGCCTTCGTGTGCGTCCTTTACTGCTCCAGCTGCTGGACGTATCCCCGTTTCGGATTCCGTCTCTTGACCGCCGCTGTGCTTGTAGTTGTCAAGCTGCGCGCCGCTGCTGTTGTTTGTTGAAATACCGGCGTCTGCTTGGTTCGTGTGTTTTTCGTTTTTGAGTGTCGAAAGTGGCTCAAAAGAATTCTCTGGGGAAGCGAGTTCCATAGTCCTTTATAAGCAGGAACAGAACGCGTGCCGAATTTACCGGTCTCTTTCTCGACAGCGTCAACACTCTGCTGCTGTGGGGTACGACGTCTCAGTCAGTGTCTAAACCAAGAACTTTGCCAGTATAGTAATGTAGAAAAATTTGATCACTCTGTGCGCGCTGCACGTTGGATCAAAAAAAAGTCGAAAGGGGCGAACAATCCACTAAAATATGCGAGAGGAAAGTTTCCGTAGTGGCCACAAAAATCACACGTTAATTGAGAAGGGGCAGCTGGTCTTCACAGCACCAAAAGGCTTGTCTTTTTTGGCCAAGTGTTTGTAGAATTGAAGCTTGGGTGATAAGAAAATCTGTCGCGGCCAGAGATGGACAGTAGATTAATTTCGTTCTTTCGCACGGCGACAGTTTCTGCGAAAAGAGAGCTCGTAACTGTAAACTAACACGAACGAGGTCAACAAAAGAGGTTGTTCGGGAGTTTGTGGCGCGGAATTACTGGAACCTGCGCGTAGGAAATTCTTACAATGAATAGGAAGATAAAAAGCTTCTTGGCTGGTGCCCCGGATAGACTTTTGCGCCGGATTGTGTTTTCCGCTTTCGCCTGAGAGCCCCAGTGGGTACATAAAAAAAGAGAACAGCGACGGGCGATGTTTAAAAAGACGGACATCCGCGTAGGTCCGACAACAGCGCAGGGCCAAGAACAAAACCAAGTGCAGGTAGCGAGCGTAGAATTTGAATTGCGGGCATCTTTTCGAAAGTATATGTGTATCTAAATGTGTATCCTGGTATATATCTAGCGCCGCTCTACACGGCACGCTTGTCGCCGTGAAGCTTGCGCGTTCTGTTCAGCTCCAGCCTGAGCTTGACGAGCGTTGCGATGGTCTGGTTCACCTTGCAACGCTCTGGGCCCAGACCAAGCTTTTCGCAAAGCGTCACGATGTATCCGTTAATGTAGTCTATTTCGGTTTCGCGCACGTTGACCACATCTTGCCTCATGGACGAGCTGTTTTCCTTGTTCACCACGCAGCCGACGTGGATGATGAAATCCAGCATTCTGTCTGCGTCCAGAATAGACGCGACGTCAAGGGTGGGGTAGTCGTCGCTCTGTGGCTTGTAGTCGAAAAGCGGACGGTATGCGACGCGCAAGATGTCGAGGGCCTCGGTCACAATCGCGCTAAAAATTGGTGCTGCGCAGTCTTTGAACTCGCCGTTGATGCAGTCCACGATAGACGTGACTGGGTTCATACATGCGTTGACAAGGAACTTTTCTAGCTGTCCCAGCAACATTTCTTGATACGTCATATGCTTGACAGCTAGCGCCTCAGCGTAACCAGGGGAGCACATCAAGCGAATCAGCTCGTTGTTCTTGGCGTTGTCCGCGATCAGGGTGTTGGACTGCACTATGCTACCAGGACCTTCGCTTGGGAGCCTTGCGACCTTCATGTCACCAAAACCTGCGTGGTTGAATGTAAAACCAGTGTCATGGAAGATACCATGGGAGATCACACCTTGGAACAAATTAGGTTTGTAGTCAAGAAAGATTTCGTCGTTCAGAACTTCGAAAACGCCCAGTCCGTTCTGGACGAGGATGATATTAGTGTCGGAGTGTATGTACTTCATGTAGGGTGCAAGCGCCTCTTTTGTCTGGTAGGTTTTAGTAGTGATAATCAAGTTGTCAATTCTCCAGTCCTGTGGAAAGAGCTCTGGACAGGAAGCATTCTCAAACACGCTTTCTGAGATAGGTTTGTCTTTCTGGTAGAGCGCCCTGATGCCGGCCTTGAAAGAAAGCTTTTTGAAGTCGCCAAGCCTCTCTCTAGATCTTAGCAGCGGAACCACCACAGACTGCGTCTGCTGCTGCAGGCAAGAGGCAAGAAGAGCGCCAATGGATCCAAAGCCTAAAACAAATACTTTTGGGCGTGTTTGTGTCATTTTTGTTTACCGCAGCGTTTGAATTAGCGATAAGTGGAAGAGTCACCAATTACCTGTTTTTCAGTATCAGTGATTTCTCGCGTTCAATTTTTTTATTGAAAGGTTAGACAGATATATCTATAAAATGTCAGAAGTGCCAGCGTAATTACAATTCACCCTTAACGATGTTACCAGATTTCAGATCTCTAGCAGCAACTCTCAGAACACCTTCCCTGTTGACGTTGAAAGAGAGCTGTAGACCTTGAGCGCCCTTGATGCCAAGCTCCATAAGCTTGATGCCTGGAGTGTAGTGCTTCTCTCTAATAACTTCTGGTTCATCGTCTTCGTCAGACCAGTCACTCTCGTCATCGTCCTCAGCCTTGGACTCCTCCTTGGCAGCTGGCTCTTGAACGGTCTCCTTAATGTGATGGTCACCCTCGTAAACACCAACCAGAACGTCGCCCTTGACATTCTTCAGAGTCAAGTCCTTTTTAACTGGGAATGAGGTCTCAGGCAGCAAAACTGGGACGAAGTTGCCCTCAGCATCAACCAGGCCGATAGCCTTCTTTAGGTGTTGAGTGTTGATGACAACTGGTTCCAGAGCCTGAGCAAGCTCCTCCGCGTCGTAGTTAGACAACAACTGCGCTTGCAGAGCCGCACCGTAGGCTAGCAATTCATTTGGATTGTTAGAGGCGTTCTTGCTCTGTGGGCCCAGAACGGCAACAGATTCTGGAAGCAGGAATTCCAAGTTGGAGCTCAGCTTTGGGGTGAAGGAAGACCCACCGCATAGAACAATGGCATCGATGTCCAATGGATCCAGCTCGGCCTTAGTGATAACAGCCTCAATGAACTGGGCAAACTTGCTCAAAACCTTGTTGGCAACAAGTTCGTATCTGAGTCTGTTGATGGATGTATGGTAGTCGAAGCCGTCAGCCAGAGAGTCGATTGAGATTGTGGCTGTGGTGACGTTTGACAGAGTCTTCTTGGTGATCTCGGAGTTGACCCTCAGTTTGGCCATCGACTTGGCGTTCTTTCTAGGGTTAGATTTGTTCTTCTTCTCGAAGTCTTTGGCGAAAAACTCGACGAGCTCGGCATCTAGGTTCTCACCACCAAGGTTGTTGTCATGAGATGTGGCTAGCAAAGTGTAGATACCGTTGCGGACGGCAATGACAGCAGCGTCCGATCTGACACCACCGAAGTCTGCAACAACGACGTTGACGTCGTCCTCGAATGGGTAAGCCTCGGTGTGGGCCAGAAGGGCAGCGGAAGGCTCGTTGATCAGCTGGATGATTTCTAGACCAACTTTCTTGGCAGCCGCACGCAGAGCGTCCTTCTGAGCGTCAGTAAAGTTAGTAGGGACGCTGATGACGGTCTGAGACAACTCCTGGCCGATGTAGTCTTCAGCGGCAAGCTTCAGCTTGTTCAAATGTCTGGAAACGACTTCGTCAACGGTCAGCTTTTCCTCCTTCCCGTTTCCTCTCGAGACAATGAAACCGACTTTGCCGTCGATCTCGACAGCTGGGGCACCGGCGGTACACCTAGAGACGTCACATTCAGAGAAGGGCAGTCCTAGGAAGTCACGGAAGTTGATAATGGTGTTCTTAGGGTTTCTGACCAACTGTTGGAGGGCCTGGCCACCGTGGTACTCGTCGTCACCGACGTAGGATAGAACCGATGGGATAGTACGCTCACCATCTGGGTTCGCGATCACGTCAACGTCGTTTTTAGGGTTAACGTACGCAATGGAAGAGGTAGTGTTACCGAATGCAATACCAACGATTGGGGACATCTTAAAAGGCGCTGCTTGGTTGATATTTGGTTCCTTCTAGCTGTTGGGCTTGATGAGCTTGAAAAATTTTAAAAGTAGTTTCTCGCAGTTCCAGTATCGTAAAGAAGTACCAGGAGTGCCAGAGATGCCAAGCCAGTGTCAGTGTCGAGCCTCTGGAAGAAGAATCTCATTCTGAAAGTGCACGGTAGCTCTACGTATCGGAGGCTGGGGTTTCAGGATCTGGCAAATAGTTGGAAACTTTTGAGGCGTGTTCAGGCTCTGAGGGCTTTCGCTCAGGAGATAATCGCACTTGATTTCATTATTGTTCAGCATTACCTTAAGAAGAAACAGTGAAGAAAGACAAGCCCTTGCTATCCGCCCACGACTCACAGTTATTGGTATAAGCTTGCGTCTTTTGAGTAGATTGTTGCTTGCTCAGCCGGGGTCTCATGTTGCCTCTGGCGACTTGAGGGCCGCAGGTTGAACGTACACAACGGCGAGCCGCTGCAACACATAACGTACAGGTTTTAGCAAGGCCAGCAAGTCAGCTAATAAAAGGTTACTTAGTATATCGGAAATGCTTGGTAAAAATGTTAGGATCAAGGTTCTCATTTTTAAATAGAGGAAAAGGAAGCATTTCGACAAGAGAACAAAGCAATGCTCGAGAGACCTTTTGCTAACAGTAATATGTTTAGAGGATGTATACCGAATATGGTCGGCCTTGATGCTCTGTACAGCCTCTGCGGTTTATGAGTTGTTACTCTCAAGTTGGGTCAATGATCACATAAAACGGGATGGCACGCCAGCTCGGCGGCTAAGATCGACAGGTACAAAAGCTTATAAACTGCACTGAACATCGCTTGATGAGCCTACCGACATTTTTGTTTTGCCGTTATGTCTACATGAGCTTATGTCCCTCTTGTATACGCAAGGTTCACTGGAGTATTCACAACTTAACTCTACCAGCAATGCCTAATTTACGCAACATCCGGGTTGATATGGGGTCAACTATAAGGAGTGGAACGCGCTTGCGAATAAGAAGACTTAAAGTCTCTGTGTGCAAAGTGTAAAAATCGATTAAATACCCCAGATTAGGGCCCTATGTGCGCTATAGTGCTACTAGATACTTGATCTGGGGGCAGAAAAGCCAATATTCTATGTCTGTGTTTCCTTCAGGGAACCAACAAAAAACGGTAGAAAGAGACGTTAAGAAATCAAGACGTGTTATGTGTTTGAGAACAAATTACGCTGGATAATGCCTCCGCGCGGAGATGAGATAACTACAGGGCAAGCAGTGCGATTTTGAGCCATTGAAACCTTCTCAGCTTGTCAAAATCCTTCTATGTGAGTGACCGAAGCCCTCGTTGCGGCAAGCGTAAACCAAACAGTAAAGTGCACCAAACAAATATTGCAGAATGGAGTTGCGATGTTTAGGGTATTGCCGAAGTGGGAGACATAAATAAATGCAAGAAAAGCCCAAAAATGCCGAAAGATGCACCGCCTCATGGAGGTGTAAAGTTTCATTTTACATGAGAAACGTCGTCAAAAAAACCAACAGCTTTTAAAAGGGCTTTGAGGGCTGGACTTCGAAGCAATGGTTTCTCAATATTGGCCCAACTGTACGGCAGCTGGGAACAGGTTCTAACGATCCGTGTGGCGCTGTAGAGCTTGGCTGCGCTGTTGAGTTAGTCAAAAACAAAACCGGTTGTATCCACTTGCAGCCACTCAACGTGCGAGTGGCCCGCAAATCTTCAATCGCGCGGGTATGCCCTTGCGTGGTTTCCAGCGCTAGAGGCTTCTTCACAGTCACGTGAAATTATTTCAAAGTTCCCATGGAGATGGATCTTGGAGCTGAAAATTCAAAGATGTCAAAGGCGTACCTTAGCAATGGGTCAGTGCTGAGGAACTCGAGATGTCCCACTCGGGCGCCGCAGTATTCAAGAAGGTCTCAGGGATCCTGACTATAGATGAAGAGGCATCGCCAGCTGAGCTGTTATGGAGGTCAACCGATGGTGACAAGACGCATAAGGTCGCATTGAACACCATCGACAAATTGCAAGCTACGCCAGCGTCTAGCGAAAAGATGATGCTAAGGCTTATAGGCAAAGCGAATGAAGCCAAGAAACGCAAAGATGCTGATGGAAATGAGGTCAAAGCTCCATTACCTAGTCATGTATTCTCATTCAACAATAGAACTGTGATGGACAATATCAAAGAGACTCTTCAGCTTATTATTGCCCGTTATAAAGACGAAGAGGTTTTTGAGGAAAAAAAGCGCAAAGAGTCCAGCCTCGCGCCTGCGCCTTCCGAGGCTGCTCCTTTGATCAACACCTCAACGCTGGACGACTCTCTCTCTCGCGAGAAGCTTCTCACGAACCTCAAGCTTCAGCAATCTTTACTAAAAGAAAATAAAGGCTTAATGAAAACGTTTCAAGAAGCTGTCATAAATTCAGGGCTGCCGCCTGATGAATTCTGGTCTACCAGGATTCCACTTTTACGAGCCTTCGCTCTTACCACTTCTCAAAGAACGGGTCCTTACAATGTCCTCTCGACAATCAAACCCGTGGCATCATCTGACAACAAGGTCAATGTGAGTGTATCAAGAGAGAAAATTATGACTATCTTCCAAACCTATCCGATCGTGAAGAAGGCGTATGATGACAATGTGCCTAAAAACTTCAAAGAGCAGGAGTTCTGGGCTCGATTTTTCTCGTCCAAATTATTCCGGAAACTGAGAGGTGAGCGAATTATGCAAAGTGACCGTGGTGATATGATCATTGATCGGTACCTTACTCTAGATCAAGAATTTGACAGAAAGGACGACGAAATGCTACAACACCCGGTCAAAAAGCTCATTGACTTGGACGGTAACCAGTATGACGACCCAGAAAGGAAAGGAAACAAGCCAGACTTTACAATGATACCGGGGGTTGACGTGAACGGAAATACAGATGGAGTTGTAGATATCCTGAAGGGCATGAACAGGTTAAGCCAAAAAATGATCAAGTCGTTGGAGAATGAGTATTCTAGAACAAATCTAGCTGCTGATGATGCAGATAAGGAAGAACGAGAAGAGCTGCTCTATAGTGACCTTGAAGAGGAGGATGAAGCAACTTACATAGAGATAAAGGTTAAGCAACGAATGGCCGCCGTTAGAGAAACTGCTGGTACAGAGCATAAAGGTGAGAGATTTAAAGTGGGTACGAAAGAAATATCCCATCAACTTAATTTGCTGCTCGACGGGCTAACAAAGTCAATCGACTTAACAAAGGTTGCCAACGATGATAAAAAAGCTAATAACACTGCTAATCAGAACGTTATAAAAGCCGTCAAAATTAATGCCAAACAAGCGAAAAACACCAACTTCAACGCAGTGGTTGGAGCGAATACTGGTATAACGACTATCGAGTCAACAAAGGAAATTGAAACCCCTTTACCTGGTGACCTATTAGAAAGCTGCCGTGTCTTACACGGAACTTGCTGTGAGTTTTTGAAGCACTTTTATATCCACTTTCAGAGTGGTGAAGCCCGACAAGCACCCACGGTCAAAAAACTGTATGGATTTCTCAAGCAATGCCCAGAAAAGGTTAATAAGCTACTTAACAAGGTCCAAGGCTCGACAGACAAACAGGGTGAAACGCTAGCGAGTAGCTGCAATGCATACCTGAGCTCAGTGCTAGGCTCATTGAATCTGGCCATTGAAAAGTACGAGCTTGCTGTAGCAGAAGCGAATGCAGCTAATGCAGCAAATGCGGCGAGCTCTGCCGAAGTAGTTTAGTTGGCCTATCACGAATTCGTACTCACCAATAAATACAAATACCTGGCTGTAAAACGCCTATCATGGAGATTTCTAGTTTGTTATATTGTGCTCACGTATCTATTAAAAGTAATTACTGTTCTTCCTTGTCCATGTTTTCTCTTGAGTGCATCCTGGAACGTCTTCCTTTGCCTCTCGCTACTTTCTCTTTGTTCCTCCTATTCAGCTCCATGACAACCTCACCGTTGGCTTTGTCCACTGTGTCTCGCAGCGATAGAATGACTCCTTTGTCCACATTCTCCTTCGGCAATTTGCGGCCCAGAACATCTTCAATTCTGAGGATCAATTCTAAGTCGTATTGCGAAACTAGGGAAATGGATTTACCCGAGCGCCCCGCTCTAGCGGTTCTTCCCACACGGTGAATATAAGATTTCGAGTCCACAGGAATATCGTAGTTGATCACAATATCCACCGAAGGAATATCCAATCCTCTAGCAGCCACATCAGTAGCCACTAAAATAGATCTCCGTCCAGCCTTGAAAAGATCCAGTGCGCCGGTTCTCTGATTCTGGTTAAGATCACCGTGCAGAGCGGTAGCGCTAAACTCAAGCAAATTACAGAGGGTGGCGATTCTTTCTGCGTTGGCCTTGGTACGTGTGAACACGATGGCAGTTTTTCCTAGGAACTCATTGAGGAGGTAGATGAGAAATGTGTTTTTGAGCCCGCCTGGAACCACCATGAGAGTCTGGATCAAAGTGTCGACAGTTTGGTATTTGGTGGACACAGCGCACTTAACAGGGTTAGTTAAACTAGCTCTTTGAAGCTTATCAATCTTTGATGTCATTGTAGCCGAGAACAAATACGTTGTCCTGCCTTGCGTTGGAATGATCTTGAGGATTCTGTCCAACACTGGGCCGAATTCCATATCTAGAAGTCTATCAGCTTCGTCCATGACAAGGAATTTAAGCTTGCGCATTGAAAAGCCCTTAGTGTTCTCCAAATGGTCCATCAGTCTGCCCGGTGTGGCGATAATGATGTGAGGTTTACGCATCAAGTCGCGAGCCTGGTCAATCATGTTCATTCCTCCGACAATACAGGTTGTTCTAACACCCATTGCCCCACCTAAAGAGTCGAAAGTCTCTTTAATCTGTTGTGCTAGCTCTCTAGTAGGCGCTAGAACACAAGCGTAGTATGGTTGTTGGTCATGCCATAGCTGGTTAAGAATAGGAATAGCAAATGCCGCAGTCTTACCTGAACCAGTCTGTGCCAGCCCAATAATATCCTTGCCTTCTAACGCTGGTGGAATTGCTTCAGCCTGAATTGGGGTGGGTTTTGAGTATTTCAGATTTTCGCACGCTTCTATGAGTTCCGGTACAAGGTTCAGCTCTGAAAATGACTCGAAGTGGGCCGCCTCAGTCTCTTGCTCTGAATCGTTTGGCACTCCTTCTGCCTCTTCTTCCGCCTCCGATCCTTCTGGCGCTTTCTCGCTCGCCTCTTGGTTCTTTTCCAAGGCACGCTTCTTAATCTTCTCCGCGAGCGACTTCAGCTCTCCTTTGGAAGATTCCTGCTTTGAGGACTTGTGTTCGGTTTTCGTAACTTTCCCTGCCATCTTAGCTTCTTGTTGGCTTCTTCTTTGTTCTATCGCGCTTAATGAGAGCTCATCGCATCGCATCGACTTTACTCTTCTAAATTTTTCACGTCTTTCTCCCATTTCGCTTTTCGTTTTGAGAAAAGTGAAAAAATTTGACCAAGCTCATCGCCTCCAACAGTGAAAGGATTCAAGAACAGTTGTCGATAGAGAGTGGATAACTATGGCTAAAAGGAGACAAAAGACTAGAACCCATGTTAAACCCGATGCTGAGGAGCAAAAGAAGGTCCCAAAGTCAATGGTGATCCGCGTGGGACAGACCTCGATGGCAAACCACTCGCTCAACCAGTTGGTGAAAGACTTCAGGCAGATCATGCAACCACACACCGCGATCAAGCTAAAGGAGCGAAAGTCCAACAAACTTAAGGACTTCGTGGTCATGTGTGGGCCGCTGGGCGTGTCGCACCTTTTCATTTTCACGCAGTCAGAGAAGACAGGCAATGTGTCGCTAAAGGTGGCCAGGACGCCACATGGCCCCACTGTCACGTATCAGGTCATGGATTATTCGCTAGGAAAAGACATCAAGCGCTTCATGAAGCGCCCTAAGGCCTTGGGCAAAGAGGACAGTCTAAGTCCACCACTGTTGGTACTTAATGGATTTGGTATTAAGCCTGTCGAGGGCGATAGTGAGTCAGTGGAAAAAGCCAACGTTGAGAAGGTTGTGATCTCGATGTTCCAGAATATTTTCCCTCCTCTGAACCCTGGCAAAACGCAACTGAACTCTATAAAACGTGTTTTCATGATAAACAAAGATCCAGAGACCGGCGAGATTAGTATGAGACATTATGCGATCGACATTCGTGAAGTTGATATTTCCAGGAACTTGAAGCGCCTCTATAAATCGAAGAGCAAGCTTAACAAGGCGGTTCCTAACCTTCACAAGAAAGACGACATCGCTTCTTTGATCTTAGATCACGATGTCGGGGCCTACACCTCAGAGAGTGAAGTGGAGGATGACTCGATCGTGAAGGTAATGGAGAAAAACGGCAAGAGTTTGAAAAACGCCAAGTCGGAAGCTTCAAACAATGCGCAGGGCTCCCACCAAGATGCTGCTGAGGCATCAGCGCCCCGTAAAAAGGCCATTAAGTTGACGGAAGTTGGCCCTAGACTAACGTTGAAACTCGTTAAAATCGAAGAAGGCATTTGTTCCGGAAAAGTATTGCACCACAGCTATGTTAAGAAGACTAGTGCGGAGATACGGGCTTTGGAAAAGAAGCATGCTCAGCGCATGAAGCTAAAGGAGGAAAGAAGAAAGGAACAAGAAGCCAACCTTGCCAGGAAGAAAGAAGCTAAAGACGCTAAGAAGCAGCGCAAGCTTGAGAGGAGAAAACAAAGAGAACAAGCTGGCGAGCCGGCCGAAGGCCAAGGCTCAGACGCAGACGCAGATTCTTCAGACTCCTCCAGCAGCGATGAGGGCGCATACAGCGACGTTCCAGAAGATCTGGATAGCGATTTGTACAGCGACATCGAATAAAGCTTTCAGAATCCTGGCATCAGTTAACATAGGGCATCAATTGTATATTAACTTACATATTTGTGGAGCGGCTAGCAAAAACGCTTGTGTGATACAGCCCAGATTAGTTTAATGTTTGGGTTAATCAGCTGCCGCAAGCTTGCAAGACCAAAATTTCCCAATTACCAAATAAACACCTGTATATGTGATATAACTAAAACACTGCGTCATGCAGGGGACAGAAATTCTTACTAACGGACTTTCCTGTAGTAGATTTGAGCTTTTGAGACTTCTTTCGAAACCAACTCTTAATGCAATCATAATGAAACACACATAGGCACTCAAGTCTTCCAACCTTGTCGCCAGGTTTCATCTCTTCGAAGCAAATCGGACATTCTGGATCTCCTTGAGAGGTTGGGTCAGGTGTGTCCTGGTCCGGGGGGATCACATACACCAGCATTCGATTTCGCTGGGCTGGGCTTTCTCCAGGGCTTGATTGATCATGATGTTGCTGCGTTGATTCTGCTCTCTCAATGCAATTTTGTATATGCATTGCTGAATCTATCTCGGAGAGCTTAAACAGATCGAGATTGCAAATGGGACATCTGCTAGATTCCTGGTCCAGATCGCGAGTATTCTCAGCCGCGCCGGAAGCCTTTGCAAGTTCGGTAGCTTGAACCGAAGAAGCTGAAGACGAAGTGGGTAACACAGGCGCTGGTTGAGGTTGAGGTGTTCTCATGCTTGAGCCTTGGAGGCGCATCAGTTTGTCTCCCCACCTTGGCTGTATGAGATGCATCTGGGTCAAGTTCTCGCAACAGGAGTTGCATGTCCTGTAAGGCGGGACTTCAAACCCATCGGTATCATCTTTCCGCCGAACAACCTTGACCTTTCGTTTGTCATACCATAAGAAGTTGTCGCTGCAGTTGGCGCAGAAAATGCCCCCGCAGCATCTGCAATGATGCTTCCGGACCAGAAACGAAAACTTTGTTTGACAGTTCAAGCAGTTGTGAATAAGATTGTCTGCTTGCCATTGTGCGAATGAGTTGACTAGTTCAGGAGCAGGCATTATAAGGGCCATGAGTTGGGCCGACAAGGCTCTTGCTTCCTATATACTGGGCAGCCGAAGATTCAAACGACCTCCAGAAGCGTTTTCTACAAGGTTCTTTAGACTCGCGGAGTGCTCCCCAGTAAGAGGCCTTATCTGCACTCCCTGCGATGAGTTATCGAAGCGTTTCAAAATGTGAGGCCAATGTAGTCCTTTACATGGACGTATTGCATGATATATACTTATGTTCAATAGCATGCTATGCTATGGCTATGACCAGTCCCATTTGACGCAAGTTGGCACTAGTTGGCACCACTTGGCAACCTATTTCATACTATGCTCAAATGGAGTAGTCCTCAGTGCCCTATAGGTGACTCTGAGTGATGAGAACTGCTCTGCTAAAGTTTAAGAAGCTAAGGCCTACTGTCTTGTAGTTACTTTCCATGTACGCCGTAATACAGCGTTCTTTCAACTGTACGGTTGTATAGTGTAGTGGTTATCACTTTCGGTTTTGATCCGAACAACCCCGGTTCGAATCCGGGTACGACCTTTTTGTGATTTTATTTTTTGCGTGCCCTTAGGTTTCAAGTTCAGAAGTCAACTCATCTTGCTCAGCGCGTCGATTCTTCTTGTTCTGTATTTCTAAGCGCTAAATGATCCTATTTAATAGCCAAATAAAGCGTCGTCTTCTTCATCCCATCCACTGTTGAAAAACCATGAGAAGACAACAATGCTCAAGTATATAATGATGCCGCCGATTGTGCTCATTATGCAGCTGTAGTGATTGATTATTTGGCAGTGGTAAAACACGGTAGGAAGAGCAAGGCCGCTGGTGACCAAAAGCCCTGTGAAAAAATGGCCGACATCCTCGACGTTTTTGCTCGATTCGTTCATGAACTCACTAGAATCAAAGTTGCGCTTGCTGAATAGCGCGTTGGGGATGGGCGCGATCAGGAAGATGAGTACTGCGGTTAACTGTTAGTTTCCGATTATGCGTTAAAGCTTCGGGATCGGACATACTATCAAATAGTGGGTAATAGTTGTGGAATAATGCACAGCTCAGGATGACAAGGAGAAACCCTAGAGCGAGGAATCCCGAGAGGGATATGATCCTGGTTAGTGGAGAAACCTTCAAGCCCATTCTCAAGACTTCCGAGCTGTGTTTTTCGGAGGGGGGACCAGCGTTGTCAACTCACAAGAAACAGTAAGCCTTCAATTAATCAAAGTAACCCTTTCTTAGGGTGTGCTCGTAAAACATGATACAAACAAAGGACTAAGCTGCGCTGCCTTCAACGGGTTTTTAGGCCGGCACGAGGCACTTTGATATGGAAATCACTCGCATGATATTGTGATATCTATATACAAGCTTATACAAGTAGACTTCTCCTATAGGCGTCGGAGGCGCAAATTAAAAACAAGATGTCTCAGCACTGTCGAGGGTCTTAGATTAAAACCATCGGGGAAGGGCCATGAAAAATTTAGTGGGATGGTACGTCAGCTTCACCAAGCTTACTGCTTAGGCTCGCCACCCTCGCTGCTAGCGTTGTTCGAGGAGTCGTTCTTGTACATCTGCTCGAACAACTTCATGGAGGAAGTCTGCAGCTCTTCGGTCTTGGTCTTCAAGTCATCAGCGTTGACCTCTTCACCAGATTGGACTCTGGCAACGATCTCTCTCAAGGAAGTGATTTGGTCCTTGACCTTTTGGGCCTCGGCCTTGTCAACCTTGGCCTCGAACTCCTTCAAAGAGGACTCGGTGTCGTTAGCCAGCTGGTCGGCCTTGTTGGCACTCTCAATAGCGCTCTTTCTGGCCTCGTCCTGCTCTCTGTACTTCTCAGCGTCGCTGACCATCTGCTCGATCTCAGAGTCAGACAAACCGGAGGAGCCGGCGACGGTGATGGAGGCGTCCTTGTTGGAGGCCTTGTCTCTGGCGGAGACGTTGATGATACCATCAGCGTCAATGTCGAAGGAGACCTCGATTTGAGGAACACCCTTTGGAGCTGGAGGAATACCGGACAAGGTGAAGTTGCCGATTAGCTTGTTGTCTCTGACAAGCTCTCTCTCACCCTGGAACACTCTGATTTCCACCGAGGTTTGGCCAGCAGCAGCGGTAGAGAAAATTTGAGATTTCTTGGATGGGATGGTGGTGTTTCTTGGAATCAATCTGGTGAAGACACCGCCCAAGGTCTCAATACCCAAGGACAATGGGGTGACGTCAAGCAACAAGACATCGGTGACCTCACCGGCCAAAACGGCACCTTGGATGGCGGCACCGATGGCGACGGCCTCGTCGGGGTTGACAGCCTTGGAAGGCTCCTTGCCGAACAGGGACTTGACGGTCTCGACGACCTTTGGCATTCTGGACATACCACCGACCAAGATGACGTCGGAGACGTCGGAGGTGGCGAGCGAGGCGTCCTTGAGGGCCTTCTTGACTGGGTCGACGGTTCTCTTGACCAAAGGCTCGGTCAGAGACTCGAACTGAGCTCTGGTGAACTTCATGTTGATGTGCTTAGGACCGGAGGCGTCGGCGGTGATGAAAGGCAGGTTGACCTCGGTGGAAACGGTGGAGGACAGCTCGATCTTGGCCTTCTCGGCGGCCTCTCTGATTCTCTGGATGGCCATGCGGTCGTTCTCCAGGTTGATGCCGGACTCCTTCTTGAAGTTGGCGACGATCTCTCTTAGCAGGAAGATGTCGAAGTCCTCACCACCCAGGTGGGTGTCACCGTTGGTGGACTTGACCTCGAAAACACCGTTGTCGATGTCCAGGATGGAGATATCAAAAGTACCACCACCCAGGTCGAAGACGGCGACGACCTTGGAGTCGGATTTCTCCAGACCGTAGGCCAGGGCCGCGGCAGTTGGCTCGTTGACAACACGCAGCACGTTCAGACCGACGATCTGGCCGGCGTCCTTGGTGGCCTGTCTCTGGGAGTCGTTGAAGTAGGCGGGGACGGTGACGACGGCGTTCTTGACGTTCTTGCCCAGGTAGGCCTCGGCGGTCTCCTTCATCTTGTTGAGGACGAAACCACCGATCTGCGCAGGCGAGTAGGTCTGGCCCCTGGCCTCGAGCCAGGCGTCACCGTTGCTGTGCTTGACGATCTTGTATGGCACCTGCTTGATGTCTCTTTGGACCTCGATGTCCTCGAAACGACGGCCGATCAGACGCTTGGTGGCGAACAGAGTGTTTTCGGGGTTGACCACGGCCTGACGCTTGGCGGGGATACCGACCAGACGCTCGCCGTCCTTGGTGAAAGCGACCACGGATGGAGTGGTTCTGGCACCTTCGGCGTTCTCGATGATCTTGGGCACCTTGCCTTCCATGAGGGCGACGGCAGAGTTGGTGGTACCCAGGTCGATACCGATCACCTGGCCCTGAACCTTGTTAGAGTTCATGCGCACGAAGCTGCGCAGCGGGTTAGCGGAGTTACGCAAAACAGACTTGGCACTTAGCATGGCTGAAAAGTCCCTTGGTGGTGGTGGAAACTAAGTAGTCTTTGGAGGGTTCTGTTCCTGATGCTTATGAGGGAGAGCATACCGGCTCCAGGTATATCTATATGGAAAAATTTTTATAGAGTCAAAAGAGGGGTTACCCTGGAACCCGGTAGAAGCTGCTAGAAAAGCGGCATTTGTGAAGGCGGTGAAGCGTTGCCGCGCCCGCCGATTGCGACCTTGAGCGGACTGGAGGCGCCCGGAGGGCGAATTAGACTGCGCGCGGAGAAGCTCGAAGTGGGCGTGCAAAGCCCTGGTGTCGAAGCGCTCAAGCGCTGGTGCTGTGCCCTCCGAAATCATATCATTATGTACGGTGTAATATAGATTGAGCAACGGTGACGAGAATTACCGTGATTAGCGGTCCGCTCGACTAGCGTCAACTCGTGGACGGTGTCTTTCAATGGGGAGTGGTGCACCTGCACTAGTGTCGCATAGGCGATTTGAAATCACGTGACTATTAATGTTTCAGCGCGTCTGCGAAATTATCTTGATTCATTTACTTCTTCAAATATAATAAAGGAAGAGCAGTTTCTGAACAGCTTCATAACCTGGCTCTCGCGAGTTCAAAGACTCCACACTAAAAGCTTAAGATGTGCTATCGTTCTGGTCACTACAGAATTAAAACAGCTATTACTTTTGATTACAATTTTTACTAGTGCGAGAATTCAAAAAGTTGTGGAAGATTAAGAAACTACACATTGGACTTAAATTAAAAACAAAAAAACCCTCAATGCTTTTACGCCGATGTTTGCTGGAGCATTCGCATATGTGAGAATTCCGACTTCGCATCGGGGTACTCAAATCCTGTTTGAACGATAGACCGTTTATTGTTATTCCCGGCTATGAATATTCAAAAACCATAAAAAAGACTTTCTCGAACTGTTACTTCAATAGATTTGAAATATTTCAAAATGGCTATCTTTATGAAGCGTTTCTAAACGTCAGTAATGTTGTAAATCGCAAAAGTTTTGCAAATGTTAAAAGTTTTGCCAAACAAAATGCGTATAAGTTAACAGCTTTGACGCAATGTCATGGAGCTTTTCAGAGCATGTTAGACTGTCAAAATAGTCCAAACTTAAAAATGACATTCACTTTTTCGATTCTATTTTAGCTTTCTTTTCACTTAATCTCTTCTTGTGGTCTCTCGTGCTGCTGCTACACGATCATCAACAGGAGTTTCTCTCACCCAAAGGAACAGGCTTAGCAAGCGACAGCACATACCACAGTTCCCATAACATTTTACGAGAGAGCTAGAAGAGTATGTGAGAGGCTACAATGAAATTTACGGAATTGGATCGTTTCTCTGCCTTTTTTTCCTGACCATCACGGGGGGGTGTGTCAAATACGGCAAGTATAGTCGGGATACTGACGCCATGATGAACATCACAGCGTGCGGGCTCCTGATTTTCCAGTTCATCCGAGGAGGACTCGCCCGGCGGGCCAGCTAAACAACACAATTGGCGCGGAATGCAGAAAAGCCCTTACGTTCCGACGTCTGGCATTTTGATACTGACGTGAACGGGCCGCTTAATCAGGTGTGAAGCATAGCCCGAATGTTTGGAACCCTAAAATCCTATAGGTCCAAGTCACTAGTACCTCAACACGCGTTCCTCCAACCGATGCAAGCGCATAGGCAGACGTCTTTGTGACACAACTCAAAGGCGGCTATCCCGTCCCCTGTGATCTCAAACCGCGCTCACTCCTAACGGCGTAAAGAACCCCTCACACGCCACACACGTCACAAGTGACACGCTCACGCACGTGAACCCAAGTCGATCACCACACACGCGACGCGTGACCTCCCGCCCCTCGCCCAACGCCCCGCCCCTGTGGCCAATCACAGCGCCGCATTTTGCTTCAATTTCCGATCTCCCCCCGCACACTTCCCCGGGATCACGCCCCACGGACTCACCAAATGCGCTCGGGCGGCAACTAGCCGATGGCCCAATCGGAGCCAGGTTCGGCCTTCCTGGCCTCCCTCGCCCCCCAGGACAGCCCCAGGCGGCCCCCTCGGCGTCTCGAGACGCGGAAAGGCCGCCCAGGCTACGCAATAGCACGCAAAAAAGCGGCAGAAAGCTGCAGGCTCCCCATGCTATAAATTAAAGACAAAACAGTGGCGAAATGCTGCGCGGAATGGGCCGAAGTCAGGTCCTCTTATCTTGGTGTTCACAGTGAGCTTGGGTTTTGTAATTCTCCAGGCTGGAAATCTCGGTTTAAAAAAATTATAAAAAAAAGGACAAGGTCCACCCCGTACTTACGCGAGCCGCTCTTTTTCGCAGTTTCCGTCGCTGATCGCTGATCTTTCTTCAGTATCAAGATTCCCTCTGCAATGCTCTCTCAGTTTGCCTCTCGAAACGCGGGCCGGGCGTCGGCGCTCAACGCCGCTCGCCGGCTGGCCAGATTCGCGTCCGACTCCGCGCGTGTCGACGGCGCGTCCGGCGGCGGTGTGTCGTCGTTCAAAACCAACAAAATTATCGAGAACACGCTGGGCAACAAGCCCAACGTGGTGATCCTCGGATCCGGGTGGGGCGCGATCTCGCTGCTGCAGCACATCGACTCGCGCAGCTACAACGTGACCATCGTGTCGCCCAGAAACTACTTTCTGTTCACGCCGCTGCTGCCCTCGACGCCCGTTGGGACCGTAGACGAGAAGTCGATTATCGAGCCCGTGGTGAACTTCGCGCTCAAGAAGAAGGGCAACGTGTCCTACTACGAGGCGCTGGCCACGGCCATCAACCCGGAGAGAAACACGGTCTCCATCAAGGCCGTGTCCACGGTGGCCCAGCTCGCGCAGCCCGACAACCACCTGGGCCTCAATCAGCACGACGAGGCCGAAATCAAGTACGACTACCTGGTCTCGGCCGTGGGCGCCGAGCCCAACACTTTCGGCATTCCCGGCGTCGAGAAGCACGGCAACTTCCTGAAGGAGATCCCACACTCGCTAGAGATCCGCAAGCGGTTCCTGTCCAACATCGAGAAGGCCAACCTGCTGCCTAAGGGCGACCCAGAGCGTAGACGCCTGCTGACCATCGTGGTCGTCGGCGGTGGCCCCACCGGTGTAGAGACCGCCGGTGAGCTCCAGGACTACATCGACCAGGACCTCAAGAGATTCATGCCCTCGGTCGCCGAGGAGGTCCAGATCCATCTGGTCGAGGCCCTGCCCGTCGTGCTGAACATGTTCGAGCGCAAACTCACATCCTACGCCCAAGACGTCCTGCAAAAGACCAGGATCAAGGTCCACCTGAGAACCGCGGTTGCGAGAGTCGAGGAGGACCACCTGGTTGCGAAAACGAAGGCCGAGGACGGCGCCACCACCGAGCAGACCATCCCCTACGGTACTCTGATCTGGGCCACCGGTAACAAGGCTCTGAGCATCGTCACCGATCTCTTCAAGAAGATCCCAGCACAGAACGACTCCAAGAGGGGCCTGGCAGTCAACCAGAACCTCTTGGTCAAGGGCTCCAACAACATTTTCGCTGTAGGCGACAATGCCTTCTCGGGGTTGCCCCCTACCGCTCAAGTGGCCCACCAGCAAGCCGAATACCTTGCCAAGGTGTTGAGCAAGATGGCCAAATCCCCTAACTTTCACGCCGAATTGGCCCAAAGAAAGGAGAAGGTCGACCTGTTCTTCGAGCAAAAGGGCATCAAGCCATTCAACTACACCCACTACGGTGCCCTAGCCTACCTGGGCGCTGAGAAGGCCATTGCCAACATTACCTACGGAAAGCGCTCTTTCTACACCGGTGGTGGTGTTTTGACCTTCTACGTCTGGAGAGTTACCTATGCTATGATGATATTGTCTGCTAGATCCAGATTCAAGGTCATCGCCGACTGGCTAAAGCTGGCGTTTTTCAAGAGAGACTGTTTCAAAGAATTGTGAACGAATTTAATGACCCAAATCAAATAACTTCAACAAAAGAAGACTTCTAAGGAAAAAACAAAAAAAAACACCAACATTAACAAAAGAGGCAATTTCAGGTTGGAAGGGAACTGGTTCATAACGTATTATCCCGTCTCCACGCTGGAACCCCAGCTCACATTCTAAGACTTCATTAGTTGAGATAGAGATTACTGATTTAAGTCCATCTACTCAATCTCATAATATTTATTATTAAAGTC
The DNA here is from genome assembly GCF_000142805.1 of Lachancea thermotolerans CBS 6340. NCBI lineage: Eukaryota > Fungi > Ascomycota > Saccharomycetes > Saccharomycetales > Saccharomycetaceae > Lachancea > Lachancea thermotolerans. The sequence continues at coordinate 608,593 of NC_013082.1, read as the reverse complement.
GTGTATCTAAATTGAAGATTTTACTTTTCTCAAAATACTTAAAACCAGAATGGCTCGTGTTTGAATGCTTCTGGGATAAAGCCTATTGAAAGTGAGCTTTAGCCTTTTTAATGTTTTCCAGGATCAAGTCCTGAGGGTCGTCCGAGTGGTTTAGTACTATAAAGCACATCATGTTAGATGACAGCTCACTGACATATATGGTATTATTAAGAACCAGGGTTTTGAACGAACTCTTCAGCTTCATACTGCTTTGTTTGAAGTTCTTCATGATATTAGAAATTTTCTCGAATCTCTTAGGGTCCAAAAGCTCTCCGCTAACAGTGTTACTGGAGCATATTACCAGGAATGTTGTTTTCTCAAAGAGGATAATCTCTCGTGCACCCATTACGGACTTCAATTTCTTCAAATTTGATTGATATGTAGCCATGTTAGGTATCAGGGAACATATAATCTGAGACCACGCTTTGTAAAGACTTTCATCCCATATAGACGTCGGGAAACCGACTAGGTTTGGAAAGCCATATGCCGATGAAGTCTCTTGCAGCTTACTCATCATGATTTGGAAGAGTTCCTGCCTTTTGTCACGCTGAACCAAATCCATCTTATGCAGCAACACAAAGATCTTGGCATCTGGTGAATATTTCTTGAGTTGTTTGAGCGCCTTAGTGAATATTTCGATGTCTTTAATGACTTCTTGGGACTCCACATCAAATACATGAATTAACACTTGAACCATTTGAAAGATGTGATCTTTTTGTTGCGAAAAGTAGTTTTCCATGAATACGTCCTGGCCACCACAGTCCCATAGATTAAGCGTCATATTTCCAAGGAATCTAAGATGTGAATGCTCGACGTCAATTGTTGCACCTAGGCGTCGAGTGTCGAACGCAGAGTAATTGCTAAAAATGATAGACCTCATGGAAGATTTCCCTGAACCCGACCGGCCCATAAGCAACAGCTTCTTACGGTTGTTTGAAGACATTTGAGAAGCACTTTTTTCTTCGATGTGTTATGCAGTAGATAATAAGGAAGGTACTGGGGAACTTCATACATAATTTCAATTAGATAGTGCGATCACGAGACAGATGATTACAAGCAAATACACGATACTGAGAAGATCATTGAGCACCTGTATCACTGGAATTGGGAACCCTGAGCCCCAGTATGCCATGAGTCGGCATAATGCTGGCCTTTTGATGCTAGATTTGTTGAAGCAGCAGCTCCAACCTGAAAGAAAGGCTTACGTTCCTTGCAACGCAAACCCAAAGGTAAAGAAATGCCAGATTGATAGATTACTTCTTTTGAGGGCTGACGGTGACTACATAAACTTAAGCGGGAGAACTGTTGTACCGCTTTGGCACAAGCTGGGCTCCAACGTGAAGCACGTTGTTGTACACGATGAGCTTAGTCTACCAGTTGGGAAAGTGCAACTGAGGAACCCAGGAGCTAGTGTCAGAGGGCACAACGGCCTCAAAGATATAAAAACACGCTACGGAGATGCGTTTTACCGGCTGGCTATCGGCATAGGGAGGCCCGACGACCGGGATCCCAATGTGGTCGCCAACTACGTGCTATCAAGATTTCCGCCACACGAGCTGGCTGTCATTGAATCTGATAGCCTAGTCCTAGCATTGAGGCTTCTCCAAAAAGCCGGATTAAGCGCCTGAACTGCGAATGACGATTTTTGAGACCTAGCCCCGAACCCAACTAGCGGCAAGAGCCACGCCAGAGGAATGACGCAACTGAGTCCGGCTTCCAAGCTCCAAGTTATCGTGCTCCCAACTTCAATAAAAACGAGAGTGTAGCGTCCACAGGGGAGGATTCCACTCAAACCGCTTGTATATATTACGCCGCAACAAGAAGCTTCGACAATAAAATGCGCCTCGGAGCTTTCAAGGCTTATAAGCTTTCTCCACCCCAGTTACTCTGCACTTCTATTACATAAAAAGAGCTCTAACACAAGGAGGGCGCTAACAGTAACAAATCTACACAACCCGATAGGACAATAACCGCCAACATCTTGTCAGAGTATCTTAATAGTTTGGCTAAAGAAAAAGCTCATTAAAAAGGCAGGTCTGAGCGTTTGCCAAGAGCTTCACCTACAGCAGTTATGTTTGGAACCCGACGCCATTTTCTGTTTAAAGTTTAGTCCCTCATTGAAGTCAGCCCCAGAGCTGCTGTAACACATACATGCAACGACAACACGAAACAAAAAAAAGATTATACTCTACAAGCAGCCCTCCTTGTCATCGCTCATGGTCCTATAGTGTAGTGGTTATCACCTTCGGTTTTGATCCGGATAACCCCGGTTCGAATCCGGGTAGGACCTACTTTTTAACTTCTATTTTTAGTACTTGATGTGAAGTTATGCGCCAAAATTAAGCTACTCCCGCTACATTTACCGAACAATCTAACAAGCTATGGTTTAACAATCCGTTCGCTTTTTCGTAGAGTCCTATACAGGGCATGGTTTCACTAAACGAAAAAAAATAAAAACCACCATCTCACTATTCCTTGAAAAATAATTCAATAATTAATACTGTTCGTTTCCGGGAGCGTTGGAGAATAAAAGATTGTTGATATCTCTCAAGCATCAATTACTTATCGCAGTATACAATGGGTAAACTTGGCGACCTCATCTCACATCCACTGGAACTCAAAGCGGCTCTAAAATTAAAGTACATCCGCAAGCCGCTTTTTTCCTTGAACGACACCAAAGAGACACCCGAGCTTAGAAGATGCTATCAATTGCTCACTAAGACATCTCGGTCTTTCGCGGCGGTGATCATGGAGCTTCATCCAGAACTCCGCAATGCCATTATGCTTTTCTATCTGGTATTGAGAGCTCTAGACACGATTGAAGACGACATGACCATTGACCCGAAGGTCAAGGTGCCATTGCTTCGCGATTTCGACTCCAAGTTGGATCTTGAAGATTGGTCTTTCAATGGCAATGCGCCTACAGAGAAGGACCGCTGTGTCCTCGTCGAGTTCCCTTGCATCTTGAAAGAATTGCACAAGTTAAAGCCAGAATATCAAAGAGTCATCAAGGAGATCACCAACAAGATGGGCAACGGTATGGCGTCTTACATTCTAGACGAGAACTTTAACCTAAACGGCGTCTCTACAATTAAGGACTATGACTTGTACTGCCACTACGTCGCAGGCCTTGTTGGGGACGGTTTGACGCAGTTGATTGTGCTAGCGAACTTTGGCACTCCAGATCTTTACAATGAGTCTGCCTACCTATTCGAGAGCATGGGACTTTTCTTGCAGAAAACCAACATCATCAGAGACTATGCCGAGGACCTCGAAGATGGCCGCTCGTTCTGGCCAAGAGAGATTTGGTCCCTCTATGCCGATAAGCTGGTCGATTTCTCACTTCCGGAGCACACGCAGGATGGGCTACACTGTATCAGTCACCTTGTTCTAAATGCCCTGAGCCATGTCGAGGACGTGTTGACCTTCCTGAGCTCCGTTCACGAGCAATCGTCGTTCCAGTTTTGCGCAATCCCTCAGGTTATGGCTATTGCCACCCTCGCCTTGGTGTTCGGAAATCCAGAAGTGCTTCACAAAAACGTCAAGATTAGAAAAGGTACCACTTGCTTCTTGATTCTAAAGTCTAGAACGTTGCGTGGTTGTGTCGAGATCTTCCAATACTACTTGCGTGACATTAAGAAGCGTCTTGCCGTGGATGACCCCAACTACCTAAAGATCAACATCCAGATTGCCAGAATCGAGCAGTTCATTGAAGAAATGTACCAAGAACAGCTGCCTGCTGGCGTCAAACCCAATGAGACCCCGATCTACAAGAAGGTGAAGGAAAGAAGCGCCATTGACACCGAGGTTGCCCCTGCCCAGATGGAAGAAGAATACCAATTCAACATGGCGATAACAATGGTTCTGACAGCCTTGGCCGCCGTTTATTTTTACGTGAGATAGCCTGCAATTATATAACTTTACGAAACACGAAGCTGAATAGACTCTGAGTTCTTCATGTCCTTATTACCAAGCTGAACGAAACTTAAGACTGTGTCTCGTGTACAAAGGCAAAGCTTTCAACGTTCTATGAGAGCGTTCGTACACTCACATTAATTGTCCCCTGCTCATAGGAACAGCTGAAGATGCGCTCGGATTGATCAGCTGCCTGCCGTTCGTATAGAAAGCTCAAGGCGCTGCGACCCTGTTTCTCAAATGTTTCCCAAGATGTTTCTCAAGATGTTTCTCAAAAACCGCCCTCCGCGGTGTCTCACGGGTTGCCACAAGCTCAGATGAAAGACAGGAAAGAAATAATTTTTACATAAGAGGATTCGAACCGAACATAGACGGCATTTCGGGCTGCGGCACTAGCCGATCATGAGAGACTGCCTCCTGCCGAAAGACCCGCAGATGCTTTAGCCTAATTCTCTCGCCCCCAAATTTGCCCCTCCAGAAGTGTGCAAGCGCTTCAAAACGTGTTCCTGAACTAAGTTAATGAGCAAGCTATAGAGCCCACGCACATACAATAAGCCTTATAGACCCACCCTCAATTGATTGCGTTCCACACCGACTGCGGCGCCTGTCAGATGCCACGATTGAGATGCTGCCTCCATAGCACCGACAATAGCTTTGAGGCACTAACACATCATTATATACGAAACAGCGTCTATTTCGTGATTTAACTCCGAAAACGCTAAGAAGTTACCGTCCGTGGTACGTCTCTTGCGCTCTCGATGACCAAGCTTGGCGGTTGTATCCTGCCTTGGACGCTGTATGCCCAGCGCCCGGGGCGAACCTCATCAATGCACCTGTGATCAATAACCAGGGCTCTGCATGGAACACCAGCTCTTGCATGTCTGTGCCTCTCATCTTGCAGGACCCTCGCCCACTTAGAGAACCTCGTAGAAAGTATCACATGCGCTGCATCTTTTTTTTTTCTAATTAAAAAAAGGCCTATATTTCGAGAAACGTGGGCTCCGTGCGCTGTGAGGGGAAGAAATTATAGGATAGAATCAGTGATGACAGCTCAGGATCAATTAATTTTTGAGTGGCCCATGTGCTTCACTTAATAAGAACCATGCAGCTTCTCATCTCTCTATGCAGGACCCGCAGCTCTAGAAAACGCGAAGAGATGCAGCTCAGCTGCATACAATAAAATTCCAGTCTCACGAGGCGATGTCGGAAACGTGGGTCCGCACTGCGTGGGAGCCTGGGATAATAATTAATTGGTTTGATTGAATTATTGGGAGCACGAGTGCCGAGAAAAGTGTGCCAATGCAGCTAGAAGGTGGCTTCAGGGTATATAAGTCCCAGCTGCAAAATCTACCTCATCGCAGAATTGTAGTTTATAGTTTCTTCTATCAGTAGACCAGGAAATCTCATCACTAGTTCTCTCATCGCCAGTCGAACAATCACTACACAAATGAGTATTGAAAAGCAAGAGGAACACGTCGTCCACAAGACCGCTGGTGGTAACGCTGCCTTCCACAACTTTATCAATGACTTCGCCCACATCGAGGACCCTCTTGAAAGAAGACGTTTGGCCCTGCAAAAGATTGACGAGGCCGCCTTTGGCTGGTACCACGTGCGTGCCATCATGGTCGCTGGTGTCGGGTTTTTGACCGACTCCTACGATATCTTTGCTATCAACTTGGGTGTGTCCATGTTGTCGTACGTCTTCTGGAAGGGTGACATGCCCAACTCTACCAGTACCCTTCTGAAGGTCTCCACCTCTGTTGGTACTGTCATTGGCCAGCTTGGTTTCGGTATTATGGCTGATGTTGTCGGCCGTAAGAAGATTTACGGTCTTGAACTGATCATTATGATTGCTGCCACCATTCTGCAGTGTACCATCGGTGCCGCTCCAGGTGTTAGCTTTGTCGCTGTCCTGACTTTCTACCGTATCATCATGGGTATTGGTATTGGTGGTGACTACCCTCTATCTTCTATTATCACTTCTGAGTTCTCGACCACCAAATGGAGAGGTGCCATGATGGGTGCTGTCTTTGCCAACCAGGCTTTCGGCCAGATCGCCGCTGGTATCGTCGCTTTGATTCTTGTCGCTGCTTACAAGAGCGAGCTTATCGACGCTAACTCTGGCGCTGAGTGTGGTGCTGCTTGTATCAAGGCTTGCGACCAGATGTGGAGAATTCTCGTTGGTTTGGGATGTTTTCCCGGTTTGATTGCTCTGTACTTCAGACTGACTATCCCAGAATCGCCACGTTACACTCTGGATGTTGAGCACGGCATTAACAAGGCTTCCGCCGACATCGGTAAGTTCACTTCCGGCGAGCACGGAAACGCTGACCCTGAGGAAATTGCCCGTCTCGAGAGAGCTCCAACCGCTGTCGAGCAATTCGAAATTGCACCACCAAAGGCTTCTTTCAAGGACTTCTGCAGACACTTCGGTAAGTGGAAGTACGGTAAGATTCTGTTCGGTACTGCCTTCTCTTGGTTCACTGTGGATGTTGCCTTCTACGGTTTGAACTTGAACTCCGCTACCATTTTGCAAACTATTGGTTACGCCTCTTCTAAGAACGTCTACCACAAGCTTTACAACTCCGCTGTCGGTAACTTGATTCTGATCTGTGCCGGTTCTCTGCCAGGTTACTGGGCCTCCGTTGCCACCATGGACATCATTGGAAGAAAGCCTATCCAACTCTTCGGCTTCTTCATCCTAACTGTTTTGTTCTGTATCATCGGTTTTGCTTACCACAAGTTGAGTGACCACGGTCTATTGGGTCTCTACATTGTGTGTCAATTCTTCCAACAATTCGGTCCTAACGTTACCACCTTCATTATCCCAGGTGAAGTGTTCCCAACTAGATACAGATCTTCCGCTCACGGTATCTCTGCCGCCTCCGGTAAAATTGGTGCTATCATCGCTCAGACCGCTTTGGGTACGTTGATCGACCACAACTGTGCGAGAGATGGTAAGCCAAAGAACTGTTGGTTGCCACATGTCATGGAGATCTTTGCTCTGTTCATGCTGTGCGGTATCTTCAGTACTTTGCTGATCCCTGAGACCAAGAGAAAGACACTGGAGCAAATCTGTGAGGAGTATCACGATGAGGTTGACCAAGGAAAGTACGCCTCTGGTTACTCTGGCGCTTCTAGTCACACTGAGACTGTTTAAATGAACTCTCACCGGTTAACTGTCTTCGCGACGCATCCTATTCTGAACTTATCGAAAACAAACACATTGGGCTGGGCTCATAAACTGTGCACTAGAAAGTTGGCTCAAAAATCTGTACACTAGTATATATAATACTCATTAATAGCATGAGAAAACCTCGCACATTATTCATAAACTGTTTTCGTAGCTCCCCTTTTGCATAAAACTGAATCGTAGTTTTAACGATAGGACCTCTTGTACTGACGTCTCTCTAGTTTCCCTGGGTTGCCATCTCTCACTTTCCACCTTGACATCGCGAATGATTTTTCAGGAAATGTTACCCGGCCATGATCCCATAACCACGTTTAGCTTTGAGTTTTTGTGGAAAAATGTAAACATCACACATTACAAAATGATACACCAAATACAATACTGATCTGATCAATTCTTGTAACGGACAGTGCACATTAAGAGCATAACAGGGAGCAATGAGAGAAGTTATCAGTGTTAATGGTATGTCTATTTGACTTATGGAGTTCAGAGAAGTACAATAGGGCTGAACGAGGACAACGCGGTGGATGCGAGAGCCGAAACGCGCAGTGACTACAATGCAAAACAGAGGTGGTACTGCAGGTGGCGAAAGAGCGACGGGGTCCTAGCACTTTGCCCAGGCTCTGTACTTTTTGAAGAGCCCAAATTACCATCGAAATAGTGTACTAACCCAAAACTTCCTTCTTAGTCGGCCAAGCTGGTTGTCAAATTGGTAACGCATGTTGGGAGCTGTACTCGTTAGAGCACGGCATTCGTCCTGACGGATACCTAGAAGAGGGCCTTTCGAAGCCCAGAGGTGGCGAAGAGGGGTTCTCTACCTTTTTCAATGAGACAGGCTCGGGCAAGTTTGTGCCTCGTGCTGTCTACGTCGATTTGGAGCCCAATGTGATCGACGAGGTCCGTACCGGTCCTTACAAGGATCTGTTCCACCCCGAGCAGCTGATCAGCGGGAAAGAAGATGCCGCCAACAACTACGCCCGTGGACACTACACTGTTGGTAGGGAGCTGCTCGACGACATCCTAGATAGAATCAGAAAAATCTCCGACCAGTGCGACGGCTTGCAAGGTTTCCTTTTCACGCACTCACTGGGCGGTGGTACTGGTTCTGGTTTGGGCTCTCTGCTGCTGGAGCAGCTGTCGATCGACTACGGCAAGAAATCCAAACTGGAGTTTGCTGTCTACCCTGCTCCTCAGGTTTCGACCTCTGTGGTCGAGCCTTACAACACCGTTCTAACAACCCACACAACGTTGGAACATGCCGACTGTACTTTCATGGTCGACAATGAGGCTATTTACGACATGTGCAAGAAGAACCTGGACATCTCCAGGCCAAGCTTCTCCAACCTCAACAACTTGATCGCCCAGGTGGTGTCCTCCGTTACTGCATCCCTAAGATTCGATGGTTCTCTGAATGTGGACTTAAACGAGTTCCAAACAAACCTGGTTCCATACCCTAGAATCCATTTCCCATTGGTCTCCTACGCGCCAATCCAATCGAAAAGCAAAGCTCATCACGAGTCCAACGCTGTCTCCGAAATCACCAACGCGTGCTTCGAGCCCGGCAACCAGATGGTCAAGTGCGACCCCAGAACGGGCAAGTACATGGCCACCTGTCTTCTGTATAGAGGTGACGTCGTGACAAGAGACGTCCAGAATGCCGTTGCGCAGGTCAAGAACAAGAGAACCGTGCAGTTGGTCGACTGGTGCCCTACCGGCTTCAAGATCGGTATCTGCTACGAGCCACCAACGGCCACCCCTCAATCACAGCTCTCGTCTGTCAACAGGGCAGTGTGCATGCTCTCCAACACCACCGCTATCGCTGATGCATGGAAGAGAATCGACAGAAAGTTCGACTTGATGTACGCCAAGCGTGCCTTCGTACACTGGTATGTCGGTGAGGGTATGGAAGAGGGTGAGTTCACTGAAGCTAGGGAAGACCTGGCTGCATTGGAGAGGGACTACATTGAGGTTGGTGCCGACTCTTACGCTGACGAGGAGGAATTCTAAACAACACGAACAACTAGTCCTAAAAATTCCGCTGCACAGCTTTTTATACTCCCTCCTACACCACCTCTACCCTACTGTTGCTGTCAAGAGATAAAGAGCTCTGGTACTTCTCGCTTTGCATGCGAGGCACTTCATATATTGTATACCCCGGTCAACCCATCCGCTTAATTTTTAAAAGATGATTTTCACTATTAAGTGCTTCTTGTGAGCTGCAGTAGCAAGAGCACCAACCAAAGTTGCTTGTTATAAAGGGACGTATTTGAACAGAGTTCATCCATGCCAAGCATTTCTTGTTTTTGTATTTGAGGGGCACCAGCAGTCAAGTTCCTGACGCGCTCAACCCGAGTAACAGCAAGCTGGGCCTCCTTTATTACATAATAAGCCCTTTTCTTCCGGTAGCTACCGAGGCAACCCAAATCTTATAACACTCTAATGGCCGTTCGCGCCCTGCGAGGCGAAACTTTCAAGGTGGCAAATTTGACTCATGCTGGCAAGAATACAGCCAGGATTTTCCGCCTCGACGTGGAGGGTTACTTATGGTGATTCTTATTAATTAGGTCACTTCAAATAAGACAGCCAGGGTGCCATAAATTGAAGGGCCCCGCCGAAGAGAACAGAAAAATAATCATACACAAGGTTTTGAGCCACTTGAGCACCGAAGCCTACTATGGATAAAATTCTCCCTGGAGCGCGTTCTAACTTCAGGTTCAAGAACTGGGCTGGTATATACTCGGCAAAACCTCAGCTCTACTTTCAGCCGTCCTCTATCGATGACGTAGTAAAGATCGTCAATGCTGCCAGAAGGCTCAACAAGACTATAGTGACTGTCGGGTCAGGCCACTCGCCGAGTGATATGTGTGTAACCAACGAGTGGCTGATGAACCTGGACCGGATGAACGAGGTTCGCGGCTTGGTTGAGAACAAAGAACAGCACTACGCCGACGTGACGGTAGACGCCGGGCTGAGGATATACAAGCTGAGCGAGTACCTGTCAGAGCGCGGTTATGCTATCCAGAACTTGGGCTCGATTTCGGAGCAAAGTGTCGGTGGCATCATTTCTACTGGCACACATGGGTCATCTCCATACCACGGTCTTGTTTCTTCTCAATACGTTAGCCTAACTATCGTGAACGGCCTGGGCGAGGTGGTGAACGTGGACTCTGAGAACCACCCCGAAATTTTTAGAGCGGCCGCGCTGTCGCTAGGCAAAATCGGTATTATCGTGCGCGCCACCATCAGAGTAGTTCCTACATTTAAGATTAGATCCACACTCGAGGTGGTGAATTTCGAGACAATTCTAGAGCAATGGGATCACATCTGGACTTCCAGCGAATTCATTAGATGCTGGTGGTACCCTTACACACGCAAGTGTATCCTGTGGAGGGGAACCAAGTCAAACGACTCATTTACTAAGGTACGGAGCTCCTGGTGGGGTACCACAGTCGGCCGTTATTTCTACGAATTTCTCCTATGGGTTTCTGTCAAGATATATCCTGCCTTTACTCCTTATGTTGAAAGGTTTGTCTTCCATCGCCAATATGGCAAAGCCGAAACATACGGCTATGGTGATATTGCTGTACAGAATTCGATTGATGGTTTGAACATGGACTGCTTGTTTTCCCAGTTTGTGGACGAGTGGGGTTGTCCTTTGAACAACGGACCCGAAGTTTTACGTTCGCTTGACCGCAGTATCACACAGGCCGCGAAAAATGGCGATTTCTATGTACATGTTCCAGTCGAGGTTCGTTGCTCGAACACTTGCTTACCTGAAAAGATCCCAGACTACAGTGACAGGACTGAAATCAGTCCGGGCGCGGTGTATGGTAACGTCCTTCGCCCATACCTAGACGCTACTCCACGTGGCTTGCATTACGCTCCCCTCTCTGATGTTTCGAACAACCAGCTAACGTTGTACATCAACGCCACAATTTACAGGCCGTTCGGAGTCAACACGCCGATTCACAAGTGGTTCACCCTGTTTGAAAACACCATGGGTGCGGCTGGCGGAAAGCCCCATTGGGCTAAAAACTTCCTCGGATCCACTGATATGGCCGCAGGGCCCACCAAGTCTCAAGAAGCCTATAAAGATTATGAGATGAGAGGAATGGCTACCAAAATATCCGAGTGGTACGGTGAAGATTTGCTTAAGTTCCAGGAAATTAGACGCCAGCAGGACCCTGAAAACGTTTTCTTGGCCAACAAGGACTGGGCCTTGAAGAATGGCATTGTCACACCTGAAGAAGTCATTTAGCGTGTAAGAATTAGCTTTCAAGAGGGATTACCCAATTTGCAGTACTCAGACAGTATGCAAAACTTTGTATCAGTGATGCCTTTGAAAATCGAACCCATGACTTTATAGTTGTGCATAAAAGTAATGTTATACGAATATAGTTTTTGGAGAGCTTCGGATCTGATCTTGATGCCTTACTCATCACTTATAAAACCACTCAAAAGGGCTGTTGAAGCGTTCCCAATCAATCCCTTCCAGCGCAGCGCACAATGTCAGACAAAACGAAACTTCTGGATGAACCTATTCATGGTATCTATATCCCAATTGGTCTCTTATTTGTGGGTTTGGCTATTGCCTGCTTCACCATCAAAGACTATACGTTTCTTTGGATTCTTCCGTTTGCTGGTCTTCTTATCGCGGCTCGATTCACCATTGCATACCGTCGTAAGAGGTCTGTCTTTCCAAACAAATGGTCGTCTTTGGAGCTTGAAGACCAGACTTTGATCTCGAAAAATACAGCCATGTATCGCTTTAAGATGAGAACTCCTTTAGAAGCCCTGAACTTCCCCGTTGGCCATCATTTGGCAGTTCGGGTTCCTGTAGATGGTAAAGAGCTGGTCAGATATTATACCCCCGTGTCTCCCAGGTATCAGCCGGGACATTTCGACATCATTGTGAAATCTTATGCTGATGGCCAGGTCTCCAAATATTTTGCTGGTCTAAAGCCTGGTGCTACTGTGGACTTTAAAGGCCCTGTTGGCAGATTCAATTATGTCACCAATTCATACAAGCACATTGGAATGATTGCTGGCGGTTCAGGTATTACACCAATGCTGCAGATTCTGAACGAAATTATTACCACGCCTGAAGACTTCACGAATGTTTCTCTGATCTACGCGAACGAAACCGAAAATGATATTCTACTTAAAGATGAACTGGACGAAATTGCTGAAAAATATCCTAACTTTGAGGTGAATTATGTTCTCAACAAGCCATCCTCTAACTGGCGTGGCGATGTGGGGTACGTCACAAAGGAGCATATGGAGAAGTACTTACCTCCATTTTCGAGTGACAGCAGATTGGTCATGAGTGGCAGACCAGAAATGATAAGAATGCTTTTAGACTACGCGGAGGAACTCGGCTGGCCAAGAGGCATCGAAAAATCCAAGGGTGACGATCAAGTGTTTGCATTCTAGAATATCCATGATTCACTCAAATTTACATCTGTATATAGATATAGACTTTGTGATGTCAACCCATCAATTCAACTCGCTTAGAGATAATGCTTTTGCAAGTTCGAGCTCTTCATCTTCAAAGTGTCTATGTTGATCGGGAGAAACTTCAGAGGCTTGAGATTGCAGGCATACGGGATTAGCACGCTGTTCCTGCCGATTGCTCTGGGGCTCAATACTACTGGAGCCTACTAGTTCGCCAAGAGGGGCCATTCTCCTTTGCGACCTACGCGAGGTCCGCCGAGACTCTTCCTCCTCCCTTGACTGCTGAATTGCTCGAAGAAGCTCCAAGTCTTCGCCCTGTTCATCGCTGGCTAAACTGTTCTCGAAGCTAAGCTTGGACTCTTCAATGGCCCTCAAAAGTTCTTCATCCGGCTCTGTACTGCTTTCTTTCATGGCAGAAAAAGGGAAGTTCGCAGCCGCAGCTTCAGACTCCATCAATGCTATCCGGAGTTGAGTTTCTTCATCGTCAACATCACCCAAGAACTTCCGCCTTAGCTTTTCAAGCCTCTTTTGCTCTTGCAAACGAGAATTTTCATCTTCATTATAGAGGTCTAGCTGGGAATGTAACACCTCGTTCCATTTATTGCCTCTGGTTACTTGCGAAGATCCTGTCTTCTTTTGTTTGTCTTCCAGGCCGGCGTACTGCAGAAAATGTAAAACGTTACCACTTCCCACAATCATTCGGCCATGGGAGACTCCCAAAAATTGTGGGGTTTTCTCAGTTTTTCGTACCACCCTCAGTTCAGATCCATTTGCAGCATCAAAGATTCCCAAGGAGCCACTAAAAGCACATACTAGCACCAAATTGTTTATCTGAGCAACATGAACCTCATCAATAAAGGTGAGTTTTGTTTGTATGCTAAGATTGGAACCAGGTGTGCGAATGTTTACGGTGTGAACAGAGTTGTCAGCGGTCAAAATGCCCATAAAACAACCGTCACCACCAGCGATGGAAGCATCTTGGGTTCTCTTAGCAGTCGCCTCATCTATGAAGACGTTTTGCACACTGTTTTCGAATCGCAAAGACCTCGTGTGGCCAAAATCTTGATCAACGTCAATAGATATAACATAAATCTCAGTTGTATCACCTAATACCAATAATTTCCCACCAAAATCAACCTTAAAAAACTGAATCTGATTAGGAGATCGCCTCAAATTGGATGGAATGTCTAGCCTTAAAATGGTGTCCATCTTTTGGACAATGCAAATGTGTTCCGAGTCCACGGCTACGGTCCAATCTTTGTGCAAAGCAAGTCGCAGAATGGGTTTATTTGAAATCTGCAAAGACTTCTGCAGTTTAGCCTCGCGCCACCAAATAACTTGTCCTGATTCGCAACCGCTTACACACCAGTCTTCTGAAGAGTCCTCGAGTGCGGCTGTTGTGATGGCCGTCACACAGGAGCGGTGCATGGCATTGAACTCAGTGACAGGGCACAGATGCGACTTGTTTGTCAAAAGTTTGCCGAAAACACGGCCATCGAATCGCCCAAAAACTGCTGCGTTTATATTAAAATGCATAGTAGAACACCCATGTGGTGTTGTACAAGGCATGTATGTTAACCTATCTTTACGCCTTCTGGAGTGCAGTTGAACCAGCATTATGACGCCATCACTATAGCACGCACAGCGGGGGTAATCGAATACCATCTGCTCGAGCTGGTTGTACTGGTTTTGAGTCGCCACGGTATATCTGGTCTTTATGGCCCTATTGTGCCTCCATTCGTTGAGTCCACGGTTTCTCTCCACATATTCTACACTAAACTTCAAAGAGCGCGAGAAGGAAGGAAATAGCCGAGTGTTGATCCGCGACACAAACAGGTTTTTCCAAAGCTCCTCATCATTGATGATATCCCGGAAATGTTTACAGGTAGCTTGTACTGCGTATAGATCCTTTTCGTCTAAATGACTTAGAATGTTGATCAAGATTTCAGTCGGCAAGCTTTGCAGCGATGTGCCACTTCCAACCGCATCAATCATGGCACAATACTCGGGAACAAACGGATGCCCAATAAGGCGAGCTCTTCTTTCAAACGTCCCGAAGATAGAAAGTGATTGTTTAAGCGGTGTTCCGCCACTTATAAATCAATTAACAAGTCCATCAGTCACGTGCGGAGACAGAATTAAGCTAATATGTGTCAAAGCGGCAATTGTAGTTAAATGAGCGCATTACCTTAATGCTTCTTTCTCAAACAAGTACCCGAAAAATCGGAGCATTTGTGTTTTGTCGCAGCTTCTAACACACTTTCTTGTATGAAGAGAACTACATAAATTATATCATGAAATTGCATTACTAGTCAAGGGAGAAAAAAGGTGCCTGTCGATTCTTAGAACTCATCCTTTACAATAGGACTAGGATGTAATCGCTGGGTTGGTACCTCGAATAACGATTAGCAATGCCTCGGGATTTAATTGAACTTTCAGCCTCAAGGCTTGCCGGGGAGACTAAACTAGTAGGTCTCATAAATCATCTTGAAATCTAGTAACGACGGCGAAAAAAGAGGGATAACAACGACTTCCATTCAAACAAAATTTGATTTACTCTACAAGAACTCTTACCCATACAAATCTTGCAGGATACATTTAGGTGGACCAAAACTTTAAGAAAAGAAGCTGTAGGCAATTTATGAAACAAAACCTCTTAAGTGTCTAAAAAGGCATGCCGCTCGAAAAGGCACAATAGAGAGAAGTCTTGGCTGCTTGAAGTTTGAGTTTTAGTTGATTAGAAGCAATAGCATGGCAGCAGAAAGCTTTTCCAGCTAACTCTGACACTCAACAACTTTCTCAACCAGTTGCACCCCCTAGTATATAAAGAGGCTCAATACGAAACCTGGCACGAATTTTCTAAACTTCAAGTCTTGCCGCTATGCTCGGTTATGTGATACTTGACATTAATGTCAATAAGGCACTTGGATCGAAGTCGTCAAAAAATGGGAAAATCACTGCAGCCGATTGTTCCCATGCGTAGTATTTATGATTTGGTATTTGTTTTTAATCTGCATTCGGTTCAGGAACAGTGTTTCAAGTTTGGTGCCCAAGCTTCATGCAGGATGCTGAGTAAAAACATATTAAAGAATGTTGAATCAAGACAGTTTCCTCGAAAAAGCATCAAAAAGAGAGCGCCCCTCCTACCAGAATCGCGAAGAGGAAAGCGCCCAGACTCAATTTTGGAGTCGCTAGATTTGGCGAGCCCGCTACTAACTGAACTTCGAAAGAGGTACTTGAAGAGACGCTGATGGACTGAAGGGGACCAGAAACAGTCACAATAGGTATTTGAGTTGAGTTTGTCAGCCAGACTTCAGTGTTGGCTTCTTTATTTTTGGCATTGGCATTTTTCAAGTTTTTAGACGAGCATTCTGCAGTGATTTCCCGCACAGACTTGCCATTTTCAGCCCGAGAAGCCTCAGTTTCGCATAAGTGACATGTCGCGACCTCTGTGATGAGCCTGGTACCAGTCGCGGTGACTGTTGTATAAATACTGGGGCGAGTAAGATGTTTAGACGCTCTACTACAAGAGCGGCATGCGGTTCTTGTCACGGGCCCAATGGTTGATTCACACCTTGCTTTGGAGATAATAGTTTGCTTATCTGTTTTGCAAGATGGAGTTTTGGTGGAAGCTTCGGCCAATTTATGAGATTTGTGATTCAAGTGACTTGCTTTCACACTTGAGGTTGAACTGAAGAGGTATGTTGCTTGCTCGGTTCTTGAAGGAGCCTTAGTCGCAAAATTTGTGCTTGAAATTATGCTCCCATTACGAGTGCTTGACACATGAGGCTTTACTGAAGTTCTAAAACTATTTTGGCCCAGAGTGTGTGATGAATCAGAGTGAGAAGTCAGTGTCGATGTTGTGCTATTGTTCAAAGTCTTGAAAGAACTTGAGTTTGTGGCGGGCATTGTACTGTTCACGTTAGTTGGGGAGCAAGCTAAAGTTTTAGTGAATATATCGCGAGTGACCTGGGCCATATTCTCCTCGTCAGAAACCCAAGTGTTCCAGTACTGTGACGCCCTTTGAGCCCGTGGAATTTCAGATACTATTTTCTCAATTTCTGGTGACCCTGGATTCCAGTTAGCCTGTGCTAGGGACAGTTCTAAGTTTTCTAAGTCATAGACAACATATGCGGAAGCCAGGAACTCGTCACCGAAAATAGTACCCTGGTTACTGGAAATTAAGCCCAATCCGCAAATATTTTCATCGTCAGTTCTTAGAATGTAGTTGCTTAAGGGGCTTTTTATTTGAAATCCGCCGAAATCAAAGATAAATTGTGTATCGTCGCCATCTGAAGGACAACGAAACATGAAGAGTCCGTATCCTGGTGAGAAACTAGCGTTCACATAAAGCGCTATTTTGTTAACAATTTCGGGGGCAGTATACATGAGGGTTGTTCCCGAGTCCATCAATGCTGCAATCTTTGTTGTAGTGAATGTTTCTTGGCGACAGGCCTTTTCGCTTTCAATACCAATCCCTTGGACTGTGACATCAAATTGCACTGGCGTTTTGACGCCGTAATCTTTATAGGTGTTGACCAGAGGCAGCGTGTATAAGCCTCCTGTATATTTACTATGATCAACGCCCCCAAAGAGGACTGATCCTGAAGGAGCATCGAGGGAGTTCAGATAAAGCGAGTACGCAATCTTGTCTATCGCGCCGTTTTCCTTCAAGACCATCGGGAAGTTTGGGTAAATTGAGGAGATATTGGGGCTTCGGTAGTGGACAGTTGACTCTAAGCCTTGAAGTCCCACCCCCAAGACGCCCACAGTTGAATTGGATATTTCTGCAACCGCAAACTCTAGGCTTGAAATATCATCACCATCAACCACAAGCTTATCCCTAGCCCAGTAGCCAAGTGCGTAAGAATCGTCATTATAAGAAACAAAAAATGGTTTGGAGTAATTGGCAAAAAGGCTAGTAGATCTGTCGGCGTTAAAGGTGCCATATTGAGCACAATCAATTGTGGGCGCAATAGTAATTCCACTAATGGTTGTGGTAGGGGCAGCTGTGAGCGCTGAAGAAGATTTAAGGTCTGCACGATAGTTTGCGTAACTTTCCGTGGAATCTCCATTTGAACAGTACGGGTTGTCATTTGAAGAGACCCACAAGTCGGAAGAACCGGTGTCAAATAAGACGGTGACCTGCTGAGGCGGGGTACCTATGTCAAGTCCCACCGAGTAAAACACATTGTTGTTGACAAGTTCAGAGTTCAAAGTCTCACCCTGGGACAGTGCCCGTTTCTGCAATTTTGCTGGACGCGCACCCACACGCGCGTCCTGGTAAGAGATGCCTTTGGCCTTGGCGAAGTCAATAGCAACGTAGCCCATACCGGAGGAAGCTATTACGCATGGTACGAAGAGAGCGAGGAATAGGGCTAACATAGCACACGGGACGCTCATAGTGCTCTTGACAGAGAAGGACATCCAATCTAGGCCCAAGATCTCGCTTGATAGCCAGCGTTTATATGACGTTCTATAAGAGCAGAGCGATTCCTTGGAGACTCTCCTAAAGGCGCTAGTGTTTCGCAGCAAGCGAATCTTACTGGGCGTTTGCGGGGACGCGCGATGTTTACATTCCGGGCGTCAAGTTTTTGAGGTCTGATCTGCTTACCGCCCTTCGGCGCGGCTAGCCACACTCTTTCGATGAAGATAGGGGCAAACCTCGGGCCAGCCACTCCCACTTTTGCTTCGGGCGTTAATGTTGCCTGCCACGATGTCCAAAAAGAGATCGCGGTTTTTGGAGATGAGCTAGAACCCTCAATGCGAAACAACGATCGAAAACGAGACCTCAAAATGTCTCTAAAATAGCCAAAGAAACGTTCAAAGGTTGAGCGTCCATATGTAGTGCGAAGATTTATAGACAAGCGCATGACTTGAGAAATGTTCGTGGCTTTCCAGAAAAGTTAAACGGGGTTTATTTGGATATATTTGCAGTTGTAGCCGACCATTGCAAACGAGGTTATATCCACTATTTGAGGGTTAGTTGCACATCTTGAGATATCCATGAAATTTCCAAATGACGAAAATGAGAGTTTTCATCAACTCGTCTTCCTTCAGTCCTTAGGATCATCGTGATGGTAGTAAACTGCCTCTAAAGCGCATGTTTCAAAAGAAAAGAGGCTCTAAAATAGCAGCATCCAAAGTACGGCAATGACCTTGAACTTTTGTTACTAAAAGATCGAGTTCCGATAAAGCTTTAGTGTCAACTGTGGCGGCCGGAACCATCACTAGCATCATGTTTGGTATTTTTCACCACTTTTTGAAGCTCAAAATTTAGTGTCCTAGAGTTTATCTTGGATATTACTGTTAGGTAAAGATGTGCAAATACAAATACGCCTCGCTAAAATGACCACGCTGGCAATTATCTCTTGAATAGGCATATATGTAGCTTCCAAGACCTTTGGCTATGTCGCAGCTATAGCCACCAGTCTGCCCGGCCAGCATCACCAGATTACGAGCGAAATCTCATCCGTAATCTTTTAATAGGTGCTTTATCAGTTCACGCCACGTAGCAGGATCTGCAGTGGTACAAATTTCATACTGTGAGCCAATAGTTAAAACTTCTTTCAACACATATGCCAATCCTCCCTTCGCGCTATGCATTCTTAGGCCTTCGCATTAAAACGTGAGGACCACGTGAACACTGCACAGACCTGAGTTGTTTAGGCGGCTAGAGTTGGAAACGCAGCAGCGCCATTCTAGCTCCGCGGAACTCCAGAGTATGAAGTTTCAAGTGCTAATTGATTCCAATACTACTTTAACTTCAATTTCGAACGGGGTCATTTATTGGTCGTGTTGGCACATCCAAGGCTTTTTCTTGCAAAGGGCCGCCGGCGCCTGTGCATTAGAGTGGTCAACATGCCTAGTATTTAAGTCGCTAGTATAACCAAATTCAGTCTTTTCTCCTGGGCTGTTGAACGTTGAGTACCATTATTTCTTAGATGTTCAAGGCCCGTTGGTAAAATAGAGTGGAAGTGGGCACACGGCTAGAGAAATTGCAACAGGCCATTGCAACAGTGATAAATAAACATCACCCAACCAGGCTCTATCTCCGGCACCGTCCATGAAGGGCTAATGAGTTCCTGCGGTGAATGATCGCCTTGAGACGTCTAACTGTATGTCACGTGGGCAAACACCATGTGGACTGATGGTTTAAAACCTGGTATATTTGAGTTATTACCAGGAAGGCTTAAGAACGGCATAACCTAGTGTGAACAAAGCGTATAAAAAAGAACCCCAATGGAAGTCGAGTTGATAATCCACGGATGATTGAAGACTGAACTGTAGTTGGATTTTTTAGGCAGTAGATTCCTTTCAACGATGTCCCGTATTGTCAATTCTACTGGCACTCGCGAGGTAACAATAAGCAACGCTCCTCCCTATGTGGCGTTGAAGAAGGGGGAACGTCTACCTACGGTGATGACCGTGGCCACATCTGATCCTAGTGGTGGTGCTGGTATCGAGGCGGACCTCAAGACCTTCACAGCCCACAGATGCTACGGGTTGACAGGTATGGCCGCGCTTACCGCGCAGACGCCCGAAGGCGTCTATGCGATCCATGAAATTCCCAAGGAACACTTCAAACTCACGCTTGACAGCTGTCTGCGTGACATGCGCGTTGATGCCATCAAGACAGGTATGCTCACAAAACCTGCTGTGGAGGTGCTGTACGAGACGTTCAGCGCCATGCCCGCTGACGCGCGTCCACACTTAGTGGTGGACCCAGTCCTCGTAGCGACATCAGGATCTACCCTAGTTAGCGACCAATCTGTGATTGATTTCATAAAAACGCTATCGCCTCTAGCTACGCTTCTGACTCCCAACGCGTACGAAGCTGGCCGCATCCTAGGGCGCGAATCCCTTGAATTAAACTCGGTCGAAGACCTGATTGACGTCGCATGCGAGCTTCAGAAGACTACTTTGTGCCCCAACGTCCTTTTGAAGGGTGGCCACGCGCCCTGGGTTGACTCAAACGGTCAAAAGCGAGTCACAGATGTGTTGCGCTTGGGGAACAAGACTGTTCTCTACCGGAGCGTGTTCTGCACCTCCGAAAACACCCATGGAACTGGCTGCACCCTTGCGTCGGCCATCGCAAGTAACCTAGCTCATGGCGAGGCACTTCAGCACGCTGTCTTCGGTGGAATTCAGTATGTACACAATGCAATTGAGATCGGGTGCACTGTGACCCAGCCCCATGTCAAGAAAAACGGCCCCATCAACCACGTCTACGCTATCAAACAACCTCTCCAGGAAATGGTCGAAGACCTTAGCTACTCAGCGCACGCCCTGCGGGTAGATGAAAACCGTAGCAACAGCACCGCAAGCAGTAGCAATAGTTTGGTGTCACAGATACGCGACTCGGGTTCTTTCTTCGAGTACCTCATCTCCGACCCACGCGTCAAGCCTCACTGGGAGACCTACACTCGTCATGAATTTGTTAGGTGTGTTGCTGACGGAACACTACCTCGCGAAAACTTTAGATTCTTCCTGGAGCAAGACTACGCTTACCTCGACAACTATGCGCAAATCCATTGCATAGCAGCCAGCAAGGCACCCACAACAGAAGATTTTGATAAATCCGTGCACATTGTTTCGGAGATCAAAACGGAAATGGAGAAGCACCGTGAGAAGATGATGCGCCAGTTCGATATTTCAGACATGAAGCATTTTGACCAGATCAAGATGGGCTCTGCTCTGAGAAACTACGCGCGTTTCTTCGACGACGTTGCAAGGAACGGATCATGGGTACACTTGTGCGTGGCATTGTCTCCATGTTTAATGGGCTACGGTAATGCTCTGCGCAATTTCAAAGACAAGATCACAGTGCCAAAGGATGACATATATCACTCCTGGTGCGAGGACTATTTAGCTCCATGGTACGTGGAAGCTATGGATGCAGGTCTAATATTGCTGGACCGAGTCTGCCAAATGAGCGATGACTGGGACACCTTATGCAAAATCTACGCGTCTGTGTGCAAGCTCGAAACCGAGTTCTGGGATGCGGCATTGTACTACTCGCCAGAGAACTTGTGATGGCACCGTTTCGAGTTGGACCAGCTACTGGACCTTTGCCCTTATACAGATAGTCGTTTATGCGAATATGCAAGTTAACGATAGAGACGTTTATGTGTTTATGAAGCGGGACTGGCGTATATATCATAATGTACGTATTTTCTAGAATCTTCTTCGTTGAGATAACAAGATACGAAAACCTCAAACGTTGGGCCAGGTTGTTCCAAATTAAAAATCAAACTGTGAAAAAGCAGTTATCTTTATATTCTGACTAAAACCACAGATCCTACTCAGGACCCATCTTTCACAGCTCAATCGCAGGATTGGAGTTTATGACAACAACAACAGAGCTAAATCCTCTCACCAGGACTCTCACGGATGTGCTGGACGACGAGTTGTACCACATCGCCAACAGGGGGCAGGAGTGCGTACAAACACCCAAAGGCTGGAAAAACCGTTCGTTAGAGAATTTGATGTATGCCCCAGACCAGAGCACAGCGTTCGGCACAGGCGTCACGTTCGATGCGGACCATGAGTTCAAGGACTCAATGTTCAGCAAGTATGCAGACCCCTCTTTGACTACGATGTCGCTCGACAAGCCGGTGGACAGTCGGAAAACTTCGCCAGCATCACTAACGCCCGTACAGGCGACTGTATCGCTCAACAACGTCATGAACGTTAACCCCTTCCTGGCGCGGCTACCCAGCAACGGTCAGGATGTCCGGATCTCGTCGCCTGCACTGTTTCAGGGCGAGGATGAGGATATGCTAAACTCAGGTGAGAGCTTCCCTCCAGACTACTACTACGAGGACAACCAGAAGCTGTTCAGCTGGCCGCTCCAAGAATCTGCTACAATGTCCCAGGACGCCATGTCTATCTTCGACCGCGAATTTGATGACGACCTGAGCGAAGACGAAGACGAAGACGAGGACGAAGAGCTGGAGGCTGGGGACGACCAAGATCAACCCAAGCTGGAGGCTGGAAGCGAGTACCAACTTAATGACGACGATTCTCTGATTTTTGACAGGGTGAGGCCTGGCGCCAGTTTTGTGGATGACGACCGCAATGATTTTGCAGTCGTAGACGACGAAGACGATGAAGACGACGAAGAGATTGGCTTTCACAACGAGCTCCAATCAGCGGGCTGCACTGAAGGTAAGCACGGCGAGCAAGATACTTTTGATGAGGACGTACTATACGACCGCAACAACAGAAAAAGTAGTGTGGTTTGCTCGGGCGAGCAATATACGACAGCACCATCGAGCACGCGGATCTCACGTGAAAGCTCACCCGAAGATACCTTTACAGAAGCCAAGTGCGTCACGCCAAGTCCAAGCTCTCTTTCATCCACACCATCCTTTACTCGGAAGAAGAAATACCCGTCCCGAAGAAAGTCTTCGAACGCCACCCCTTCTGCTCCGGCTATTAAGAAGAGGATTTCTCCCCTTCCCTCAGTCACATCCTCGCCGGGAAGCGGCCAAGAGGTCCACACTTGCACATTGGTAAACCCCATCACAAACGAGCCATGCTCTAAGAAGTTTTCCAGGCCTTATGATCTTATAAGGCACCAAAAGACGATACACGCCAGCAAAAAGAAAGTCTTCCGCTGTGTCATATGCATTCAGCAACAGGGTACAGAAGGATATCAGAAGACTTTTTCAAGAGGCGACGCTTTGAGCCGACATGTCAAGGTTAAACACGAGCTGACAGGTGCGGAGGCTCAAAAAGCGATTCAGTTTGCCAAGGAAAACGTTGAATTTGCTGGTGCCTAAGAGAAGCAAGAAAACAAGGCCTTGAGGGAAAACAACAGGCTTTAAGGAGTACACACGCATACGAACATACAAACTTACCGGCGTCGGGCTCGATCCGTTCAAGAACAATGTTTCGAACACACACACAATATGGAATGACAAAACAAACAAAAAAAAAGATAAATCATGATATCCAGGGAAAATCGCACTAACCATACCTTCACTTATCGAGTCTTTTCTCGATTTGCGGTTTTAAGAGGTGCGTTTCTGCTATTAAAAAAAGAATAAAGGAGTCTACCTACTTGCATACTTCTTTCGATAAGAAGATCAAATCAAACTTCATTGCATCTCACCAAACGACAACTAGGAAGGTCTCAGGGAAATTGACAATATATCTGTCTGTATATACTATTGAAGGTTAATACCATAAACTCATAATCATTAAGCCGTTGCCCCATTCTATAAGCTCTTGGGGGCACTGCGGCTGTTCATTAGTCACGCTTTTCAAACCCCTCGTTGCGGACCTTTTCTGCGTTGATCTTGGCGAGTTCGGGATCCAGATAATACTTGCGTACAAACATCTTGGTGTGCCTGTCCAATTCGATTACAAGAGGGATTGCGTTAGGGATTTCCACATCTTTAATGTCAGTGTCGGAGATTCCCTCGATGATTTTCAGTATTGAGCGAACTGAACTTCCGTGAGCCACAACGAGCCCTGACGAGCAGTAGTCCAGATTTTTCAAAATGATCTGGTTTAAGAAGCCATCGAGCCGCTCAACCACATCACTGAGAGACTCGTTGTTTGGAAGCGTTTCGCCAGAATGTTCTTCAAGATTGTACTTAACTCTTCTGTTAGGTTCCTTAAAGTCGTAACCTGTCAAGGAGCCCTTGTCATCGACCTCCTGGACCATTTCCCTGCTCAAGTCCGCAGCAGGGGGCCTACCGTTGTAGTCTCTTCTGATAAACATATATTGTTCTTTGCCGTATTCCTGCAAGATGGTGGGTTTTCTTTGGCCCTGCCAGGCCCCATAATGACGCTCGTTCAATCTCCACGTCTGCAAAACCAAAGCCTCTTCACGACTCCATTCCTCCCTCAAAATTTTGTCAACATTGGTCGACTTTGTTACAACCCTGTAGTTGGGTTTGATGTTGAGCTCTTCAAGCATTACTTCGATCGTTTGCTGTGTCCTAACCAGCCTTGAAGTATATCCGATCTTAGGTGGCTCAAGGGAATTCGCCATGCAGTGGACTTTTATTAGCGCCGCTGCATTCTTGGCTTGCGCTTTACCTTTTTCTGTGAGGCCAGCATCGATCCAACCGCAGAAGATGTTTTCATGGTTCAGCTCGCTTTGACCATGTCTTAGAACAAATAGCTTGTACGTATCTGATCCTGTCATTAATACGCTTTCCTGTAGGGGGCACTCAAGCAAAAATGCCTAATTACTTGTGAAGACCAAGACTAGTAACTTAAAATGATGTGGGCGCTTCTCGCGAATCGCTCAATTTCCAGCAATCGATCAATCCAAGGGATTCGAATGGTGATTATTTTATCACCACGAGATGTCAAACGTTATGACATTTTCTACGAAACACACGAGCCTCCAAACAAGACATGACGCTAACTGCCTAACCCGCTAGGCAGTTTTTGGTGAACGTTTCCATCAAACCCGGTTGCTCGGGTATTTATTTTTAATAGGTGTTAAAACACAGGTTTATGTTATCGAAAGCACACATTTTGAGTGCGGTCTTAATAGAAACGCGCGTATCTGTGATTGCCTCAGCATTGATCTGTATCTCCTAACTCGCTCCAGGTTTTTACTGGAAACGACAAGCTCTTCTATAGGTCGTTTTAAGAAATTCTTAAATTCCTTGGAGGAGCATGCTTTCCTGCCACAATTGACCAAAGCTTTCAGTTTTGAAGGGCAAGGGTCTAGGATAAAATTCAACTCCTTCGCTCTTCACTCTTCCTTGATGAGGACCTTTCGAGTTCAGGCTATCCAATTAAAGCTTTCCATCAACTAGAAGGAAATAGCTCTTTTTGGGCGAACTGTGGTTAGATGTTAAATCTTGCATTTTACTATCTTAAGTGTTAAAGTTAGCCATTTCATTCTGTGTTTTGGATCAGATCTGCAAAAGAAAGCCAGTTCAACATTGTATTCGACAGCTTCACTTGACGCTCAGAATATGAAACTCAACGCCCCAGCTTTTAAGCTCTGGCTTTCAAGAAAGCTGAGGTACCTCTGAATTGGCACTTCTGGGTCAGCCTTGTTTCTAATATTTGCCTCTCTAGGACAGCAGCCGAAAACTCAGCTATTGAATCTCCAGTTCAACTACTGAAACTCACTCTGCTATTTGAGTGCTTGTATATTTGTGTCAATGGGGAACACTAAAAATTGTCCTTGCACTGTAAAACGACTTTTTGATGTCACTTCTTTCATTAATACAAAGGCTAGATACTGCTCTTGAAAGAAGTTGCTACCCATTACTAATGAAACTAGCCTTAAAATTCTGCTCTCTGTCTCCACAGTACGTTGGACGCTGACTCGGAGCTCAGAAATATGCCCCGCAACCTTTGTTTCATAGACGTAGTGAAAGCGCTATTTTAAAAACTAAATAGAGAGAGAGTCCCAACGCTTTTTTCAATCTACTGGAACGAGCACTTGTTCAATGTTGCTGCCTTCTGATTCTACGTCAGGCTTGGAGTGAAACGTAAGCACCGGGAAGCGTTCATCTTAAATTTATCCTGCTAATTCACTGTGGGTATACTTGAACAACAATATCGTCATTGACCGTCTTTGATATTAAAGACTTTTGATGCTGCAATGGTCACGTTAAGATAGACAAATTCACTCGTCATGTTAAGATAGGCAAATTCACTCGTCGTTGACTGAGTAACTCTCAGCAACAATGATTTTATTTAATTTTAGCAAGGGGCTTTCGAAGAACTATATACCAAGGTCATCACTCCATGCCGAGCAGCATCACACTTCGTTGAGGGTTTGTTTTTGCAACTAGTTATAGGGATTAGATCTCTCTGACGGCGTAATGGCCTTCGTATATCAAAGAGCCTTTTACACTTGAAGCGCGTTAAAGAAAGTTTTTGTATAGCTTTTTTGGGATGAACGGCTCGCTGATGTTTGGGGTTCAGACCTCTCTCTCAAGGTAGGATTGAAGCATGCCAACAGACGTTTCATCATACTCCTTCAGTGAAACGTCTCCTTTCTCTATGACTGTGTTTGCTTGAATAAATTGCCTCCTTGGCAACTTCTTTTCAATGACGATCGACCTAAATTGTGCAAGTTCAGGATCGACAGTGCTTCTTTCAACGAAGTACTTGCTCCCTTGTTCAACATCACCGGATGATTTGTATATGTGAAGGTGAGTCAAGTAATCTCTGACAGCATTACGACCGACATTTTCAATCATAGAACGGTTTAAATGAATCTTGAGGTCAGAAAAATCTGGCTCGGAGTGTGAGAGCGTCAAGAAGCCCTTGTCGCCGCTGTGTTTCAAGAATGTTTTCATAATCGAAAATCTTGCTTGCATGTGAGGTTGGCCCCACTTTTTGGTCGAAGGGTCCCAAAACTCCAAGGCCAGCAAACCGGCGCGTGCCATTTGCAAGTAGCCAGCATATATAATGTTATCCTGATCCTCTTGCGTCTTGAAACCAAAGATTTCAAGAAGCTCGCGATTTGTAATCAGATACATGGCAATGACTTCCGCACGACATTCTTCAAATGCACCAGCAAGCTGGCCAAATTTGGAACCCCATGTCTCTCCCTTTTTGTAGTATGTAGTCACAGGTTTTCCTTCAAGACCTAGCGGAGGATTTTCTTTATCAAAATTGAACGTGCCATCATCCAGTTCGCTCAACAGCTTTCCGGAACCATGGCCCAACAACTCGTGAATACCAACTTGGACTTCAAATGAATCGCTCTGGAACTTTTCCAAGATCTTGCGGTCGTCATCAGTCACAAAAGTGATGGGCATTTTAGACCCTAGAGATGAGCTCAGAATGTTTCCTAAGGAAACATTCTTGAATCCAATGTTTAACCTAACATCATCATAGTTCGGAATGTTAATACCGGCTGGAATTCCACTACCTGCAAAAGTCAAGACCTCCAAAGAAGTGAAGTCTGGGGGTTGGAACTTGGGCTTCTCAAATTCTTTGTCCCAGGGCAACAAAGAAATGAACTTTCCAGCATTCTGGACCATAGTTGCAAACTTCTGAGTGCGCTCTTTGTTTTGAATCGCAACCAAAGATTCAAATTCACCAATTATACCAGATGGCTCTCTGTATGTCTCGATAAAACCAACGTTTGTTTCAATGACTGGAGATAAGTCCTTAACCCAAAGTTTTTGGGAATCTTTGTGCGCGTGAGATGAACCGGTTTCGAAGTGCTTAATATAGGCATCTAGCATGCTTTTTTGGGTATCATTAGCCGCATAATCGCGAGCTTTGCGAAGGTAGTCTGCGATTAAGCCCATTTCGCGGGAATGGTCGCCAAACACAAAAATAACTTCGGCTCCATTCGAGAGTTTGACTGGTGATTTTGGGTATTCAGGCAAAGTGTAGTTTGAAACCTTTGAGGCAACGAGGATTTCGAAATTGTTGCTGCTTAACTTCTTGATTCTTGTATTCTCGGGTAAGATTTTCAAATGGCCAAATACTTCGTCTTTCAAAAGTCTCATATCTTCTGGCGACACATCTCCAAAGTAATATGAGGAACAATGACCCTCAGAAGGGAAACCAAGCAATGCGCACTTCTCGTCGACATGGAATATGCCTTTGGAAACAACATCGGCCCATGTTTTGTAAGGACAGGACTTATTTGAGGGCTTCGAATTTTTGTCGATGCCGGCCAATTCTAGAAGGCCCATAATAAATGATTCCGAGCAACGGGGGACAAACTTAAAATCGCCAAAGGATTTATAGTTACCTAAGTTGGAGAGGAACTGAGAAACGTATTCCAGGTATAAGTCAGTTTCTTCGCCCTCTGGGTAGGTACCCTTCAACTTTTCATGGATGGTCTTGATCAGGTCGTAAATAGATTCACTTTCGTGAGAAACCTGTCTCAGCACAACTCTAGACCCTGCGTGGGAAGCTTTTGACATGTAGTGAGCATAAAATTTTTCGTCACGACTCAATTGCGCAAAGAAATCCTTTGCGCTGAGCATTACGAGCGGGGCCTTATGATCGGCCAGGTACGTGCTCTTAGCCATGATGGATGATTTTGAATAGGGTTTTGTTCCTTTTGCACTGCGCAAAGCTCTTGAAAGACCACTTTTTAAGGTCCTTAACATACAAGAACGACCGCTGCTCTTTAAATACTTGCAAAGAGCAATCTGGCGGAATCTTATGGATGAGCCTGCTGTTCGCGCGACCAATTGGATATAATCGCCGTTTGGTCAGACGGCTGACCCTGAAAAACGTCTTTACAAGTCATGTGATAGAGAACGCTTTCCTCTCAATACTTTAAGGGTTGACAACGTTCAAATACAAGATCCAGGGTTCAACTTATTAACAGGGTATGTGCTCTCTATATGATTACAAAGTGAGTTTTTCTCCCTTGGCCTTCTTGGCTTCACCATACTTCTTGACTCTGATAGCCTGGATAGCGATGAAGCCGGTAGTGTCGGTGGGCAAGAAGCCAGTCAACTCGTCCATGGAGGACTCAGTTGGATCGTAGAGGTTCTCAGTCTCGGAAGATCTACCTAGAACAATGACGTTACCCTTGTACAGTCTGAGTCTGACTTGGCCATTGACATGAGTCTGCGAGGGAGCAATCATTGACTTGATGAAGTCGAATTCGGGGGTGAAGTAGGAACCGTTGTACATTAGTCTAGAGTATGTTGGAGTGACAAACTGGTCTCTCAAATGGCGGACTTCCTTGTCTAGTACCAGACCTTCCAGGTCAACGTGAGCCCTTCTCAAGACGGTCAAAGGAGCCTGCTCGTAACAGCCTCTAGACTTCAGGTTGATGTAACGATCCTCAACGATGTCGATCCTGCCCACACCGTTTCTTCTAGCCAAGTTGGAGGCAGTCAAAAAGACGTCTAGCGGCTTGGTAACTTCCTTGGCCTCGCCGTCCTCGGTAAATGAGATCTTGACAGGAATACCCTTCTCAAAGACGATAGTTAGGTCCTCTGGCTTGTCTGGGGCATCCTGTGGGTCAACAATCAGCTTCCACATGCCCTTAGGAGGAGTGGTGTCGGGGTCTTCTAGGATACCAGCCTCGTAAGAGATGTGAGCCTGGTTCTCATCGGTAGACCATGGCTTGGCCTTGGTCTGGGTGACAGGAATGCCCTTCTCAGCAGCGTAGTCCAACAGGTCCTTTCTGCCGGCGAAACGCTCAAAGAATGCTGGGTCTCTCCATGGGGCAATAACCTTGACGTCTGGCTTCAAGGCGTAGAAACCTAGTTCGAAACGGATCTGGTCGTTACCCTTACCTGTGCAACCGTGGGCAACGGCGAAACAGCCTTCAGCCTCGGCGACGTCGATTTGCGCCTTGGCGATCACTGGTCTAGCCAGCGAGGTACCCATCAGGTACACATCCTCGTATACAGCGTTGACTTGAACGGCTGGGAACAGAACGTCTTTGACGAAGTCCTCTCTGCAGTCAACACACACGTATTTAGTGGCACCGATAGCCATGGCCTTCTTTTCAGCGGCATCGAAGTCCTCTTCTTGCCCGACGTTGGCCATGAAGGCCACAACCTCGTAGCCCTCTTCCAACAACCAGGCGAGAATGATAGAGGTGTCCAAACCTCCGGAGTATGCTAGACAAACTTTTCCCTTAGACATTGAGCTTGTATTTGTGCTTGTAATGCTGCGATTAAATGCTGTTGAAGGATGAGAAGGGACGACGTCTACTGCCCTCTTTATATGCCATTGGTATTTCAGGAATTCGGATAAAGGCTTCTTTCTTATCTGTACACCTGTTTCTAAGGATAGTGAAATGAGTCAATGTTGACTTTTCCGGTATAGGCGTGTATCGTGACCATGAGCCTGGCGGTCAGCAAGTTCACAGGCGGAAGCAGTCAATTAACCAATTCCCGAAGAGTCACAACTGATGCGGCTCATAAACTTCTCCATGTCGCGGCGCTACAGTTTCTGCTGAAAGGCCAAGTTGAATTTCGCCGTTAAGCTTATCGCAGCCTCTAGCTCGTGAAATAAATTAAATTTCTTATCAGCAGGTCACGAGGCTCCCAAAAGCTATGGAGCTTAAAGTTTCCTCTAGGCTTTGACGCGCTTAGAAGGTTTTCCTGGCACGTGATATGTTAAGTCAGATGTGTAGTCTTCGCATAAAGCCGCGAGCCCAAGCAAAAACAAAATTGATGTGGGCCAGTTCTCTACTGTAGTTATATACAGACTGCCTGGATGAAAAACTGGGAGTGTCCGCTTTCAGAGGTTCAAAATTGAAGTAATCACAGCTCACAAACTAATTTCAGGGAGGCCGTCGTATTAGCGAAGAGCTCATCGCTGCAATTGCGTCTGTCTTGAAATATTTAGCCTTCGTATTTCAAAGTTTGAGCATACTTCGATTAGCAACAGTGTTAACTGTGCTATCC
This sequence comes from Lachancea thermotolerans CBS 6340, assembly GCF_000142805.1. Lineage (NCBI taxonomy): Eukaryota > Fungi > Ascomycota > Saccharomycetes > Saccharomycetales > Saccharomycetaceae > Lachancea > Lachancea thermotolerans. The sequence continues at coordinate 577,657 of NC_013082.1, read as the reverse complement.
TCCATGATTATTATACTGGCGCAGAGGGTATGTGATTGACACAGCCGCTGAGCGCGGCGTTCAAAGTGCGCCAAAAACTCTGGCATTTGTGTTTGTAGACATCTGTAGTTAACTTTCACGGTAATTGTTTATAAGGTTCTTAGCTCAGCACGTCGATTAATTGCTGCCAATTCCCTTGGTCCATTTGCGTGCTTTTGAGTAAATATTGCCAGTTATCTCTATATAGAGCCCAACACTGGCTTCTGAGTTTCGAAACACGCCTTGCAACATATATAATCCAGCTTTGAAATTATCGCGTAAGCGTAAGCGAACGTGCCGAGACCTCAACACACTGTTCACAGAATTTTTTATTCTGGCCTTTTACGGAGCGTTTGTTCAGAAGGCCACCGTGACTTGAAGCGAGCCACGTTCGCGGCACACCTCGGCCCCGGTAAAACATTCCTTGACCTACTGCACGCCTGACCTAGGATCTGCGTCGCTTTAACGCAGTGTTGTTTTAGCAAGAGACAGGTGATGCCATCGCCGGGTACGAGCTTGCAGTCTCCGCTTAACGAAAGAAGTGGGTGAACTCTACCATGCGCTGTATCGCGACCATCGTCATGCCACCGGTGGTTCTATCGCATGCAGGCGTGAGGCATCGCGGCACAGGTGGCGTGCGTTTTTCAAGTCTATAGCTTTGACCCAAACACTAATAGCTTTGAAAGCGGAGCAGGCCTTTTGACCTTTGCACAATGAACCAGAGAAGTATCTTTTTTTGAGTACTAAAATACTCAGGTTAACGGTTTCTTCGTGCAGCATGCTGGAGGTGCGCCTTCAAAGATAGCGTTCTACAACATCATACGCGATGCTTCTTGCACAACCACCAAGGGTTATTTTAGGTCCTTTAGTTTTGCTTCTGTAGGTCCCTTGTGTTTGCGAGCCTTTGTTAGTTCAAGCGAAAGGAATCATGTATTTTGTACAGGGAGTAGCGCCTTTACACATTTAGTGTCAATCTGTTTTCCGGGGCACCAGAAAGGCATAGATCGATCGCCTCAAATGTCTCAAATTTTGATTATCTTGCAATGAAATGCAGTGGATTGGGTTGCAAGCACGGCTCTTCTTGAGGGGGCGCTTTATTATGTTATCGGTACATTGAATACCGTTGTGTAGAATGAAAGGCGGATAGTTTTCAGAACCGTCGCGGGTCTAACCATGTGTATAGCTGTTAGAGGTTCTAGATACGAATAGCTTTCGAGGCACTGCTGGGATCTGCAAGCGTGATTTTGGGCTATTTTTCGGGGCCAGATTCAAAAACTTGTGGCAAAAAAGGTTAGGAACAGAACCTAAATGTCAATTGAAAGAGCACATGTAATGTCAAGGAGATGAAGATCTGGAGATCGAATTTTAGGATGCTCGGCTCGGGCTTTATAAAAGGTGCGAATTCAGCATCACTGACCTTATTAAATTGAATTTTTAGCCCATGCTCTTATTTCAAGATACGATGAGAAGCTCGCTACTCCAAGCGCCGCTAATGAATACTTGACGTTAGAACCATTGGGCGTGCGGCAAGCACATTTTGGCAACTCTTCAAGTCAAATGTGTTTATTCGTGCCATCCAATCAAATCTTCAATCGCCGTAATTCTTTGTCTGCTCGCTGCTGAAGCTCAGCGGCTAAATTGAGGGGCTTTAAACTACTACTTTGTGTCAACGTGTGGTGAGGACCTCGCAGGGGTAGCTTTAATGGCTCGAGAATTCGCCAAAAAGATTAAACGTTGTCTCTCAGCTAAGAATTGTTGCAGCGCGTCTCAGCTCAGAGTTCAAGATGCATGGCACTGGTAATGGCGAAGGATGCTATTGTAACGATATCAAAAGGAAATTGACTGGTGCAGCTTTCTCCTTTACTCTCGATTGAGGTTGTTGAAAAGAGCATGGGCAAAGCACGCAGCCACAGGGTTTTGGTGTATGCTCGAATTTGCAAGAGCGGAGCTCCAATTACTTTTGGTGCAAATGCATTGTACTCAACAGCAACGCTGCCCTGCGGTGTCAGTTGTGCAGTGGTTTAATGCGGTTTCGCCAAACTTCACGCTGGTTTGAAGGGTTGAGCACAACGACCTGCTTCACCGATAATCACATCGCTTTTAAAACTGTTAACGCGCCGATAAAGCATCGGCGAATTGACGCGAAGTCAAGGCATTTGGATCTGAGTTTACGCTCTTACTCGTGCTCGTCCGAGACATACCGAAGGGTCTTCTTAATAGCCCTTAATTTAATTTTGTTTGAAATATAATAAAAACGGCTCTCTAGAGCGTTGTTAGAATAACTACTTTACAGTGAGTATATAGAAGGTTGCCTGACCTTCGCTGTTGGTTTATGCAATATATTTTGGATGACTGTGGGGACTAAGTCCGGCCAAGCACTTATTCGCTGTGCTCGCCTTCCTCCTTTGGAATGTTAACACCCTGCAGATCCTCGATCATGTCTGGCAAAGTGTCCATAGGAGCGTTCTCGTAGACAATCTGGTAAACGGCCTCGAACAGAACGAATTCATCGGTCTTACCGCACTCGGCCAACCACTCGTGGACCTCCTTACATGTGTGAATACCCTGGGCGGACTGGCCGTTCAACAGCTCCTTCTCGCACTCCTCGGCAGACTTACCAGTCTTGGCCATGTGGGTGGCGACTCTGACGTTTCTACCACCAGAGCAGGTGGTGATCAAGTCAGCAACACCGGCGGACTCCTGGTAGTAGGTCTCGACACGGGAGTCTGGGAAGAACATCTGACCGAACTTGATGATCTCACCCAAACCAACTCTCTGGATGGCAGCGGAGGCGTTGTTACCCCAGCCTAGACCCTCGACGAAACCGCAACCTAGAGCGACAACGTTCTTCAAGGCACCGGCAACAGAGATACCAGCGACATCGTCAATGACGTTGACGTGGAAGTATGGTCTGTGGAACAAAGCCTTCAAGACGGCGTGGTCGACGTCCTTGCCCTCGCCCTTGAAGTCCTTTGGCAACTCGTAGGCAACAGTGGTCTCGGACCAGTTCTCCTTGGCAACCTCTGGGGCCAAGTTAGCACCGGAAAGGGCACCACAGGTGATTCCGAGCTTCTCGGTGACGTAGGTGGATAGCAGCTTGACACCGTCCTTGGACACGTCGAAACCCTTCAAACAGGAGATGGCACGGGCGTCCTTCTTGATGTTGCCCTGCAACTGGGAGACAATGCGTGGCAAGAACTGGTGAGGGATGTTGAAGACCAGGATGTCGGCGTCCTTGACGGCAGAGACCAAGTCTGGGTTGGCGACCAGGTTCTCTGGCAGGTCGATGTTAGGCAGGTACTTGACGTTCTGGTGCTTGGTGTTGATGATCTCGGTCAACTTCTGGCCGTCGACGGTCTCCTCAAACACCCACATGTCGACACGCTTGACGAACAAGTGTGGTCTTAGCGCAGCGTTCTCGGCCACAACCTTGGAGATGGTGGTACCCCAGTTACCGGACCCAATCACGGTGACTTTGAAAGGGTTTTCCACGGCTTGCACGGATTCGGATAGGATGTCGTGGGTCTGATTCAGTCTGTCGGCAGCGGACATTTTCTTGTATATGCTGAAAGGGATGCTCTGGAGTTTCCTTGCTGAGTGTTTAAAACGGTATAGCGCTCTAAACTGTGTAGTGAAACTAGAAGTTCTAGTGATTCTGGAGATTGAAAACATTACAAAGAATGAAACCCCTGATTGGATCTATTATCTTTGTCTTTATATATGCTTTTCTGTTGGAGCAGCTGTCCGAATTTGCTGCTAGCGGCCCCGCCCCTGCCCGACGGCCCAATTGTCGCAACGGGAACGCCAGCAGGGCCAATCGGACGTTTGACCCTCAAATTTTGACCCGGTGACCATCAGGTCAGGCCATGGTACAAAATTTGCCGGTCATTTGACCTGGTGACGGCTTGTCCTAGGCCCAGTTTTCGGGTCTATCATTCTTTCTTTTTTTAGATCTTGACCCACTATTCCGCAATTTGTCCACTAATTTTTGTCCGCATGCCTGAGGGCGCGGGGCCGCGTCGGCCAAGCTGCGTCCCAGCCCGCGCGGCTGCCCTGTTGGGTGTGGGTGCGTACGCGTGTACGTCAGCGGGGCGCGCGAGTTGCGTCTTGCGATGGCCATATCCAGAAGCTGAGGGACAGATCACGTGGGTTCTATGCAATCTCGGGATTCCAAATGCGAAGCGCGGAATGCGGAATGCGGACCACAGCATGTTGCCAGGGGCGACAGGAAGCCTTCTGAGGAAGCTCGAGGCCGGATCGGGGCCGGCGGCGGCGACGGCAGCGTGTTTGAGCGGCTAGAGGGCGTGGAAGCTGTGCAGCGGGCTCCGCCATTGTCCAAGAGGGGCTAGCGCTGAGTCACTGCGGGACGGCCGGAGAACATGCACGTGAGAGGAGGCCGTATCACGTGCTCCGGAGCTCGCATAAGCTGCTGGGCGGTGTCACGTGCACCCCGACTGGCTTCCCGCGCGGGACGTGCGGGTGTGGGTGCTGCCGCAGGGTTTTGGACGCTGTACAGAAGAAATCACTCGGCAAGCGCGCTTCTTGCCGAAGTCGCGTTGGTGTCCACAATGCGCGTGCGGGTGCGCTGGCCGATAGCGGGTGCAGCACAAGCGCGCCCTTCGCGGCGGCCAAGCGTTTGAGCCGCAACGGTTGCGCACGTGACTGCGGAATTTTGTCGCCGGGCACGTGCCGCGCACACGTAGTGTCATGTGATGTGACCCAGGTCAGAGCCGTCCCTGCGTACGTGGGCAACCAGGGGTGCACGCCCCACGTGGCAGCGCAACGGAGAGCATGTGCGGCCCCGTGACAACGCATCAGAACACCGACCCTTCCCCGAAAATATGTCACTTCATACGCACGCATTTCGCAGTAAAGATTTCATGGCTTCTGCGGAGGTCTTCACCTCTACCGTACCCGCACAAGCACCCCGCGTCGAACTCCACAGATTCATGGCTTCCCCCGGTACGCTTCTCAGCGTGCGAAGGACAGTATGGCTGTTCTCGCTGATCCACGCCATCTCCGGCCGCCCCATTGCCCACGTTGCCGAAAACGACGAGATCCAAGAAGCCCGCTTCGCAACTTTTCTCAGTATTTCCGTGCTCCTCGTGCTGCTGGGAGGCGTGTTTGCTGGCCTGACTTTGGGCCTGATGGGCCAGGACGAAGTCTACCTGAAGGTCATCAGCACGTCGGGCACGCCAAGGGAGCAGCGCGCCGCCACAAAAGTCCTCAACCTGATATCCAAGGGAAAGCACTGGCTCCTTGTCACGCTGCTGCTGTCCAACGTTATCACGAATGAGACGCTTCCCATTGTCCTGGACCGCTGCCTCGGAGGCGGCTGGCAGGCGGTGGTCTCTAGTACGGTTCTCATTGTCATTTTCGGCGAAGTAATACCGCAGTCCATCTGTGTCCGGTATGGGCTGGAGGTCGGGGCGTTCTTCTGCCCGTTCGTTCTGGTCCTCATGTACGCCATGTATCCGGTCGCCTACCCCGTGGCACTTCTTCTGGATTGGATCCTGGGAGAAGACCACGGCACCATGTACAAAAAGTCCGGCCTCAAGACTCTGGTCACCCTGCACAGAACCATGGGCGTGGACCGACTCACCAACGATGAAGTCACCATTATCTCGGCTGTTTTGGACCTAAAAGAGAAGAAGGTGTCTGAAATCATGACCCCCATTGTGAACGTCTTCACCATGAGCGCGGACGCTACGCTCGACGAGAAGACAGTGGGGGAGATCTTCAACTCCGGGTTCTCCCGTATCCCCATTCATCTCCCCGGCGAGAAAAACAACTTCATTGGCATGCTTCTGGTCCGCGTGCTTATATCGTATGACCCTGACGACTGCCTCCCTGTGTCGCACTTCCCGCTGGCAACCTTGCCTGAGACCTCGCCTGACACCTCGTGTTTGAACATTCTTAACTATTTTCAAGAAGGTAAGTCCCACATGTGTGTGGTGTCGCAAGAACCCGGCAGCTCCTCGGGTGCCCTCGGCGTGCTGACATTGGAAGATGTGATCGAAGAGCTTATTGGCGAGGAAATTGTTGATGAGTCGGACGTTTTTGTTGATATTCACCAGCGCATCATGCGCGAACAACCAGGGCCTCTTTCAAAGAGGCATATAACCTCATACCTGCATTCACTGTACAAAGTTACCCAGCGGCACTCGGTTGATAACACGGGCGAAAACTCTCCCTTGCTCGAAGAATCTCCAGACCCGGTCCAAAAGCCCAAAGTCGCGCATCATGTTTCTGGCGTTGTGCCTTCCAATCTTGCTTCCAATCCACTTCATACCCAAAATCCCCATGTCAAAGTCAAGAGGCAGATAGACATCCCAGGACACCATCTCAAGTTGAGTTCACCTGGCTACGGGGGCACAGATGTATCGCCCAAGTCTACAAGATCTGGTTCCATCAACTCTGCCCAGCATTCCGATACCTCGATTCTTCGAGAGCATTTGGGTGCGGCAAAGAAAGCAATGGCTCATACATTGGAGACCGGAGAAAGTACCCAGGCCGTCACCTCGAAACAGTCTACGCCTGCTGAAGATGTTGGAAATTTGTCGACAATCTCGCATGAAAACGCTGCAAGCACTTCAAACTCCACCTCCGATCGGCAGCCAAGCGAGCCAGCTTCTGAAACACAGCTCATATCTTCGTCGTACCGACCAAGTATCAAGGGAATTGTCGAGAGTGTTGTGACTGTCAAAGGTGTCCCCAAGACCATCATTGCACCTGCCAAGGACTGGGACGAGTCTCAAGGCGTCGTTATCAACGAATCTAACAATGTTCATGAGAGCGGCGGCTCTGGTGACGATAACATGGCACATTCACTCTCGAGTAGGCCGTCCAAAAGCCGCAGAGGCAGCATTTTTAGCCTCTTCCGTCAGGGAAGTTCTGATGGAGGGAGTAGCGCAAGCATTCGAGGAAGATCTGCCCAAGCATCCTCATCCTCTGACCGAGTGGAGCCAGAAACGCTACTCAGCGATGAGGCATACTCCCTTAGAAATACATCTCCCCGAACAAGGTGATGTTGCTCTCTAGCGTTGATGGCAGGCAGGTTCTCGAGTCACGTTTTGCCCGATGTCTTTTGTAGATTTTGCACTATATACGAATTATACCGGCTTTACTCGGTCTGCTGTAATTATAGACCTGTGAAAGGGTAATCAAAGACCTTTGGTTTGCTGCCAACTTTTGGCAGCAAGTGAGCTCAAGCGAAACGGACAATATTTGTACCACCTTGCTCCGAGTTTATCCGTCTATCCCACGCAACCCTCGACTCCGCGTTGAGCTCGGCTTCGTCTCCGTTGAATCTGTATAACACCACGAGGAAATGCCTCGACAAGAACACCTTAGTGCGACGCCGAGTGCCAACGAGGCGTCTTCGATAAAGTCGAATGGTTCGACTTCATCGCTCACCTCTCACTTTTTTGGCAAGAAACACGGATTTGGGCTCGGAAAGTTGTTCAAGGGAAACAGCCATTCCTCAAACAATGAATCGGGAAAAGAGCTCCTAGGTTCCATCTTATCACCAAAACACAGTAATTCTAGCACTAAATCTCAAGATTCATATCAGAGATTAAGGTCAGCAGTCCCGATGATGGACCATCCGCAATTGAGTCACGCCGAGGCAAAACATTTGCACAATCCTCATAACTACGTTTCGTTTGGCCCGAGCAAGAACAACTCAGCATATTCATCCCAAACTCATGTAGCAAACTCCGTGTCTCCTTCAGCTCCCCATATGCATCCTGCACAGATAATGCAACGACAAATCGAAGAACAGCAGAGAAGAAACACCCCGCCCAAGCTTGCACACGAGAAACCGAAGAGGAAAGTACTGCATTTAAAGAGATTCTTCAAAAAGATCCATGGGGAAGATGCGTCTCCTCAAAAAGCGCAAACGCCTGTGGCGGTTTCAGGGCCCGATTCTAAATCAACTGCCAAAACACTATATGAAGCCGATAGTGCCCGAGAGCTTATTGAGAAGTATGGAATTCCGGGGAAAATGATTGGAGAGGGGGCCTCGGGGTCTGTTTCGGTAGTCAAGTCTATGGATGGTAAACTATTTGCTGTGAAACGTTTTCGGGCGCGTGGAACCAAAGAATCACAAATTGAATATTCAAAAAAGGTTACCGCTGAGTTTTGCATTGGTTCAACGCTACACCACTGCAACATTATTGAAACGTTGGACCTGCTACAAGAGGGGCCAAACTTTCTCGTGGTAATGGAGTATTGCCCATATGACTTTTTTACTTTAGTAATGAGTGACCTCATGACAAAACATGAAATAGCATGTTATTTCAAGCAGATTTGCAATGGGGTGGCTTATCTTCATAAAACAGGTCTTGCTCATCGAGACCTGAAGCTTGACAACTGTGTTGTCACATCACAAGGAATCCTGAAATTGATCGACTTCGGTAGCGCTGTTGTTTTTCAGTACCCATACGAGCAGGAAATCCTCAATGCACGAGGCATCGTGGGCTCTGACCCCTACCTAGCGCCAGAACTACTCACGTACCCTTCCTACGATCCTCGCCCTGTTGATGTTTGGTCGGTTGCTATCATGTTTTATTGTATGACACTCAGGCGGTTTCCGTGGAAGGCGCCTCGCGACAAGTATCAGTCTTTCAGGTTGTTTTGCGAGGAGACTGACAATGAAAAGGACCCTACCAGGGGCGCCTATAGGCTTCTTAAGTTGCTGCCGCGTCATTCGAGGCATATCATCGGCCAAATGCTACAGCTAGATCCCAGAAAGAGAATACTGATGAACGAAGTAATGGCTGACCCGTGGGTTGTAAGCATTGAGTCCTGCGAACTGGACGATAAAGGGGAGCTCAAATCTGCAGCAAAATCACATAAGCATCACTTGATAACGGAAGAAGAGCTCACTGAATTGAACCTGCAACGCAAGGAGGAAGCCAGGCTTGCCAAACTGCACAAAGAGGCAGGCGAGAGTACTGATGTCCCAGAAGTTTTAGGAAAAGAAGCTGCGGCTGTTCCAGAGAAGGATGGGCACCCGCAAAACGTGGGAGTGAGTACGCATTTAGATGATGGGACGGCTGCCAGTCAAAAGCCAACTGGGGAAAATGTTACTCAAGCAGTCGAAGCTAAGACCACTTAATACACAAGGACCCCGAAGGCTTTTCTTAGGGTGGCAGCCGCAAGCTAGGGTAGATTACAAAATTCATTTATAGTGTTGAATGACGCATTCGTGCGTATCATTCGTATACATACACTATGCAGGGGAGAAGGACACAAAGAAATAAGGATTACTTCAAAGCCGCTCACACAGCTACAATAAATTACCAGCCATACTCAAAAAGCATGCTAATGGACTCACCATTGTGAATTCTCCGAATTGACTCACCAAAGATTCGTGATACGTCAAGAACGTGGACTCTGTCACGACCAAGGTATTTCACTGTTTTTTCCTGTGGCACGGTATTGGTTACGATAATTTTGTCAATAGCGCTCTGTGCTACCCTATTCAAAGCGTCACCCGAGAAGACACCGTGAGTGATCATGGCATATACCTTTGTCGCACCCTGATCTTTCAAAAGCTTTGCAGCTCTAGTAATCGTGTAAGAGGTGTCAACCAAATCATCGACTATAATGCAAGTTTTGTTGCGCACGTCACCAACTAGCATAGTGGTCTGAATGTACTTGGATGAGGAGTATTTTATATCCTGGGAACTTAAGGCGAGGGAAGAGGGGGTCGAAATTAAGGGTTTGTTCGAGATCGATGCACCACCACCAGAAGTTAGACTGGCATCAGGGGGGCCTTTTGGAAGCTGAGACCTCTTCTCCTTGTGTATTAACGCGAAAGAGAGTTCCAGCGCGTCCGCAATAGAAGCCGCGCGCTTGGCACCGCCTGCATCGGGAGAAACTATGACGGCCTCTTTGTAGTCTGGTATATTGTACTGGATATAGTTTTGAGCAAGTGGCTTGCAATACAAGTTATCAACTGGAATGTCAAAAAAACCCTGGAACTGGGCGTCGTGCAGGTCCATGGTAATGACGTGGTCGGCACCGGCGGTCGTTAACAGGTTGGCGATCAGAGTGCCGGATTGTGCCACCCACAGTTTGTACCCGGCGTTGTTTGCGTTGAAAAGCCACCCAACTTCAGTGCTGTTGTCCTTGCCTTCTGGGACCATTGGAATACGAGAGAAAGATGGGGATTTGTGTACATCACCGTCGTCGAGTTTGCGGGGAGTGGGTTGTTCAAGGACTTGGGTCGTACTTTCTTGTATTTCAATCACTTCGTTGAGAGCATCTGGGCCGGTTGGTGATGCAGGCTTCAGTGTTGTGAGGACAGAAGGAACTGGTGTGCCAGGGAAGCTTTCAAAAGTGTAGCTTTCCTTTGGCTTCGAGATCAAAGGTGCGCCTTTGGCCGTGTAGGGGATATCTGGTTGGCGTGAATAGCAGAAGTATGGCATCACCGCAGTGACGCGACTAGCTGAAGCGGTTTTGCAGGCGTTAAGAAGTATTAATAGCTCCATGAAGTTGTCGTTGACGTGCCCGCATCCACTCTGAATGACATAGACGTCCTTTTCGCGCACAGATTCGCCAATGCTTATACTGGTCTCTCCATTGGAAAATTTGCCCAGTTTAGTTTCCGAGGCTTTGATACCCAGGTTGGCGCAGATCTCATTGACCAGGGAAGGGTGTGAACTGCCACCAAAGACCAATATGTTATTCATATTTCAATTTGTATTCTTGGTTATCTGATGAGCTACTGATATATCAAATTTTCGAATTTCAGTGAGCCCGGGATATACTATCTGAAAGTTAATCGGGCCTGGGCAGACTGCGCAAACTGTAAGCGCAAAGGCTCACTAAAGCGTTAATCGCCAATATGTAAAACAAAAGAAGACTATAAGCCATCAATTTATAGGTCAAACAGGCCCTATCCAGTCTTATTTATTTTGTCACGTGACACGGAATTATGATCTTGAAAGGTCCACATCCGCTTTTGCAAGTAGATCCGAAATTCTAACCGAGAGAAATTTGTGAATAGAACGGTAGGCCATGCTGAGCGCGCTTTTCATATTCTCCTTGCGAGGGGAGCTCCTGATATCGAAGCACGTTAGGAGCTCCGTGCCGAAGTCAATGTCTGAGATCTTTAGGATTCAAGTCATCAATAATTTAGACGTGCGTTCTCCGGTACTAACCCTTGGATCTACCACCTTCCATCATGTGAAGTCCCCAGGGAATTTATGGATAGTTGCGGTAAGCCGATCTAATGCAGACAGTGCGGCGATCTGGGAGTTTCTGTACAAGCTCAGCGCACTTTTGGAAGCATTCGGCCTTCACTCCGAAAACGAACTCAAGGAAGATTTCATGACATGCTACGAGCTATTAGATATTGTGCTCGAAGACGGGGTACCTGTCGATACGGAATTGAGCAGTGTTGCGTCGAAGATGTCGGTGAAGCCTTCGGCGTCTGCAGAGAGAATCAACACGTTCATTGAGAGCGGGAACGGCGGAACCAACCGTATCCTCCCGGTCGCGCAATTTTTGAGAGCAAGATCAAGCAGCAGCAACCTGCATGACTCTCATAGTAAGGTTCCGTCGAACATCCCTTGGAGGATGAATGGTATCAAGTACAAGAAAAATGAGGTTTTTCTGAACGTTAATGAGCGCATTAGCATTCTTGTTTCAAAAGACGGTTCGATCTTGAAATCGTATGTGGATGGTACTGTTGAAGCGACGACCCACTTAAGCGGTATGCCGGTCTGTCGCTTTGGCCTCAATGACTCGCTGTCCGTTAGCACGCCCTTTGGCGATAACGAGTCTCCGACAACTAATAAAAAAGCCATACCTAAAGCAGCCGCTGGCAGCGTTATGCTCGAGGACTGTAAATTTCATCAATGTGTACAGCTTGACAAATTCCAATCCGAGCGAACCATAAACTTCATACCGCCTGACGGCTCATTCGAGCTCATGAAATATCACGTACGCGAGAACTTGAACTTGCCATTCAAAATCACACCCGTCGTGACTTTGTTCAAAGCTAACTCAATCGACTACAGGGTAACTATCAAATCCCTCTTCCCCAGCAAGCTGACTGCCAAGGATGTGCAACTACGCATACCGGTTCCCCCCGAGACTGTTGACTGTCACATTAGCACATCCAATGGCAGATGCAAGTTTGTGCCTGAGGAAAGCGCCATCATCTGGAAATTCAGCAAATACCAGGGGCTGACCGAGAATAGCCTTTCGGCAACGGCAGTGCCTATGAAGGACTCTGCGCTGAATATTGACCAATGGTCCAAGCCGCCAATGTCACTGAAGTTTGAAATTGTTATGTTCAGCAACTCCGGATTAGTTGTTCGCTTCTTTGATGTTTCTGAAGGAGACCGAAACTACAAAATGGTGAAATGGATCAAGTACCTTTCGAAGTCGGGAGCGTACGAGGTCAGGTATTAAACTCCTCCCAACTTCACAAATAGGACTCGCACCTTCTTGATTCCTGGGCCTCGGTCACTAGCTTGGCAACAAAATAGCTACCGAGGGGCAAACGGACATTACATAGGCTAGGCATAAAAAAGTGTATGGAATACTTTATAGCATCAACGCAAGAAATACAATCTGCTGGAAGAGCGATTGCTTTTGTTTGATGGTTTCCTTTGGATCATTGGTTGTTTTCCCATGGGCTATATATTTTTTTTCGATCCACTATAACCGATTTTAATGGTTCAGTCTCTTGAAATGAAATTAAACCTAGCTAAAGGCTAATTAGAGTGAGGTACTGTGGTTCAGGCTAGGAGTCTTGGCGTAAAATCCTATCCTTGCTTTCAGAAATGCTTCCTAGCTTAGGTATACGCTCTGGTCACAGGCCTTTCGCTTTACGCAATCTAAATCTATTGACTAGCGCTAATTGGCCCAAGAATAAAGGAATATGTTCAGTAATCCAAATCGCTAAATTCCCGCGCCAAGCCAATATCGCCAACTTCCCCAGTCTTGCCAGCCAACAATTTTTGATACAAAAGCGAAGTTTCCACAGGGATGCGATCCTTCGTTCTCCCTTTCAGAACGGAAGATTTCCCGGGGAGGGCAAGTCGCCATTCAAGCTCTACACATTTCCTCCCTTACTAGGCATTGTTGCCCTTATTGGGACCATCGCATTGCTATTGGTCGTTCTCCCCTTAGTCTTTACGTTCTTATTCCCTCTTATTATAGCAGGGATAGCGGTTTTCCAGTTCAAAAGATGGCAAAACACCACCCTACTCGGCCAGCTACATCGTTGCTTGCTCGCTACAAAAATGAGCATCAATTATAAAACTGTTTGGGGCTTACAAACACAAATGTTCGAGTCGCTTTTAGGAAGCGACGGCTTCGCTGCAGGCTCATTTCGCGGCGTAATGGACGAGATACGGAGTCAAAAAATCGATGCTGCTAATTCGAAACGCCGGGCTGATGAAGCTCTGGCATTTCTGGATAGACGAGTACTGGAGGCCTTTAAAAACAATGAGCTTGGCCTTAGAGATTTCTTTTTGGGAAGCGATGCCTCCACCTGGGTAAAAAAAGGCTATGATCTTTCCTTAGCTACAGATACTCCAAGGATAAGAGGACAAAGCATCAATAACTCACTTGTTATGACCATCTCTTATCCTCTATATCTTTTATCATCCAGCCAAGAGCGAAAATTGATCGCATACGTTGCTATAGGGGTTCTGGACGATAGCATGGCTGGGCAAACAGGCTCATTCAAGTTTGTTGAAGAGTTGGCGTCGCAAAACAAAGAATGTCCTATGGTTATAAGCATCAGACCGGCGCGGTCTCTGTATGCCAAACAATTTGTGTTGAAAGACTACGGTGAAGCCAGAGGAAAGCCCACGTCGGCATATTATGTGCGAACAGCAGATGACGGTCACCGGGAATTTACGTACCGAGACGCGGACCACAACATTTAACGGGGGCTCTTAGAGGTTTGTTCATTCGAAATAATAGCATCTTGTCAGCGGCGTCAGAAAATATTTTTGATTGGCATTACACCAAAACTTTAAGTTTAAACAATGGATAGGATTCCCATCCGTTTCCCTTTCAAATATTGAAATAGACGCATGTGGCCATACAGTTGACCAACAGTAAATCTTAGGCATTTGGAGCTGCAACTACCTTCTTTTAGCGAAAAATTGTTTATACTTCAGTTTAAAGGTGCTTGAAAGCCTTCTAGAAGCAGGAATCGTCAGAAGGCTTTCGGAACGTGTGCGAAGCAAATAAGGAGTTCGTTGGGATGAAGCTGCGTGTCTAGCGACACCTAGGCGCGAGGCTCCGTCATGCTCTTTTTAACGATCCGAATACTTTTGTACTCATGTATGTAGATGTTATGGGAATTGAAATTTAGGTGAGAATAGAAAAGGGGCTCGTAACAAATCGCATAGGAGATTAAACCAGCCCAAGAAGGACTATAAACAACAAAAATGGATCTTAGGACTCCAATTGGTATGTTACTTTAGTGATCTGACGGTCCAGATCCGTCGAGTTCTCACTCCATTCGATAATTGTGCTTTTGAAACTAACATTCGGACTCCAGTTCTCGATCAAGGCACTGGTTTTGTGAAGATTGGGCGCGCCGGGGAAAACTTCCCGGACTATACCTTTCCTTCGATTGTGGGGAGGCCTATTCTGAGAGCTGAAGAGCGTGCCAATGTTGTTACCCCGTTGAAAGATATCATGATTGGTGACGAAGCTAGTGCTGTGCGTTCATACCTTCAAATCTCATATCCCATGGAGAATGGTGTAATAAAGAACTGGTCGGATATGGAATTGCTTTGGGACTATGCGTTTTATGACCAGATGAAGCTTCCTTCAACTTCAGGTGGCAAGGTCATGCTAACTGAGCCTCCGATGAACCCATTGAGGAATAGAGAACAGATGTGTGAAGTCATGTTCGAGAAATACGATTTTGGTGGGGTCTACGTGGCTATTCAAGCGGTTCTCGCTCTTTACGCACAAGGTTTGTCTTCGGGTGTTGTGGTTGACTCTGGTGATGGTGTGACGCATATTGTTCCGGTCTATGAGTCCGTGGTTTTGAACCATCTAACGAGAAGGCTGGACGTTGCAGGAAGAGACGTCACAAGACATTTGATAGATTTGCTATCCAGAAGGGGTTATGCTTTCAACAGAAGCGCAGACTTTGAGACTGTACGCCAAATAAAAGAAAAGCTAAGTTATGTGTCCTACGACTTGGACTTGGATACCAAGCTTGCCAGAGAGACAACGACTTTGGTTGAAAACTATGAACTTCCTGACGGAAGAGTTATCAAGGTCGGATCCGAAAGATTCGAAGCCCCCGAATGTTTATTTCAGCCCAATTTGGTGGATGTCGAACAACCTGGTGTCGGGGAAATGTTGTTCAACACAATTCAAGCCGCAGATGTTGATGTGAGAAGTGCCCTATATAGAGCCATCGTTTTATCAGGTGGCTCTAGTATGTACCCAGGCCTTCCATCAAGACTGGAAAAAGAATTAAAACAGCTATGGTTCACACGAGTTCTTAGGAACGACCCATCACGCCTGGAAAAGTTCAAGGTTAGAATCGAAGACCCTCCCAGAAGGAAGCATATGGTTTTCATTGGTGGTGCTGTTCTTGCAAACATTATGGCGGATAAGGACCATATGTGGTTGAGTAAACAAGAATGGCAAGAAATGGGGCCATCAGCAATGTCAAAATTCGGACCAAGATGAAGCATATCTGAAGTGGTAAATAAGAACTAACTAACTTCATTACGAACCTTGTAACAGACAACTGACCCGCTTATCACTGATGAGCAAAGTTCGAAGTATTATTAACTTCCCTGAGTATATCTTAAACTTCAAACTACCTTCTATAATACAAATGCTACATGTTTTCGTTATTAATTTTCACAGCCTAAAATCTGCTAATCTATGCCAAACATCTTCAGCCAACTCCTCGATTTTCTCGTTGGAAATCTCTCTCTGGTTAGCACCGTACTTCACGGAGTTTTTGATCAGGTCCCGTATGAAAAAGTGTGTCACCGCAATAGGCTTAACAAATGGGCCATTCAAAACTTCATCAACGGACCAGCGCTTTTCAGGATTCCTTTCTAAACAGGCTTTCATTGTATCAATCGCAGTTTTTGGAACCACGTCCCCGTTCGAAGTTTTCTCGGGATAAACAATTTTAACCTCCGGATTCATGATTGCGAGTAACCTATTTTGGCCTTGGAATCCACCGTAGGGTGGCCTACCATATATCATCTGATATATTATACACCCGCAAGACCAAATGTCCGAAGGCTTACCGACTTTCCATCTATTCTGTTCAGCCGGCTGACCCTGGGTGTAATTCATAGCAACAAGAGCTTCAGGCGCCATGTAGTTCGGCGTTCCGATTTGGGTTTCTCTGTAAATATTCACTGTGTGTTCTGGTACTGCGTTTGCGATCCCAAAGTCGATGATTTTCAAGATCCCCTTCACAAAGACGAAATTTGCGGGTTTCAGATCGGAGTGCACTATTCCTGAGTCGTGCACCACCTTAACGCATTTTAGCATCTCTTGAGAGTGAAATCTCACAAATTCGACGTCCAGACCCATTCCCGACCT
Source organism: Lachancea thermotolerans CBS 6340 (assembly GCF_000142805.1). Classification (NCBI taxonomy): domain Eukaryota; kingdom Fungi; phylum Ascomycota; class Saccharomycetes; order Saccharomycetales; family Saccharomycetaceae; genus Lachancea; species Lachancea thermotolerans. The sequence goes on along the minus strand of NC_013082.1, from coordinate 561,067 downwards.
TAAGGCTAAAGTGTGCGACAGGTCGTGGTCTCCACATTCCATGACTTCATACAAAACTCCGTGATCCATCTCATGATCGATGAGCTTCACTACTCGCGGTTTTGTTTCCAACTTTTTCAGTAGCTCAATTTCACCTTTAAACCCCTCGATGCTGCTGTCATCAAACTCATCAAATGACACCCTTTTAAGTGCATAGACTTTATTGTTTGCAACATTTTTGACCTTGTAGACTTTTGATGATCCACCCCTTCCCAAAAGCTCCAGCTTTTCGTACTCTGTACCGTTGACATAAATCGTTGGTTTTCTTCTGTTGTAACTGTCACCACTTGTAGCAGGTGGCTTGAGAGGAATACTTTCTGTCGTTTTCAAGGGCTCAACAATCTCAACGTGCTTCCTTTCGGGAACAGCAGGCGGGCTGCGATGCTTGAAACCATGATTCGCAAACCGCTCTTCTTGGACTGAATGTTCGAATGGAGGCCTGTGAATCCCTCTTGCTTCTTCTAAGTTCTCAGTCGAGTACTTTGTTCTTTTATTTTGAAGTTGGTGGTAATTGCTGTTGATGTTGATGTTAGAAAGGGCTTCTCGCCTTCTGATAGATCCAAATGTATCGCGCTCGGGTCTCTCTATATTTTCATACATTTCACTTGCCCTTGGACTTGTTCCATCCCGACTAGGAGCTGTCTTCAGACCTTTCGAGCTAGAGACGGGTGAAGACCACGCTTTGGAGTCGTTATTTGTGGCATGGTCACTAATTTTTCTTCGAGGTTGCCGCTTCGGTATAGATTGCTCACGTTTGATGAGGTCAACGTGTTTCAGAAGGGGCGAGTTTGAAAGTGAAGCAGACGTCAATCTTGTTTGAAAGGCGTCTTTAGCGGCGATGTTTTTGCGAAGAGCTGTTTTCCTGTTTTCGCCCTTCTGCCGTTCAAAATAAAGCCTCGAGATGTTCGGCAGCTCGGTAGTTGGAATATTGTGCTTTTTGAGATATTGATATGGATTCAAGTCCCCGAATTCAATATTATCATAATTAATGCTTGTGTGGTCAGTAGGAGCCGCGCTGTCTTTCTGTGGGGAGCTGGAATTTTGCGATTCATAAAACACGTTATACTCGTTTTGGTGAGCAGTAGCGCCGGCGCTCGATGAGTGGGAAAAATTAGCCTCCTGCTGGGACACGTTGGATTCGTCAGCAAGTTCGCTATGATTGGGGGTGCCTGTATTAGAGGACGCTCTTTTTGCGGGACCAAGCAGGTTGAACCTAGAAGAGACAAACCTTCTATTTCGGCGTTTCGAGCTCCTTAAGGAAAGCTCATCTCTCAGTGTCTGCTGCATGCTCTTGACTCTTGACCGGCTTTTTTCTAGGTACATGTCCTCGGGTTTGCCTTGTTCTGACGGCGTTTCGGGATTGAACGTTGTCATGCTTTGCTGGTTGTGTTTTGAAGTGGCAAACATGGTAGAGTCAGAGTGCTCCTCAGAATGGAAAGTTGAGTACGGGCCTGCAACGCTATTGTTGGTGTTGCTAGAAGAGAACTCTCTAACCGCGCCGAAAGTTTCAGGCCGCGCTGCAGCCCGAGGCGGTTGGCTGTACCTTTTTGCGTTTGAGACGCTTTGATTCCGAGAGTATGGGTACGGCTCGACGTTTTCTTTGTCAGAAAGAAGGGCTGAACCGAAGTTGCTCAGTTTAGGCGGACCCAGCATGTTCTCGTCGTCCGAATCGTCCCGAGCCAGGCTCTGTACAGATGTCCTTCGCGCCGGGAACTCCAGCCTCCTGTTGCTCGGTGCACCAGGAACGGAAGATCTCACAGTATAGCTGGACATTCCTTTCCCAAACGATTCATAGATGGGATGTTAGAGCTGCTCTCAGGGCCTTGACGATGTTGTTAAACAATAGGTAATTACAAGCCCAGGACAAAGTCGTGAGATAGCTTCAGGTCCAAGCGGAAATGAGAGTCCTGTCTGTAACACGTATTAATCAGCCTCTGAGCGCAACGAGAGGTATAGTAAACGTGTTTAAGGTCTGTTCTCAACGCAAGCTCTTAACACGATGATGTACCTCCGCAGTGTTGATTTATTACGCCTTGTAAACACTTAAGATCTAGTATAATCATCGCTAGCACATATAATTATATACGAAACACAAAAAATCATGCCCGAAAACTGTTTTATCCTCTGGCGACGCGTTCGTTTAAAGGTATTTGAGTGCTTCTGTCACGTGATAATGCATATTCGTTGCCGGACTGCTAAGCGGCGTTCAAAGGTGTTGAGGGCACTATGTTTTCTCTAGAGCTAGCATTTACCTTCATATTTGGCTCTGGAGTTGTGCTATAGCTAAGAGAGTGTAGTCTTTTGTGCTCTAGGCAACTTTTAGGCATAAAATCCTACACAATTGAGTATAGGTAAGGTGCCTGAGAGCGGTTTGCTTCTATTAGAAAGAACCACAGCAAGCCATTTCTTTGAGAACTCCAGGCCTTTAAAATGGCGTAGCCTGTGATGTGTTTCCCGATGGCAAGGAGCTTTACCGAAGCCCTTTTAGCTTTAAAATGGAGCAGACGCTTGCGTACTGGTTCGGCATTATCTGCTGAGTTGCCAGCAAAAACTATAAGCTAGAAATACCATTAGCCGATCTCCAGAATCACGTTGAGTGTTCCTGAATTCTAACTGAGCTGTAGAAATGCTACATTGGATCTTTTCATACACAGTTTAGATCAAAAAATTAAGTAACACCGAAGTTGAGCAGCGGTCAAGCAGAGGAACAGAAGAGCTACCGCGTCAAGCCCCTACCTTTGCTCGGCTATCTTGTGACTGTGTATTGTGGAGGTATACTTGGATCTTCTAAGTTTCTGTTCGAGTCGGCACATAAAGAACTTGCATGGCTCATCTCTTCGCTGTCCCCGCCTGTCTGCGTGATCATGGCCTTCTCGCAAGATTATTTAAGTACTAGCGAGTCCAGCGACGAGGATGAGTTCAAGTATTTCAAGCCTGTATACGTGCGGCGTCGCGCCGCGAGGCCTGATGTCCCCTTGGAAGAAAAGGGCAAGAACGCAGCTTGCAGCGGCAGCGCGAAAGCCGGCGATTGTCAAAAGAACCCCGCAACGCAAGACCCGCGGCCAAGGCCTGGCCCCTACAAGCTTAAGGCTCCGGGCACCAATGCATTTTCAGGAAAAGAAGAGCTTATAGCCTTGGAACGCGAGCGCATTCCGCAAGAATGCTCACGCTCCCAGCAAGAGGTAAAACCACAAACCAGAATTACAGAACCCACGTATGAGTATGGGAACCCTATAAACGGCTACAAGTTCGTTGGTAGTCGCAGTGACTACGAAAAATTTACCAGGGCCGCAGAGTCCAGCTCGCCTAGCGGAGGAGCGGACGATACCAATTATATAGACTCTCGCATTTTTGACCGCGCCAGTATGCATTCCAAGCGCTCCTCGCACCCGGACGATATTGCCGTTTACTGGGCCCGTGAGCTGGGTGCTACCAGAGCGCCGCTTCCGGGAGCGCCGCTGGTGCAAGAAGTGACAATCCAGAGCATCGACAAAGCGAGCCTAGCAGATTTCCTGGGAAGAAGCGCCCTGAGTCTAAGGCTGCCATTGCGCGAAGTTTTGAAACAGCAGCGTGTGGTGTGGCATCCGGACAAGGTCTTTCGGGGCTCCGCGAGGGCCAATCCAAATGATGCTGAGAAGGTCACCCGTATTTTTCAGGTAATCAACAGCCTATGGGAAGAGAACCAATAATTATCATGCTGACTCATGCGTAGCGTTGCCTTCCCTCTAGGGTTCGGGATCGGAGGCAGCCGCGGCGGCGGACGTGTCTTGTGGCGTAGGTGCGGTTTCTACGGTGTTTTCTCTCTCTTCCTCGAGGGCTCCCTCGCGCTCTTCTTCGCCGTCTTCCTCAGGCGCGTCGCCGTCTTCTTCTTCTTCCTCTTCGTCATCTTCTTCCAAATCTATTTCCTCGGCCTCATCTTCATCTTCATCTTCGGCCTTCAGCTTCCGCTTTTTCGCTTCCGGGCCTTCCTCCTTCTCGTCCTTGGACTCCGAGGCTTCCTTGCTTTCATATCCGGGAGCTTTCTCCTCTTCGTCGTCTTCCTCCTCAATATCGTTGTCGTCTTCGTCATCTTCCTCCTGCTCCTCGTCTTCGTCGTCTTCCTCTTCCTCTTCAAGCTCAGGTTGCTCTGGCGGGTACTCCTCACCTTGCTCGTTGTCCCAGATAATGTTGAACCTTGTCACCCTTGGTTTCTCGGCCAAGATGTTCCTCACCACTTGATCTACTTGGACCTTGGCGGGTGGGTTTTCCCGCAGCTCCTCGTTATCATATTCGTTGTTCACGTAGTAGCCTACGCGAACGAACTCGCGACCGTCGTAAGAGCAGCTGAGGAGGATCACGGTGACGCTGACCAGCTCGCTAGCGGGGATGAGCTCGGGCGAGGGCGGGTCGGCTGTGAAGAGAAATTTGTTGACGCCGACGGGCACAGGCCCTACGAGGATAGAATCTAGCTCCTGGTCGTGCTCTAGGCTTCGGGACGAGCCGACGTACGTCAGCTTCCACTCCAGGTCGTTTTTCAGAGGCTCCAGACATTCGAACGTTATTTCAAACTCGTAGGGGTCTGTGAACTTGGCGGGGTTGTTAAGGACGTTGATGCCGAGCAGTGAGACTATGGACATTGTGCAATTCGATCACTGAGAGCTATATGGATCGTGTGCTGTGGACGAGGAAGTCGCATGCCCTAACGTGTTTTTTTTTATATAATTTTTCATGAAATTCTACACAGCTTACGCGTCGCCGCCAGATCAATATCAAGAAACAGACAAAGAGCGCCAGCAGCTTGAAGACACTCCAAGTCGAGAGCACCGTGGCATTAAAACGTAGAATCTATATAGAAATGCCTTGCAAGAGACCGTGCGGGTGCGCGGCGCGCTGTGCGCCCTTCGAGCTTCTCTTTTATGCGCTCTACACCATCTGTGTGAGTATGCCTTCTTGTTCATAGGACAGGACCCGCCTGCTGTTGCGTTTGGAAGAGTTGACGGACCCGTACTTATCCTTGCGTGTGGCCTGCGGCAGCGAGATGTAGAAGGCGTCCGAGTCGTCGGCGGAAAGCGGGGTGGATTGCAGAGACGAGAGATCCATGGACTGGGGCCGCAGGCTGGTGTAGGACAGCGTGCTTGTGCGGCGAGAGGGGTCCGAGGCCGCGGCCGTGTTCTCGTGCTGGAACATGTTGTATTGGTCGCGCGACAAGAGCACGACGCCGAGTACGAGACTCGCGGCGCCCGGCAGCATGACGGCTAAGACGCGCGCCAGCGGCGTGTCCGGCGGGTGGTAGAACGCGAGACCGTTGAAGATGTTGATCAGGTTGTAGACGCAGAAGACCAGCGGGTAGAGCACAGAGGTGGAGAGGTGGCGCAGGCCCTTGTTGAGCAGGAAGAGCTGGGCGAGCGCCAGCGACACGAAGGCCAGGACCAGCAGCCAGAAGCCGAGGGTGCGGAGGTCCGCGGTGCCCTGCAGGACCGCGTGGGAAACCACGTCGGAGACGGACTTGGCCATGAGCAGCGAGTGCGCGGACCAGGTGCCGCTGCAGCAGCCGTAGACGACGCCCTTGACCACGGCCGGCAGGGCGTGCGCGTAGCACGAGGTCGCGGCCAGCAGCAACACGACGGCCGCGTTGGTGAGCGCGAACCAGCGCAGAAACAGGCGCTGGTGCGCGAGCCGCACCAGCTGCGTCAGTGAGTGGGTGACGGTGTCCATGCTGGACGACGCGGAGACGCCGACCACGCCGACGACCATGCCGCCCAGGATCACCAGCAGCGTGGCCGCGACCGTGAGCCACGTGGAGCGCTCTTTCAGGAGGTAGTGCGCGGCGAGCGAGTTGAACAGCAGGCCGCAGCTCTGCAGAGGCGCGAGCACGATGAGCGGGAGCGTCGCGATCTGCACCGTGCTGCCGACGATGTTGGCAAGCAGGAACAGCGCGAACCCGAGCTGCCAGGTGCCGCTGCGGTAGAGCGAGCGCCGGCCGTGCGACGCGGCGTGCGCGACGCTGGCCTTGCGCTGCAGCGTCAGGCCCACGGACTGCGTAGCGGAGGATACGACCCCTACAGCTACGCCGACGGCAAGGATAATGGATGCGCCGACCATTAGGAGAGCGGTGGACGGGGGACTGAGAAGCGAGACGGGTTGGCGAGACGGCAGAAAGCTGTGGGGCGAAGCGGCAGAAGCGCGGCGCTCATGTCTGTGTGTCAGGGACGCAGGCCTGGTTGAGGTATGCGACGAAGCAATATGGAGGAAAAAAGCGCGAGGGCGCGGCAACGCGAAAACAAAAAATAAACCTCCGCGACGGGGAATCGAACCCCGGTCCCGAGCGCGACAAGCTCGAATTCTAGCCACTAAACTATCGCGGATGTGCTGTGAAGAAAAGAGCGACTGCAGTGCTTATCACGGGTTCCTCGAGTCACATGGTAGTGCCCGTCTCTCCACGTGACCATTTGGGGACGTCACGTGCCATGTTCCAGCGCCGCGCCCATACGAGCCTCGCCCAACCAACCCGTGTGTACCGCACTCAAGCTTCGTCCCCGACACCACGTGCTCGCACGCGTTCTCCACCCACGCACCACGCGCTCCTCACGGCCACGCCTCACACCTCACTCATACTTCACTCACGCCTCGCTTACGCCTCACGCCTCGGCCCACCACACCCAGCCACCCCGCGTCTCAGCCCGCGACTCACCACCGCCCCCGCCTTTCTTTTCCGGTCTAGACTCCGCGTCCTTCCTTTTTTGCCGTATCTGGCTTAATGATCCGCTGCACTTCAAGCTGCACCTTTCGCCGCGGCATGCCGCACGTGGCCAGCGCACTCCCGCGCGCTCCTCTGCGTCTCCTGCACCTCCCGCAGCCACCACCAACGCCTCCGGCACGGGCCTGCGTTCGGTCGCTCCCCACGACGGCTCGCCTCTCGCCATCACGCTGCCGCATCCGGCAGTTTGGCCGATCTCCGCCACCCCGATCGGGAAACCACGTCAACAGTTCCGGGCGGGTCTGGGCCTGCAGGGCCCAGACGCGCGCGCACGGCAGCCTCGGCTTCGGCCCTCGAGCCCAGACCCCGTTGCTTTTGCGGCTGTAGCAGTTCCTAAGCCGCCCTCGCTGCGTGCGGACCACACACCACGCATTTCGTCTCGAACTGTAACAAAGCGGAAACACGACACAACGTCGATGGAGTCCGCCGCATGCACTTACGCTGCCGAAGTGAGCAAAAAAAATTTTTTAGCCCCGGCAGCACTGCTGTGGCCTCTAATTGAGCGTTGCTTATGCCGAGCCCGGGTCGCGCGCGCAGTTGCCACCGTCACTGCCGGGGTATAAAAGGGGTAGCGCGCCAAGTTTCCCCGGTCCAGATCGTAATCGGTTCTAGAAAGGAAGAGCTTAACACTGCCAACGCCCACCAGTATCGTGAACACGCCGTACTAGAGTCATTCATTCCACGCAGAGCATTGTTGTCCAACTTTTAGTCATTCCTTCGCCGTTGGCACACAAGCAATCGATACAGCCGATACACAGCACTATCGCTTCCGCAACAGCTTTCAAAGTTCACCAGTAACCCCGAAAAAAAGATGCTTTCCAAGATCATACTCGCGTCTCTCGCCGCGGCGCCCGTGCTGGCGGCTCCCGCCGGCGCCCATCACCACGCACGTCGTGATGCGGTGACGACGGTCGTTCAGTACGTGACCGCTGGCGGCTCCTCCGCGCCAGCGGCGTCGTCCGCGGTGTCATCCGCGGCGTCATCGCCTGCGGCTTCCTCGTCCAAGGCCTCTTCGTCGGGTTCGTCATCGCCGTCGTCGTCGTCGGCTTCGCCTTCCTCCTCCTCCTCCTCCTCCTCCGGTATCTCCGGCGACCTCTCCGCTTTCTCCGGCCCCTCCTCCAAGTTCCAGGACGGCACCGTGCGCTGCTCCGACTTCCCCTCCGGCCAGGGCGTCATTCCCCTCTCGTGGGTCGGATTCGGCGGCTGGGCCTCTATCATGTCCGACGACGGCTCCACCGCGGACTCCTGCCAAGACGGCTACTACTGCTCTTACGCGTGCCAGCCCGGTATGTCCAAGACACAGTGGCCATCGCAGCAGCCCTCCGACGGCCGCTCCGTCGGCGGACTCGAGTGCCGCAACGGCTACCTCTACCGCACCAACTCGGACTCCGAGTATCTGTGTGAGTGGGGCCAGGACTCCGCGTACGCGGTCAACAACAAGGGCCAGGACATCGCCATGTGCCGCACGGACTACCCCGGCTCCGAGAACATGGTGATTCCCACGGTCGTCGGCGCGGGCTCCTCGCAGCCCGTGTCTGTCGTCAAAGAGGACTCATACTACAAATGGGGCGGTAAGAAAACGTCCGCGCAGTACTACGTCAACAACGCCGGCGTCGGCGTCGAGGACGGCTGCGTGTGGGGCACCGACGGGTCTGGTGTCGGAAACTGGGCGCCAGTGGTGCTTGGCTCTGGCTACACGGACGGAAAGACTTACCTGTCGATCATCCCCAACCCTAACAACAGCGACGCGCCCAACTTCAACGTGAAGATCGAGGCCGCGGACGGCGCCAGCGTGTCGGGCGAATGCAAGTACGAGGACGGCAAGTACTCGGGCAGCGGCTCCGACGGCTGCACCGTGACGGTGACCTCTGGCACGGCCAACTTCGTGTTCTACTAGGCGCGTGCGCCCACGGATACCCACTAGAAATCTCTTCTCAGTTCCCCCACTTCATCTCCTGCCCGCATCAGCCGGGCGTTTACGGTTCTTTTGTGCGACGCAGGCCCCGGCGCCCGCGTCCCGGTTGTAGTTTTATTAGTATTATGTTAAGATTATTATAGGTTTCAAGTTAACGTTGCTAGGTAAGATTGGGCGCGCGGGGGGGGTGTAGCGCGTGTCGTGTCACGTGCGCATCTGTCACGTGCTGGGATTTGTCTTCTGCACGTGCTATGCTCTGCGCGTCACGTGATGTTCCGCACCCGGTCCAGCGTTCTCGTCACCGCGCCCTGCCCCAGCCACGGGTACCGCACGCTCCTCACCTTCAGCGCCTTGCCCTGCTCGCGCGGGAACCGGTACACTACGCGGAAGTCCTCTGCGGGTGCGCCCGCGCCCGCGCCCGCGGCCGGCGCCTCCTCGTTCCCTGTGCGCTCCATCGCCCAGCCCATCCGCGCCTTGCTCAGCCGCTGCTCCTCCGCGCTGAATATCCCCTGCTGCGGCGTCGACAGGAACAGCCACTGCTTGCCACGCTGGTAGGGCCTCAGGTCCACCGCGACCATCTCGACGCTGGTCGGGCTTGTGATCCAGACCCGCATCCGTGCATCCTGCACGTGACCCAGCTCCGGCGGCACTCTGATCTTGCCCGCCGCGAAGCTGTACATCCCGGCGGACTCACACCAGTTGTCGATACTCACGGGCAGGTCGCGCGCCAACAGCACGGCGCCTGCGCCTCCGACGAGGCCGGCCGCGCCGGCCTCGCGCGGCGCGTCGGCCTCGCAAACCACTCGGACGGCGCCAAACTTGTTCAACGTGCTGCGCTTCCGGAACCACACGCTACACTCATACTCGCGCCCGCCCACCAGCTCCATCGGGCAGCAGTACTCGCTGACCGAGTTGCTGGAGTCTTCAATCTCCATTCTCGCGCTGTCCATCCCGAAGAATCTCGGGCTCGCGAAAAGCACACTGTACAGGATCTGCCACGAGTCGCACATGAACTCCACGAACTCGCCACCCGTGTCGCGCATGAACCCGCGATTGATCAGGCGCGCGTCCTTTCTGTCGGGATCTAGGCTTTTCACGTACGCGCAGATCCACGTCGCGAGGCCCTTCCAGTAGCTTTCGGGCCTCAGCTGCACACATAAGTCTCTGTAAAACAGGTTGTTGAGCCGGTACCAGCCGCGGCTCACAAACGCTAGTTGCGGGTTGCATGCCAGCAGCCGCAGCTGCAGCTCTGTCGGGAAATGGTCCAGCATCGCGCGAGGTGCCGCTTATTCCGCTGAAAACTCGAGCTTACAATATTTGTTCAAAGTCTATAAGGGAACATAATATATATATATGTATATATAAACGGTCCAAATCGGAGCGCGCGCACACACGCACGCAAAAGCATCCGCGCTTAGGACTCGGTCGCGCCGTGCTGCGACTCTTCCTCAGGAGGGCACACAAATGCGCCGGCGAGTGCCAGTGCGGGCTCGTCGATGTTGTGGTGCGCGTACGACAACACGCCGATGCCGCCCGCATCCAGCAAGAAGCTGGGGTTGTCTACGAGGTGTCTGTAGGTCTTCAGAGCCACATATGGGACCGTCTCGTCCTGGTACGTCGCGGGCACGGGCTTCTTGCCGTCGCAAGGCTTCTCCTCACCGTGTTTCAACCACAGGCCCGCGAAGTAGCGCAGCGCGTGGCCGTGCGCGAAAACCATGATGTCCGACGCGATACCCTGTGCCTGGTGCTGGCGGTGCAGGTTCTGGATCCGTGCGATCGCGCGCGACAGACGCAGGCCGAACTGCTCCGTGCTCTCGCCGTTCTCGCAGCCGTCTCTCCAGATGTTCCATGGCCGCTCGCGGTCCAGGCCGCGCGACTTGCGCAGCTCCACGATCTGCGAAGTCAGAAGACCCTCATAGTCGCCGTACTCCCACTCGCGCAGGTCCTCGTCGACCACCACGCGGATCCGCTCTCTCTGCTCCTGCGTCAACGACGCGAGAATGAGATCCACAGTCTGGCGCGCACGCGTGCGTGGAGAGGTGAAGATGTACGTGATGCTGTTGGGGTCGATGAACTTGTTGCGGAAAATGCACTCGCTGGTTCTCTTCATCTGGCCCACACCGTACTCGGTCAGTGGCAGGTCTGTTGACCCGGTGTACTGGCCCGACTTTGACCACTCGGTCTGTCCGTGACGCACGATGATACAACGAGGAGTTGGTGCTTTAGGCATTGTGGGCTAAACTATGATGACGCCGCTGGCTGATACGAGAGACTAGGTTTGCAAAAGTCTTGCTGCTGTTGAGTGCCTGGTGGTCTCGAGAAGTGGACGACGGCACATCACATCTTACAATACTGGAAAAACCATCACCTTATTCATCAATTTAATCGGAGGTTCGAGTCCCCTGCGAAACATTTACGTGTTGGAACGTGGAAATAATACTGGAGATCAGAGGAGGGAACATATACTGCTAGTTTAAAACGCGTCAGTGGGAAGCGAGTCCAGGAGGATTCTGCAGTGGGCTCAATAGCCTGAAGTTGTTCAACACCGCTTGAAACTGTCAATTGACGAACAATTGCATCAAAAAGGTAAAACGGGGCGAGCTGGGAATTGAACCCAGGGCCTCTCACATGTCTGGTAATTGGTCCGAGTTAAGTCTCGAACCTCGCCCAAAGCGAGAATCATACCACTAGACCACACGCCCGTGTTTGTTGGAATACGTCAACTAGACTGGATCATGTACCATACAAGTGTTTTTCTCCAAAATTAATTAAGAAGTTGGTCAAGGTTGCGAGCGCACAGGACTTCCTGGGAATGCTTTTGGTTTCGGGCTGGGCTATAGGAGTGTTCTGCGTGTCTTTGGTTTGCTCTTTTTATCTGTTTTGATCAGGTATTTGGGCGGTTGAAATAATTGATCCGTTCAAGCCTTCTGGAACGCATTCCTCAGGAAGCCGAGACTCAGATGAGAGGGTGGAGAGCGTGGACGCAGGCTGCGCTAATCGCGCTGGTGTTCCTGGGCTTCAGGCTCGTGTTCAAGCCAAGCCAGAACGCGGAAATGCGCAGCGGGCCTTTCCCTCTGTGGAGGACACGCGTCCAGCGCGAGCCTAACGCAGATGCCAGCCTCTCGATCCCGCTGTTGGACAAGATCAACAACTTTTGGCTGGTGGATGGAGCCACGCAGATCCGCAACTTCGGAAACATTCGGCTGACCTCCCGGGGCCAGCTCGGCCAGTACGGCGTGGTGGTGTCGAACGGCGCAGGCGACAACGTCCTGGACGACTTCGAGACCGTGGTGTCGTTCAAGATCCACAATACCGGGGTGTCTAGCCAGTTCATGGGCGACGGCATGGTCGTCGCGATCAGCCCAGAAAAGGACTACATCCAGCAGAACATGATGTCGTCTTACGGGCGCTCGCAGTATGAACACAATTCTGGCGGTATTATAGGCAATGACCGGGGTCTGATGGGGCTTCCGCGTAACCTCCCTGGACTGGCGGTCGTCATAGACACCTACAAGAATGATCCCAAGACGAGGTTGAAGCCCCCCTTTATGTCTGTTCTCCTAAACATGGACCCGCGCAAGCATCACTACAGTGCTGCCACAGATGGCACCGAAAGCACGGGACACAACTTGTGTCCCCTCATCAAGCTGAAGCGCTCGCTGATGTCTGGCAAAGACACGAAGCTCAGAATTATATACCTGGAGAGCATCGGGTTCCTCAAGGTCGACATCAAGTACCCCGACAGTAACGAGTGGATCGAGTTATACCAACAGGACTCTAATCTGTACCTGCCCAAAAATAGAGTCACAGGGCAGAGGTACATTGCCATTGGTGCCCTCACCGGTCAAGCCACTCAAACCGTCGAGATTCAGGGCGTCGAAACATCTGAGTTCCACTGGGATGAGCATGAAGAGGAGGGCTTTGACTACGCCAAAGAGATGCAATATTTCCTCGCGCAAGAGTACGGCGAGCGGGTAAAAATAGGAGAGGATGACTACGGTAAGTGGCTGCAGGTCAAGCGCCAGGGTGGGACGGACCAAGACCCAGTTGCGCGCAACAAGAGCAAGCATTCCACGCTTTATTATATGGCGAAGATCTCTTTTGTAATGTTTTTTCTCTATGGGCTTTCACTTTCAATCAGAATCAGCATCAAGAGGGCAGTGAGACTGAGGAGAAAGAAAAGCCAGGCCAGCATTTTGGGCTGAAGGCTTGGCGTAAACGCTTCCTTATTTGCCGCGGTCGCCTCGTTCGCGCAACTTTAGCCACAATATACAGCATTGTGTAAACACCAACACGAATATAACATTTGAATAAACTTCAATTAACGAGAGTACAAGCTATATGATAAATCAAACGGTATTCATTTTTGCTTCTTAGAGTCAAAGTGGAACTGCACACCCCACAGTTCTTTTTTCACCCCGAACAAGCCGCCCAGCAGACGCGATTCTTCGAGCTTGACGGCCTTGATCAACGAGAAACCTTTGCTCTTTAGGGTCTTTTTTATCACCTTGTCAAAAGAGTAAACCTCGACTAGCAGCTTCATGGAGTTTCCGGCCTCGAACTTGCCGGTTTTTTGGATGTTTTTTGTGCGAATCAAAGCCCAGTCCAGTAGGTCTTCGATGATTCCGCTCTGAAGGTAAACTCTACGGGACCCAATGGTCGACACGCCCATCACCAGCGCATCGTTGGAAGACATGAGACTGTTCTCTACAACGCTCGCCAGAGCAATTGGGGTCTCCCTGTACACAATAACCTGCGTGTTATCGAGCTTGCTCTTGTCTTTGATATCACCCTTCACCAGCTCAGTTAGGTCAACGCCAAAAACGGCCACACCGTTCGTGTCCACCACCTGGCTGATCTTGCGCTTGAAGAGGTCTTCCGTGAACCTAGCTAGGAACGTGAAGATGAAAGATGCGGCGAGTATTGTCACCACTGCGAAGTACACAAGTTGGGCCTTGTTCATAAGCACAAACTGCACGACTGTTCCCATTACAGACTTCGAGCCCTTTGGAAATGTGGCTCTAGGCGCGAGGTACACGAATGCGCATAGGAACGCAGTTCCTAGTGTTTTGCGGTGCCACATAACGTGTTGGTTGGCCAGCGACTGTTGCTGCTTGAGGAAGTCTATCGACAAGTTCAGCGCTGCTGTCGCCAGTTCGGGCTTGAGTTTAGAACCGTAAATTGTAAGCGGCGCATCTTTGTTGATGGGCTCGTGCAGCGAAGCATCCATCTGCTCTACCATCTGAGGCTGCGTCTTCTTGGCCATTGTTCAGGGCTTTTAGTTCGATTCGCTTTGCTTGTTGGCCAAAATAGTGGTGTAAATTGGAAAAGGCTCAACGATGAGAAACCTTTAATGCGAAGAGTGGATGCTCCACGTGGTACGAAGCACCATTATATCTCAAATAAACCGATCTGTCAGAGAATTTGTGAATGTGGATGGCAAGGGCTAATCTGTAGGTCTATGCTCAATATTGTGAGCCTCTAGGCTTGTGCAGTGCTTCCTCCGAGAAGCTGTAACCTTGGATATATACTTAAGCCAGTCTTGATGTTAGAAAAACTGATGAAAAATGCATTGAATAAGGAGCCTTCGAAACCATGAGGGTACCAGGCCCTCCAGCGACGAGAGGCGCTGGATTCTATTCGTTTAAGTTGTGTGCTGGGTCGTGGCAGCACTAAAAACCGAGGGGGCGCCCTGCGCTGGGTTAGTGTGTCTGGCACGATCCAAAATGCTGGCCGACGGGATTCCGACGGTGCTGGCATTGGTGTCGAAGGTCTTGCTTGACGATACAGTAGCACGGGTGGACTGCAGCGAAGTGACGTCCGAGAACACCGAAGACTTTGCGGAGGACGAGCAATGTGACACAAGCGGAGCGGTGCTCGCGTTGTCTTGTATATGGTCAAATTCCAGGCGAGGCAGGTGCGGGATAGCTTCTTTGTAGATCGGATCGCCCCACGCCACGGATCGCGCCAGCGGCTCGCGCTTTGCCTGGGGAGTGGTCAGTTCTGCGGATGCCAAACCGCCTTTTACTGATCTCCTTTTAGAGTGAGGTTTCGAGTGCGCCACCGCAAATTGCTGTGGTCGGCGCCGCTCCTGGCGCTGCGTTCGCTGGTGCTGCTGTGTTTGTGCCTGTTCCCTGTTCGGTTGTATTATTCTCTTAACCCATACCGACAGCTTGCGCTTGCGCTCTGGGATTAGTTAGTAAACTCAACTTCAGCTTGCCGTAGCTCTCGTTTTACGTACCTTGAAAGGCATTGTCGTGGTGGCTCTCGGACATGCCTTGGCCTTTATGTGTGTATCTTAAGAATTCGTGATGAGCAGTAGTAAGGTTGACTTTTGGAGGTGACATTCACTTTACATCAAACACACACTGTGAGACAAAACAACAAGATGGGAGAAGAGCCTGAGGAGCTTCGAAGCTCGCCGTTTGCCTTCTACGCGTTTTATCAACTTCACCAACATCTCAAAGCAACCCCTGTTTCTCGTTTGAGCTTTCAGGACATCCTTCGTCAGCTGTACCCCGACTACGTTATGAAGCCAGGTAAAGAGAAGGAGAAGACATCCCTGTTTATCACCTGGGAAAAACAAGGAGCCAGTGGGCGTGAGGACTTTCAATTGCGAGGCTGTATCGGAACCTTCGCAAGGCCCCCCTTGCTAAAGGGAATTGAGAGGTACTCCCTCATAGCAGCGCTGCAAGACGACAGATTCCCTCCAATTCGCAAGGGCGAATTTCCGCGGCTCAAGTGCAGCTGCAACATCCTACACAACTTTACAACCATATACAAGCGGTCGAAGCCGGACGGAGATATCTTCGATTGGGAGATCGGAGTCCATGGAATAGAATTGAAGTTCGAAGACCCGGGCACTGGGCGTATCCTAAGTGCGACTTTTCTGCCAGAAGTGATGCCAGAGCAGGGATGGGACAAACAGGAAACCTTTCAAGCTCTCATCGAGAAGGCTGGGTACTACCGCGATATCGGCCAATTGATTGATTCTTACGATGAATATTTCGTAGAGGTGTTACGCTACGAAGGCGATAAGAGTGCTATAGCCTACGAGGAGTTCTCGCGACAACTTGAACAAGTTATTTAGTGCGGCGAGCGGGCTCGCCAACCAGAGTGTTGTTTCAGTGCTTTAGCAAGATTTTATTCACTTGCCCCCTTCAGAGGGCAGAGCCTATTAAATACGTAGTTAGCAAACACAATGCCAGACATGGACCATCGAAAGAATGTATCAGGGTGGGATCAAACCAGAAGAGGCGGTGCGGTTCGCACCTCATAACAGGCGGAAAGCGATGAATATCACACTATCGCTTAACAGAGCATTAACGTATGCTCTTTACAGCCCAAAAATGTAAGTCCACTAAAGCGGACAGTATAGAACCCCGAGACGCGAACGCTTATTTGGCGAGGCTCTCGGTACTTTCGGCAACAGACGCGGCGGTGTCGTTGATCTCTTGAGCAACCTCCCTGGCCTTAGGCTCTATCTTGTCAACACCAGTTGCAACGCCGTTCTTGAGCTTCCCCAAAGTCATGTTGCCCAAGTCCACGCCAGTGGACACGATAGCACGAGGAACGCTCTCGGACTTGTTGAGGTTGCCCTCGTACTTTTCTGATACAGTCTGGTAGGCGGCATTGTACTTTGGCTTGATGAACTCGCCGTATTTTTCGGTCATGAACTCACGTGTGCCATTGATCTTGTCCTTGGTGGGTTCGATGTACTCCTGCTGCAACTTGGTTCTTGCAGGCTCGATGTAGTCCGAGTTCAGTTTCGATTGGAGCTCGTGGCTCAGGGAACGTGTGGTGCCCGCGAGCTCCTTGATGTGTGGCAAGTTCTCTGGCTCGGTGTGCCCGGCGCCAGACACGCCGTTTGTCTCCATTTCGTGGGCGAGCTCCGCAGGACCCGAGGTCCTCTGGCGTAGCTTGAGAGGCTTGACAACGAGTTGCTTGAGAACAAGGTTCGACACATTGGCGATGTAGTCCACCACGTACAGTAGCACCCAGAAGCCGGGCTTGCCACTGTGGGTCCTGTACTGCGCCATGAACTCGTCCAAGCCCTCGCGCAGCACGAGCACATTGAAAAGCTCATCCAGACGTCTTAAAGCCGATACTCCCGCATGATACGTGCCCCTCACCAGCTGAGGAGCCTTGGGCGAGTCCACCGTAGCCAGCTTGGCGCGATAAAGCACTGTTAGCACTGCGGACAGGGTGCTGGACACTGCAGAGTACGATAAAACGTAGCCCGCTGCGTCCCGCAACTTGTCATACTTGTTCAAGTGGTTCAATGTTGCAGATTGGCATGAAGCAAATTTCGAGACACTGTCTCTGTCGACAACGACCTTGACGGAGTTTTGAGAGCTCATAATAGTCTTTTGTTTGTATCCGTTCTTTGAATCCAGCTATTGACCGCTAGTGACCCTTTTTCACGTATCTTTGGAGCCTGGCTGGTGAGATGAGGTTCAATCAGGGGTTTTAAGTTATATTAAGCCTTATATACGCTCCTTCATAAACCACTCGCAGAACATGAAAATATACTTTGATTGTCACATGGCCAGAAGAACGTGACTGAGACGCCCCGGCAAGCACGTGAAGCGACGACTCAGTTCTGCTTGCACTCAGGAGGCTGTTCCTTCGTGCCGGGAGCGGCGGACGCGAAGTCGTTCTCGGAACCGTCATCGTCTCCGTCTTCGTCATCATCCTCGTCATCGTCTTCCTCGTCGTCGTCGAGTTCTGAGTCGAATTCTTCGTCGTCCGGTTGGTCCGCATCGTACTCGAACTCGATGGCCGCGCCGGTGAACCAGTCGACGGCTCTTGGGATAAGTTTGTCCTTGAACTCCTCGCCGATTGCGTAGTCGAGGGCGAGTCGGCTCTCGAGCTCGGCGACCTCTTCGTCGTCCTCTTCGTCTTCGTCGTCGTCCTCGTTCTCGTCGCCTGAGCCGGAGGCGTCCTTGGCCTTGGCGGGGAGCTTTGGAGGGTCGAAGAAGTTGAAGAAGGACTCTACCGGGGTGATCTTCTCGATGGTGCGCACCTGCTTGGTGGTCTTGTTGCGCTGCTTGCGCTTCTCCACCGAGATGGTGACATTCGACTCGTTATCGGTCCAGTCGATCTTGCAGCCCTCGGCGTGGTCGTAGATGAAGTCGCCCGAGTAGCCGAGCTCAGACTGGTAGTAGTAGGTCTTGACCAACTGTGAGTTGCTGAAGAAGGGGTTTTCGGGGTCGAACTCGAACACCAGTTTAAACCCTGGCTTGCCCTCGGTCAGGTACTCGAGCTTGACGTCGGTCAGGAACTCCAGGACCTCTGCGTCCGCGCTGGTGACTGTCTGCGACATGATGGGCAAGTTCTCGAAGGCGGTGAGCCAGAACGAGGGAATGCCCTTGAGGTCCTCGGCCGCGTTGTCGGCGCCCTCCTCGTCCTCCTCTGGCTCCTCCGCGAGCGTATCCAGCTGGTCGCCCTCATCTTTGCCCGCCTCAATCTCCTGCGCCGTGGGTTCCTGCTTGCCCGTCACGATCTCGAAACGGCGCTGGTGCACAGGCGCGTACTTTTTCAGGTACTTCTCCTCCAACGCGAACATCTCCAGCTGGAACTCCTTCTCCATCTCAAACAGGTCGCGCTGCAGCTTCTTCAACGCGTAGATGCGGTCCCGCACGGCGCCCGGCAGCGACGCCACGTATCCACTGTCCTGGCCAACGAGGTCGCCCAGCTTGTCCTGGATCGACGCCAGAAGCTGTGGGTTGTTGGCCAGCGCCGAGTTGATCTCCTCCTCGTTGATGGTCTGGGGGATGTTGCGGGCTGGGTTCCCGTTCTTCAGGTACGAGCTGCCCAGCACGCTAGAGGGCGTATTGTGGGGCGTTGGCGCGGCGTCGATTTTCGACGACGTGGTCTTGATAGGCTTCGACATGGCTTGATAAACGCTAGAGCTGTTCCAGCAGAGAAAGCTTGGTCCTTTGGCCTGGGATGCTGACTCGTCAAAGCTAAACTTTTTTGAAACATTTTGGAGATGCTAAGTAATAATCTTCAATTGCGCCATAAAAGAAAAAAGCGACGGACCGGCCGCTGTTCCAGCAACAAGCTCAGCGCTCGGGCAGCCCGAACGCCAGAGGGAGATAGCAACCATACCCAGGGCATAATATCGAAGTGTATGTGACAGCTGTTCAACCTTCCCTGCCTGCCATGAGCTCTCTTACAGTAGTATTATTCTAAACATTCACTCATCCTCTCATCAGTTCCTCTCGGTGGCCAAGTTGGTTTAAGGCGCAAGACTGTAATTTTATCAGAAATCTTGATATCGGGCGTTCGAATCGCCCCCGGGAGAATTTTTTTTGATAATTTCAGAGATTGCTTCGTTCATGATTACTTGATTAACGATGCGCTCATATCTCTCTATGGAATAGACCTTGCTAGGCTCGAGAAGAAGCCTCGTCAAGAAAACTCGTTATCTTGAGTAGTTCTCGTCTTCCCAGACACGCTAGCCTTTGATTGAGAAAATGGTCAAACCAATTGTTGCACCCAGTATCCTCGCGTCGGACTTTGCGAACCTCGAATGCAGTTGCCACAAGGTTATTAACGCAGGTGCCGACTGGCTACACATCGACGTTATGGACGGCCACTTCGTGCCCAACATCACATTGGGCCAGCCTATCGTGGCAAGCCTGCGCAAAGCCGTGCCACGGGTGCAGGACACGACGGCTACCAAGCCAAAGGCGTTCTTCGACTGCCACATGATGGTCGAGTCGCCCGAGAAATGGGTCGCGGACTTCGCCAAGTGCGGCGCGGACCAGTTCACGTTCCACTACGAGGCAACCAAAGACCCGCTGGCGCTCGTCAAGCTGATCAAGTCGCACAACATCAGAGCCGCGTGCGCCATCAAGCCAGGCACGCCTGTAGACGTTCTGTACGAGCTCGGCCCACACCTGGACATGGCCCTGGTGATGACCGTCGAGCCTGGGTTCGGAGGCCAGAAGTTCATGATTGAGATGATGCCCAAGGTCGAGGCGCTCAGAGCCAAGTTCCCCAACATGGACATCCAGGTTGACGGCGGCCTCGGCAAAGACACCATCCCGCACGCCGCCAAAGCCGGCGCCAACGTCATCGTGGCAGGCACCAGCGTGTTCACGGCCGCGGACCCCGCAGATGTCATCTCCTTCATGAAGGGGCAGGTCGCCGAGAACCTCGAGACCAGAGGTCTCCTGGAATAACCGCGATTTTTCATAGTGTACAAGATTATTTAAAGATAAGAGAGAAGGGTATTATATACAACCAGCGCGGCGCCCTCATGGGAAGAAGCGGCCCCCGAGCGTGGTTCCGGCACCGTTTTCCAGCACCAGCCCCGAACTAGCGGTGTCCTCCATGGCGCGGAAGAAGGCGTCCTTGACTCTCGCGAACTGCGACTTCTTGGCGGCGTCCGAGCCGGCAATCGACG
Source organism: Lachancea thermotolerans CBS 6340 (assembly GCF_000142805.1). Classification (NCBI taxonomy): domain Eukaryota; kingdom Fungi; phylum Ascomycota; class Saccharomycetes; order Saccharomycetales; family Saccharomycetaceae; genus Lachancea; species Lachancea thermotolerans. The sequence continues at coordinate 540,961 of NC_013082.1, read as the reverse complement.
CAGCGACCTCGCCGTCCACCTCCATCCCGTCTTCGGCCTTCTTCTGCACGTCTACCAGCAATTTTCTTTGCTCGGCGTATCTCATGTTTCTCTCGATCTTCTTGGCTCTCTTCTTTGACAGAGTCTTGGTTGTCACGGGTCCCGCAGAGCTCTGTTCGCCCTTGTATAGATCGATCGGCACAGACTTAGGCTGACCAGATTTGGAGGTCTCGTGCGACCTGGCGGGCTGCAGCAGACCGGCTCTTTCTCTGGCATCTCTTTTCTTGGCCAGCGAATGCACCTTACGGTTCAGATTCATCTGCTGCTTTGGTCTGTTAATGGAGTTTTTTGACGGCATGTTTGCTGTTTGTGCAAGTGTGTGAATAAAATAGGTTCCGCTAGTGCACTGACGCTAAGCTTTTGTATATTTAGTGCTCAGAGAAGCGGTGCGATGAGATGAGATGAGATGAGATGAGATGAGCCTGCTAAGGATACTGTAAAATTTTCCCGTTCGTGTTTAATGATCTCATATATCTTGATCTTGTGGGCAATTTCGAAACCTCGCAGTTGGGCCATAACCAAGCGGCGTCACAATCGGTTTGACCACATGGAGGCCATGGCAACTACCTCTAACTCTCAACTGTATAATCTCTTCGCTTGATCCCTTTGTGATGTACCTATATACGATTCCTGTAAATCTCGCCAAAAGCCACAAGCGTTGACGTCCGTCACATACCAAAAGCACGATATTCTTCCCGGTTACCTTACTGGTATGCCTCACCAGCGCCTGTTTCGCGACGTTTCGATGATAGAGTGCGGCGCGCACTGTTAACTTCGTTTTACGTGACATCAAATGTTCTAACCAAGGGAAGTTGGATATGAAAGAGCTAGTCCGGAACACGTATCCTTCAGCGACTCGTGCAGCGATGAGCGGGCGCAACTCAACAGAAGCCGATGATGTGCTTGAATTCTTGGAATCGCTTCCAGAAAGCAGCAAGACTAGTGGTGGTTCCGGAGCCGAGAACTCCGGCAAGGAGCCAAAAAAGGATACCGAAATCCTAGACTTCCTCGACGAGCTGGAACAAAGCAACCTCAGCTTGAAGAAGGACAAGAAGGCCGGACAGGCCGAGGAGAATGCCCAGGAAGGTGAAGGAGATTCAGTAGCGCAAACCTCTACTGCATCCAAGGAGCCCGCCGCCGCGGAGAAGCCTGCTGCCGCGGAGAAGCCTGTTGCCGCAGAAGAGCCCGCCGCAGTCGAGGACCCTGCCTCTTCAAAGGCCTCTCAACCGAAGGAAACCGCGGCTTCGGTCTCGCAGGCCGACGCCGAGATCATACAGAGCGAACCGGAAACGACAAGTGATCCCATCACATCCTTTTCCAATTGGTGGTCGTCGTCTGGGTCTGCCACAGTCAACAGCTTCTTTAGCAAAACCGCGGAGCAGGCAACACATCTCAAGGACAGGCTGGCACAAGAACAGCACGGCATTGCATCGAAGCTGCAAGGTACGTCACTGGGCTCGAAGATCAACACAGCAACGCTTTCAACTTTGGCCAAGAACCTGAGCAGGATCGTGGTCGGCGACACTGACGAAGTCCTGCGGATCCATTTGGTGCACGACCTCGTCAACTACCCTCTGCTTTCGTACCACGTTGAGCAGCAGTTTGACAACGTTCTGAGCTCGCAGGTTCAGAGCGGCGTCAGGATATTCGTAGACGAGTGGGACCATCCAATTGAGGGCAATGACCGTGTTCAGGACGGGAAGCGCCACCTCAACATGTTCACAGGCAAAGTTTCGGACGGCGAGAAGCTGGCGTTCGCCAACCTGAACAATGCTATCAAGCTGTTCACAGAGGCCAAAGATGAGCTCGCAAAGCAACGGTTCGAGACTGTCTCGGCGGAGGAAGGCGAAAAGGAGCTCGCTATATCTGACGTCTTCATTTCCATCCTCCCAATCTCGGTTCCAGAAAAACACAAGAACCCGGAAATCGCCACCACCGACTCCTCGCACCCGGGCAATTTCGCCTTCACCATCGTGCTCAAGGACATCAGCAACGACTTCACCTCGATTACCAGGTCGCAGGGATTCCCTCAGAGATGGGCCGACTGGCTCGAGGGTACGTCAGAGCTGAAAAGCAAGCAGGACGCCATCCAGGACAGAGAGTCCAAGAGAGACGCCGTGGAGCGGACAGACAGCGCGGACGATGCCGAAGGCATCGACCCCAGCGACTGGGTCAAGGAGTGGGTCGAAGACGGTCTGAGCCTTGCTTTCGGCGTGGTAGCTCAGAACTACGTGATCGACCGCATGGGCTTCTAGCCGGCACGTGCTGCCGGCCGCGTTCTTACCCCGGCTCTGTGTTCCTTTGCCTAAAAGTTAACTACTTACCGTTTGCTTACCAATAACCTATAGCTTTTCGAGTAACGCCTTGACGCTGCTAGCGTCATTGCCCATTCGTTTTTTCTCCCAGTCCACCCATAGCGAAGTCCGCGGGTTCCAGATGCCGGACTTGGCGCATTCTTTCAGGTCTTTGCCGAAAGTTTCGTACGAGCTGTCTCTGCGCATGAGTTCGGAGAGGGTAGCCACTTGGGCCTGCAGTGCCGCACTGTTGATCCCCTGCATGTATTGCAGCTGGTCCAGTGTGGGGAACTTGGTGTGCACCTCGATGTTGAATTTGTCCGACTGGTCGCCTCGCAATTGCTGCATGATAAGCACACTGGGCTTGCTAGCGACATCGTGCGTGAATAGCGTTATGACGCGCGGCTGATGTTGTAGCGATCTAAAGAGAGACATTTGCAACTTACTGAGCCTTGTGCAATAGGGGACAGAAGACGTGAAAGACGAAATTGAGAGCTTTCACCTGCGATCAAGTAGAAAATGTCTGCTGCTAGGAACAAATAGTATATCGCGCTCAGTTAATAGGATCTGAACACTTTAAGCTGCTTTAACCAATTTATGCTATTTAGAGAGTTGTTAAAGCTACGGAAGAATGACTAGTTAATTACTCAAGAAGCGTTTACCCGGGCGTTCGAAATGACATTAAGCACACTCCGGCATCCGTAATGCTGCTAATCGCCAAAACAAGCAACCATGGAACTGAACAATTCGCTGCGGATATCACTGTCCACAGCTTTCGCGCTGCAAACCTATAAAATGCCCGCACATCGAGCTTCCATTGCATTAAAAGAGCCCAGGTCCCTTTAGTCATGTGACAAAAGGCTTGATGTCATTGTCTACGAAGGTGAAATCTCTAAAAATTTTAGTACTTGCCCTTGTAAAGATTGATGGGTTGTGATGGAGGTTGACAACAACTTAAGGGAGTGACTAGAGAGGCCGACACGACAATCCGAGGCAAAAGAAACAGCTTAAAGAGCCCCTCGCAGTAATTGTTTTTTAATCAGCCTGAAAATGTCCGAAATGAAGAGCGCACCCTCCGGTGCTTCTAAGATCTCCGAGGGCGAAGCGGACCTTTACCTCGACCAGTACAACTTCACGACAACAGCGGCGATCGTAGGATCTGTGGATCGCAAAATATTTGTGCTTCTGAGGGACGGCCGCATGCTTTTCGGCATCCTGAGGACGTTCGACCAATACGCGAACCTAATCCTGCAGCACTGCGTCGAGAGAATATACATAACAGAGGAGAACAAGTATGCGGAGTGTGGCCGCGGTGTGTTCATGGTGCGTGGTGAGAACGTAGTAATGTTGGGCGAGGTAGATATAGACCGGGAGGACCAGCCGCTAAGCCAGATGGAGCGCATCTCGTTCGAGGAGGCGTCTGCGGTCAAGAAGCAGCGCGACGACGCCCGCTGCGAGTTGGAAAGCAAAAAGGGCAAGACCATGGCTCAGCATGGCTTAATTTACGAGTTTCATAAGTCGGACATATACTAGTGTACATATATTGGAAAGCACAAATAATGAACTGGTGAAGAGCGAGCGACAGACTCACCGCAATGTGCGCGTAGCAACCCAAGTTTACCCCAGCCGGCTTGAACAGAGCCATTAATCTTTGCTTGGCTTTTCTGCATTGTTTTTCTCGAGCAAGTGAACTTTGGGCAGTTATAGGCATTTTTAGTTTTTGAAAGTGTGCTGTCACATTCGAAACATAAACATTTAATACAATTGCAACGCCTCAATACATGTGTTTCCCGCTTTCTCTTTGAAAATACTGTTGGCCCCTCAGAGGATTCACCAATGAGTTTACGGCTCCGAAGCTCCTATGTCAATGAGAAACGAAGCTCTCAGGCTTCATACGCAAGCACGAGAGTGAATCCTAATCCTTGATTTCAATCATAGCCCTATAAGTGAAGCTTTTGCGGAATGCTGAGTTTGACTGAATGGCGTCTCGAAGGGTTAATCAAGCTATTACAGGGACAAGGGACTATTGATCTTATTTCTGTCAGATCAACAAGAAAAGGCCTCGAGCTACCTGGCGTGTGAAAGCTCAGATTCAATCAGAAAGCAGGGATACCAAGCAATTATGCGATAGTCTCAACCGTGTGCAGACTTGCTAATTCCGCACTTCCACTCTGGAACCTTCAATAGGGCTTTGATAATTATAAACTGGGAACAAGGATATTTATCAAAAAATCCACGTATGAGGAGTGAATGTGGAAACCCAATTTAGTCTGGGTTTTGGAAAAGCCAAGCAACTTCTTGTCCCTTAACTTGCTCCAACTTCCCTACAAACCAAGAGTACTGTCGCCATGCTTAAAAGACCAGTGTCATTTGTCGAGTTTCCTATCATTTGATATTAAGCGTAATTTAACAAAAAAAATTTGCCAGTAATCATCAAGCTCATCGCCTAGAAACGATCAACAAAAATGTCACATTTTTCGGAGTATAAGGACCTCATCCAGGTCGGTGACCTGGCACTGGTTTGGATATCAAGAGACAACATCAAGCCCGTAACAATTACCGCTGGCGAAACGTTCAACACCAGATATGGCTCTTTCCCGCACGATGACATGATCGGAAAGCCATACGGATCTCAGATTGCGGTCAGAACGAAAGGGTCTAATAGGTTCGGCTTTATTCATGTTCTGCAGCCAACCCCAGAGCTGTGGACCATTTCGTTGCCTCATAGAACACAGATAGTTTACACCCCAGACTCCTCCTACATCATGCAGAGACTGCAGTGCAGCCCGCACTCCAGAGTCATAGAGGCAGGCACTGGATCTGGGTCCTTTTCTCACGCTTTCGCGCGCAGTGCTGGCCATCTTTTCTCATACGAGTTTCACGAAGTCAGATACGAACAAGCAAAGAAAGAGTTCGAGGAACACGGGCTGTTCCGCGATGGAAACGTCACAATAACTCATCGCGATGTTTGCCATGATGGTTTCACTATCAAAAATACGGACAAAACTACGTTCTTCGACGGCAAGAGCGCTGAGGAGGCTCAGCAGCCAGCTTGCATTGGCGCTGATGTGATTTTTCTTGATCTCCCTGCGCCCTGGGACGCCATCCCTAACCTGGACTGCGTAATATCGCAAAACTCCAAGACCTCCATGTGCTGCTTTTCCCCTTGTATAGAGCAAGTTGACAAAACTCTAGAAGCTCTCGAAAAGCACGGGTGGACCGAAGTTGAAATGGTTGAGATTCAAGGTCGCCAGTATGAGTCTAGGAGACAGATGGTGAGACATCTTGATGACGCACTACAGAGATTAAGAGACGTGAGAGAGCGCAAACAGGTCGGTGTTGAGAGGCGCAAAAGAATGTTTAATAAAATCATCAGCGATCAAGAAGAGCCTTACGAAGAAAGACCGGAGACACCCAAGACTCAATTCAATCCTTTTGGCAAGGGTTCTAGAGTAAAGGAAGGGGACTCCAATTACAGCTGGAAAGAAGTGTCGAAAGTTGAATCCGAGATCAAGTCCCACACCTCATACCTCACGTTTGCCTCTAAAATTGTCCACAAGGCAAGAAACGAAGAGCTTGTCCAAAGCATAATAGAAGAGCACAAGGATGTTACTCCTGAGAGCACGCTCCCGGGTAAAAAGGACAAGAAGCAGTCTGTAAATAAGTAATCATTTATCAACGTAGGTACACTAATCACACAAAGTCACCAAAGACATCTCTCCTGCGCTGTTCCCACAGTGGCATATCTCTTCTGATTTTCTTTTGAGCATCGAGATCTAAGTCCGCTAAAAGAAGCTGGGGCTCGTTGTTAGCGGGATCGGCGGCTGCAACCACTTTCCCCCATGGGCCTACAACCATAGAATGGCCCCAAGAAACTCGCTTGAGCGGGGATTCGCCAGGTTTACTGGGATCGATACCAACTTCGTGCTCACCCTGCTGACCCGGCATAATCACGTAGCATTGTGTGTCGAGGGCGCGGGCGCAGGCAAGAAGCTGCCAGTGGGCCTCTCCCGTCTTCATAGTGAAAGCGCTTGGGAAACACAAAATCTCGGCACCTTTGCTCCGAAGCTTAAGTGCAAGCTCGGGAAACCTGACGTCGAAACAAATAGCAGACCCCAATTTGCCTACGGGCGTATCCAAAACATCTGGAATCGCCCGGCCGGGCTGCACCGCCTGGCTTTCCTTCAATATGGGCCCATTAGGTACCTCCACGTCGAAAAGGTGCAGTTTCTGGTATTCTTGGCGGATCTTACCTTCATGGGTGATGTACAAAAGGCAGTTCCTGAGCCGCGTGTCATGCTGTGATTTGTCTGAACTAGTGGCAGGTAGGTGAACGCCGATCGAAACGTCAATACGCTTCTGGTGCTTACTGCAAAGTTCTGGAATAGCTTTCTGCAATCCCTCGACAAAGGCGGGCGACTTTTCTGCCAATTCCAGAGAGTGTGACGCCGAGCGTGAGATGTAATCTGCAGCCTCGGGAAAGAAAATAACTTTAGCATCGCTCGCGAGGGCCTGGTCTATCAATGTCTTGACTACTCCCAGGTTTTGGTCAAGAGAGCTCGAAGAGCACATCTGCCCAATTGCGATTCTATTCATGCTTTCTTGGCACCTGCTGGAGCTAGAGTAAAAAAAGCGTCTGTTATATTTCGGAGCCGAGAGAAGGTCCCAAGCAGGAGCAAGTCGTTTTTGGCTTTTAAACAAGCAGCGCGTCCACTGTTCAGTCTTCAAAAACTTGAAGGTGGGCTTCAGCATCCAGGAGGAGCTCTTTCTAGACCAAGTTTCGAGGCCATCAGCATATATAAAAGCACTGATAAGAACAAATATCTTTTGAGGATACAAATGTACTCTTCTTTATCTCTCAGGAAGTACTTTTGTACTTGCGAAACTGTAGCTTCCTCATAACCGCTCGTGGATAATGCTATCAACACCGTTATCCAAGAAGTAACAGAAGTAGAGCTCATCGGGCAGTATATGTACCAAAATCGCGAAAAGTTTGACAATCATGGACTCGAACGAGGGCCCCGAGGAGCTGCGTATGACGCACCTACAACCCCAGTCGATCTTACTTAAAGATGGTGAAACGACTGCGACAATGTACCCAATTCCGGCATATGCAGAGCAGCTTCCGGCAGGTCTGTTGGCGTTTTTGCTGGATGAATTCAACATGGAAATAGAAAAGGGCGATAGCTTACCATACTACGAGCCATTAACTCTGGAGGGCTTTAATGAGACATGGTTCCACAGGGACGGCCTCGTATGCGTGATGGTATTAGGCGAGATTCCCGAATTGGACTACAGCAAGAGTGAAGAGGCCGGCAATGGCAGCACAGCATCAGACGACCCTCAGGCAGAGGTCACAAGGCACACGTCACAATACATTCGGCGGAAGGAGCGCAGAAACCTAAACCTTAACATCCAGTGGGAAAAACAGTGCCTTGGCGCGTTCAACCTGCGACCCGCGTATCCTGGGCGCTCTTCGCATGTAGTGACAGCAACGTTCCTTGTGAATGCCGGAATAAGAGGCAAAGGAATTGGTAGAACTCTCGTGGAGTGTTTTTTAAGCTGGGCGCCTCAGATGGGATTCACGTCTTCGGTATTTCCTCTGGTTTACGGAACCAATGTTGGCGTACGACGCATCTTAGAAACTCTAAGTTTTAGGCGTGTAGGAAAACTTCCGGAATCGGCCATCCTCAAAGGCTGTGATGTGCCGGTTGACTCCTTCATTTACGCCAAAGAGTTCACACACGTTTCGAAAAGCATCGACCTTTTGAATGAGCCAAATAAGCACTTTGCGAAGTACGAGAGACTACGATACTATTTAGAGACTGGGAAATATCCTGACTACTGTGACAGGAACGAAAAGGCGAGGTTGAGGGCTAGCTCTAAATATCATTCTGTACAGAATGGGAAGCTAATGCGGCAGGGAAGGGAAGTTGTCTATGACCCCGAAAAGCAGCTCGAAGTGGCATTCGAAGTACACCAGGTGTCTCACCAGGGCATCAATAAAGTCACAACAAAAATTGCCGAGCGATACCACTGGAAAGGAATCAAAACTACGGTGGCCAGGATAGTGGCCGCCTGCCCTCTGTGCAAGACTCAGCATCAGGATGACCTGGGCATTGTTGTAGAAGCAGGATCTCCGCAACAACAAGCACACATGATTGTACCAAGCGGCGGGGACGTGGATCACTCCTCGCAGCTGAGTAGGGTGACTGCTGCTGTGATTGGAAGTTTACAAGAGCCGGGCACCGACATGGAAAGGACGCCAGTAGACGAGGAGCCCCGCAAAAGGTCAAAGCCGACAATCCATAGAATCAAATTCAGTGGTTCGCGGGATCCACAGATTTCCACGCAGGAAGTACTTGATAATGAACACTCGATGAACAATTTTAGTGAGTACGCCCGTCACCAGCAAAAGTCAAAACGGCGCTACCTTGATGTTGCAATGAGTGCAAACATGTCCCGAAGCGCAACTCTTCCGGGGAGCGACATCCCAAGTGGGCCCGCGACAGTTGAGATAGATGAACAAGATGATACACATATGGTTGACGATGCACTACTTGACCTCGAGGACAACGTCATGGCCGCTGTTGAAGCAGTGCGCAGCGAACAAAAATCAAAAGATGACCAGTACGGCCATGAAAGTAACGTTCAGCAGTTCTATTGACTCTAAATTTTCGAAATTTGGTATAAGGTTTTATGTGTTCATTTGTAGTCATCCAAGACAACTTCATTGTCTGCAACAACGACAGTACGTTCGTAATTATCCTCATACGGCCACGCGCGCTCAACGCAAACCGAATGCACGCTGTTTCCGGATCCATAGTTGCCATTTGAAGACAAGGTATAGTTTGCTTGGCCAACTTGTGAACCTGCCAAAGACAAAAGAACGTTGTCGTTTCCAACCTGGTGTCCGACTGAATCCTTCTCTTGTAGAGTAATGTGACGCTCCAATGAACGGGCCACATCGGCGGCGTATGTTAATTGAGAAGAGTCTTTCTCGGAAGTAAAAGTTTTGACGCTTCCAACAAAGTCCCATCCGGTTCTGTCCGTGAATTCAAAAAGGTCTTTATCGGCTTTCCTGAAGACCCATTTTCTTTCCTTAGAGAGGTCCACAAAAGTTTTCTCGACGTCACCGTTTTCCAAGTATTTTTGGTTGCTTGTGAAAGTACTCTCGACAGTCTGATGAAGCTGATACTCCACACCGTCCAATGTTATTGTGCTTTCAACGAGAACGCCGTTTTTTGCTGAAACGTTCTGTATCAGCTCATCTGGCTTGGAATCATTGACAAACACGTCAAAAGACGATGGAAGCATTGATGAGTTGGTGAAGCTCGGTTGTGTTGCGTCCAGTGTGTTATTCCAGACAAAAACATTACCAGAAATAATCCAATTCTCCCCTACAGTCGGTTTGAAGTTGGAGCTTGCGCTGCTCACAACTTCAAGTTGCAATTCCCAAGACTCCCCTTCGATCAAAGAAAGGAAAGGCGTAAGATCCACTTTGTAACTTTCAAGGTCAAAAGCGTTCATACCAACGCAAGGCCGCCACAGAGGTGGGATAAACCCGGTAAAAATGATCGGAGTTGGCACTACAGAATCGACCAAAATTTCCTTTTCAGAGTTGGTGAGATATATCTTGATAGCGCGGAAAGGACCGTGACCAAGAAGCTCATGCCCAGACTTGCGAAACCTGTTCGTAAAGCGATCTAGGACATTTGTGTACCAAAACTCTTCTGCAGCGTTTCCAGAAGCAAATATTTCGATCATAGCTCTGGAGATATTTGAAGACTCTTCGAGCTCTGGTAGGCTACGAGACCAGCGTGGGTTCCCCTGCGAAGCCCGTGGGTAGTAAAATAGTGGGGTGCGGGAAAAGTGAGATACCAACGGAGTAATGAGATTGGCAGGAGAAGTGAAATACTGCAAAAGCTTTTCGCGGAGAGAAGGTTTACTGACATCAGTATCATTGCTGGTTTGATAGTAGTGGGCCCGGAGTTCGACGTTGAATACGCCTGTTAACCTATGGGTCACGAGATTGTCAAGTTGCAAGGTAATTTCCAGGCTCTCACGATCAAACAAAGCCCTATACTGTGAAATGTCCTTAATCGCCTCGCTGACAATAGTTCTGTTTCCCCAGGGTTCCACGGTCGAGGATCTCCACACATTAATATCGTCAATAAAAACATGAAGTAAGCGGTCAAATTGCCGCCCCGTAACGTTGGTAACTAGCTCCAATATAATCTTGTCATACTTCCCACCATTGTAAGGCTCGAAATGAGCTTTGGCGGGCTTTCCCCAGGAGTCTCCGAATGAAGAACTGAGCAAATGCTGCGTGAAGACAGGGTCCGTGCTGGGCAATTTTTCAACCGTGACCTCGAAGGAGTGTTGTACTCTGTTTTGCGGCGAGCTCAAATCGCCATGTACTTTGGCTCCAAACATTGTATTCTTGTCAAAGCGCAAGAAAAGGTTCACCAGCAGAAGGCAAACAATTACAGCGATGTTGCGGCGATGCTTCCATGGTCTACTTCCCCCTTTATTCTTGCGGGCCAATCCCTGCTTCTCATAGTCGAAGTTAGGATCACTAGCAGCATTTCCTTGAAGGTCTTGGACCCCCGGCCTCTCAAGTTCTTTCTCGGTGGCCATGTCCGTACCTTTTCTGCCCATCTAAACCTGTTGAGCTGTTTAATGGGCCATAAAATATCACATCTTAGAAATAAGTGAGTATAAATTGAAAAATCAGGATGTAAAAACTCTGTCCTCACGGTACAAACAAGGCTAGCCAAGCGGACTAGAACGCAGTATTAGAAAGTGGTTACCGAGAATCGAACCATGTTTTTCTTTCTAAGCCATATTCGGGATATTTTCGCTCGTTCGCATTCGAGAAACCAGGAAATGCTGCTGTCGAGACAAGCTTTCTTTCGGCTGTTGGGATATTTGGCCAGCTGTGTCGTTTTTTCGCTGGCCGCTCAGGGGCATGTATAACGGGCCCGATAAGTGACGATGTGTTGAAGGAATGCTAAAGTCGAGAGCGGGCCTTGTTAATTAAGAAGGCGCGGGTTCATAATGATTACAAGGTGCGTAAAGGAAAAATGCCTGAGGGTCTTTGCTCCTTTACCTCCTTAAGCATCTACAGGCAGTAGGCCTATTCATTGGAGGGAGCGAACGTTTTACAAATATGAGCAGTATGCGCGGCGCTTTGCAAATTCTGGACCATCGCAGCCTACTCATTCTCAGGAAAGCCGTAGTTCAAGGCTTTGGAAAAAGGAAGCAGTTTAAAGCGCTTTTGCGATTACGTTGTGGATTGTTCTGTCCTATAGTTAAGCCATTGAGGTCTCTGAGAGTACAGCACTTAAGAGGCAAACTTCCTGCAAGAAATGGATATCAAAATATGCTGAACCGACCTGCCACCTATTGCACGCTTCGCCGCAGAATAAGCTTGAGCTCTGGTCGAAACTTCCTCTCGGAGTAAGGGTAGGGAAACATGTATATAGAAATTCGTCGTTCGTTGCACAACCTAAGAAGACCCAAGAATGGGCAGTTTGGCACTTTGACAAAGAAGACCTTCGCGACAACTAACAAATCAAAAATGGTTCATAGAAATTTAGTGTTGCTTGGGAAGAACTTTGTCTCAATTTTGAAGCTTTAGCTTTATACACTGAAAGATTTGATTACGGGCGATAAGGTCAGGACTGCTATGCTTGGAATTAGAAAGCAAGTGTCCAAAGTGCGCCCGCAGAAGCCGCTGGTGAACATTTGATGAAAATGTTGCGATCTCGAAAGGCCTTTATAAAGCGGAGCTTTTTCAATAATTGGCTCGCTTCTGTACTCAAAAGAGTAGTCTCGAGCCCACATATGTCAATAAAGTGGAAAGATGTTCAGAAGAGAACATTTCGGGCGTCCCAAGTGCTTCCCTGGACCACACATGTGTAGTGCACAAGTATATAGCATTTTAAATCAACACGCAAATGAGGGTCCCGCTGGATTTCAGGGCAGTGTCTCGAAACGAAGTTTTCTGCTGGTCATAACGGAAATGAAGGAGCCACTGTTAGATCACAACTTTGATGAACGTGATCGTTTTGCGTGTACTTCAATTCGCAGTTCTGCCACGCCTGCGGAAAAGCCGGCTTCCATATTCCAGGAGAGAAGTGGCCTTTTAATTAATTTTAGCATGACGTTCAGCAGAATCTTGAAAACAAGCAACAAGAAAACAATATTGAGAGCTTGCCTTTGATATAAAGGGAAAATCTGAACAGAGGTTGCGTTTTCATGTGTCGCTTTTAAAAAGCTGCCAAAACCGCAACTCTCGCAGCGGCTTCATTTGATGGCTGCGAATCTTCGACCAATCCAGACTGCTCGCAACGAGCCCGCAGCTCCAAAAATGCGGACTATCTGAGCCCGCGCGCAGTATTTCAACGGCTCGGTCGCAGAAGATACCGCTGAGAGAGCTTTAAAAAAGCGTAGACCCGCCGTCTAACATAGAATTCCAACCTCGGCGGCTATTCCAGGAGAGATTTCCACTTCAAGCGTTCTTGACCAGCGAAAGAACTGTGCCACTCAATTCACCACGGACCGGTTCGTCTGGAGACTCTCATCTTTTACAAACCCGAAAACGCACAAAGCCGCAAAATCCTCGAGACTTCGGCAGATCTCACCTAACCAGCACCGCGCTTAGCCAGGGCCGCGGTTAGTACAGCGCACGGAGATCATGTATCGGCGAGCCGCGAAAAAGACAGAGACCAGAAAAATCGTCACAAGCCTACCATGAAAGGAGCGGCGATGCCCCTTTTTACCGATCCTACTGATATCCGAAGAACCCTGAACGCACGAAGAGCATAGCCTCCAAAGTGCATCGTCACATAGCAACTCTTCCACCTAGGGTCCGAGCGCGGGTCCACTGTCGGTCAACCCACTATTCAAGTGCGTCATGAGCCCTTTTCAGAACGAAGTTCGCTATTTGCTGCGGCTGTCACGGACGAGTACGACGATTGATCGGTGTGAAGACGTTAGAGAAAAACGCAGGAGAAACTGTGGGCAGAACTACAAGCGGCATCAAGGGCACAAGCCGGGACGTTGCCTCGTAAGCTTCTTCCGACGGCACGGCTTCGCCTCAAATTCAGCCACCCTTGAGCGTTTACCGCATCGTCTCCTAAGTCCGACACCTTATGCTAGGGCACCTGATCAGGGCTTAAACTTCGATTACGTAGAGCAGAAGGCTTGGCCACCTGCTCAACACGTGGGACTCCTCCCCGCGTTCCGTGGAAGAACGTTACCGGGTACTTCGTAGATAATGTTATGGAGGGTCGACATAAGCTAAGGTAAAAAGCTTTTCACCCTGGTTGTTACACAAAGCAAGTCGAAGAAGGATAAACGGAGCCAAATGGGGGGACTAGAGCCTTCAAACGGGGACCATGAGATCAAGAGAACCGGCTCGACGTCTTCCAATTACAGCAATATCAATGCTAATCTCCATGCTCGCGTAAAAGCGTTCCAGGAACAAAGGCAACTGAAACGGAACGGCAGCGTGGGATCGGGGCATGGAAGCGTTTCCAGTCAATCGGGGAAGACAGAAGGTGGCGGTGAGCCTCAGAACATTGACAAGATCGTTAACAAGCCATTGCCGCCGCTCCCTCCAAGCAAGGAAAGCGGACAGGTGCTTAGCCCCATTCGGAGAGCGCCAAGGCCGCCCGCGCTCTCAGCAGCAGGGCCTGGAGGCGGAGCGGCTAAACCGAGCTTGAGCGCCAGGAGAGGCCTCAAGCTGCCCGCAGGCGGGATGTCGCTCAAAATGAAGCCACCTGCGCCTCAAGAGTTCGCGGGGGCCCCTTCGAATCGCAATCCGGCTGTCGCCACCCCCGGCGTGGCGACAGCGCAGAACGGGCGCCGCAGTAATCCCGGGTCGCTCGTCAACGGCGTACAAACAACGTCGACGTCTTCCAGGCAGCAGAGGGACACTGAAGGAACCACGCCATCTCAGCAGCAGCTCCAGCAACAGCAAAGTCGCAGTGGTTCCAACGGTTTATTCACAAATTTCTCGAAATATGTCGACATCAAGTCGGGATCCCTGAATTTCGCGGGAAAGCTGTCATTGAGCTCGCAGGGCGTTGATTTCAGCAATGGATCTAGTTTCCGGATTACGCTGGACGAGCTAGAGTTCCTCGAGGAACTGGGCCACGGGAACTACGGGAATGTCTCCAAGGTCCTTCATAAACCCACAAATGTGATCATGGCAATGAAGGAGGTGCGGCTCGAGCTGGATGAGTCCAAGTTTACGCAAATTCTTATGGAGCTGGAAGTACTACACAAGTGCCAGTCGCCGTTCATCGTGGATTTTTACGGTGCCTTCTTCATCGAAGGTGCTGTGTACATGTGCATGGAGTACATGGATGGTGGATCATTGGATAAAAGTTACGACAGCGAATACCTTGGAGGTATTGACGAGCCCCAGCTAGCCCACATCACCTACGCTATCATCCAAGGGCTCAAGGAGCTCAAAGACGTGCATAACATCATACACCGGGACGTCAAGCCAACTAACGTGCTGTGTTCCGCAGCGCAGGGAACCGTGAAACTCTGTGACTTTGGTGTTTCAGGTAACCTTGTTGCATCCCTGGCCAAAACTAACATAGGGTGCCAGTCATACATGGCTCCTGAACGAATTAAGTCCCTGAACCCAGATAAAGCTACTTACACCGTTCAGTCTGACATTTGGTCTTTGGGGCTCAGCATTCTGGAAATGGCGATCGGCTCATACCCCTACCCAGTAGAGACTTTTGACAACATATTCTCACAGCTGAGCGCGATAGTCGATTCACCACCTCCCAAACTGCCACAAGATCGTTTTAGCCCCGTAGCGCAAGATTTCGTTAATATGTGCTTGCAGAAAGTTCCCGAAAGAAGACGAAATTACGCTGCGCTCCTAGAACACCCTTGGCTAAAAAGATACAGTAACATCGAGGTAAACATGAGCGAGTATATAACCAACCGTCTGGAGAAGAAGCGCCTGATCACAGAAGAGAAGGGCTCTGAACCTGTGAAGAACATCCCTGCTCTTCATAAAGGTGGACTTTAACCGGACTACTTTTTTAGACCCTCCTTAAAACATACTCAAACCAGACTTGTGCTCCTAGAGACGCTATTTGTCTATTGAAATGCGGCTGAATCAATTTAGCCATTACGAGATTTTTTTATCTGTATTATTTATTATAGTGCTTGAAAAATGTATGAAGTCAATGTGATCATCGCCGCAGCACAATAGTCCCAAAGGCTCTAATACGAACTAAAAGAGAGCCTTATGCAGGCTTGGAAGACGCTTAGCCGTCGTCCGACCTTAGCTTCCATCAATATCACATACCACAAGACAATTGGACATAGGCTGCGTGACATAATAGAATATGTGGGCAATGTTACGCATCCATTTGTGAAACACATATTTCCCAACTTTATTGCAGTGCACTACTTCTACATCATAACGCTATCGATAATAGGGTCGATACTAATATACCCCATCAAAAACTTTGCTTATATCGATATCCTTTTCATGGCAACCGGTGCGGCAACTCAAGGAGGATTAAACACAATCAATGTTAACGATATGACTCTTTACCAACAAATCGTTCTATACCTTATATGCTGCCTAGCTACTCCTATTTGGATTCATGGGGTTTTGGCGTTTGTGCGTCTCTACTGGTTCGAGCGTTACTTCGATGGAATCAGGGATTGGTCTAAGAAGAACTTCAAAGTGAGGAGAACAAAGACGCTGATTCAGCGCGAGATGACTCGGACAGCTACCGAAGCTCAAAGACGGCATAAAACTGCAGGCAGGGCCAATAACGATTTTCAAAGCAAGCTGTTCAGCGGGCAGATGATAAAACGCGAGGAGCAAGGCGGCGTCAAGGAAAATTATGAAATGAACAGTCTAAAAGACGCCCCCACGGGGGGATCGGAGCACAAGGATCCACACACGAGTTCTTCAACTGGTACGACAAAAAGCGATCAAGAGGACTCTCCTGCGATCAAGTTTGGCGATATGCCCAAGCCACATAAGTCCCCGAAAAAGCCCGCAGACATTGAGATGTTTAGCGGAAGGAGACGCTCGGAAGATATTACCCCCGCTGATATGTTTCGTTCTATCGCTATGTTACAAAATCGGCACAATGAAGAGGAAGAGGAGCATGATGGTCCGGCATTAGTTATACGAGGGCCCGCAGAAAGGCGGCAGGGTTCTGACCCGAGTTGGGCCTCCGTTCCTCATAGCGGTAATATCGAAGAAACTAAAGATAAAGATTCCCGAAAGCCAGCTACTCATTCAATCAATTCTCCCTCATCTGCTGCAAGAAGCCCTTCTTTTCATAAGGAGGCTGATTACAGTCCTACCCAATGGAGTTCTCAAAATGAGTCAAGACCTCGGACTCCTTCTTCTATTCAGTTCAATATTGGCATGGTTCCATCTTCCAAACCAGGGAACCCTCAATACCATTCTTCCAACCGGAAGAAGCTCAACACAAGAATCATGAAAAAACTAACCCCCCGTAACAGGCTCAGGAAAAGACTGCGAAAAACCGCTTCAAATACGGACGAAGATGGAAATGACGCTGATTTTGAGCAGGATTCTCTGACCAGCGGAACTGACCACGATCAAGATGAGGAAAGCTTAGCTAGTTTTGGTTTGTCATCTCAACACAGCAGCCAAGCTCCTAACATGGAAAAAGTCCAATCGACACTAGCGGTACCATCCGGAGATGCAACAGGGGGCTCAAAATTCTACAAACGTTCTCTTACAATGGAAGCACCGGGGAATTCTGACTGGGATGTTCTTACTAAATCTCCAAGCTTCCAGAAGATGATATACAACAAGTGGAAGGATGAGCGTAGAAGAAAGAAAGGTGTCATACACTCTGCGTACAGAAGGCCATCTCTTGCCCACAGCACAAGTGAGCTAGATAGTGGCTTTAATCTCGGTCACGACGCCAGAACTATGACTGACGAAGCGCTTTTCGGCAATAACCATGATGAAGAATATTTCGGAACAACATTCGAGGAGCCTACGGATAGACCCCGTTTGAAAAGAATGAGTACCAATTACTTATCGTGGCAGCCCAAAATCGGACGCAATTCTACTTTTGTTGGTATGAACGAAATTCAGCGAGCTGAGCTAGGTGGTGTAGAGTATAGAGCCATCAAGCTGCTGTGTAAGCTGCTTCTACTTTATTACATTGGGTTTCACGTTATGGGAATGGTAATGCTATTGCCATGGATTACACAAATGAAACATTATGCAAAACTTGTTAGGGAAGATGGCGTCGCCCCTGCATGGTGGGGCTTTTTTACTGCAATGAGCTCCTTCAATGACTTGGGGTTGACTCTCACTCCAGATTCTATGGTATCTTTTAACAAGGCAATTTACCCCCTCATTGTCATGATGTGGTTCATTATCATTGGCAACACTGGATTTCCAGTTTTCTTAAGATTCATTATCTGGGTCATGTTCAAACTCAGCCCTGAGTTGTCATTGATCAAAGAGTCTTTAGGGTTCTTGCTCGATCACCCGCGGCGGTGCTTTACACTGCTTTTCCCTAGCGCTCCCACTTGGTGGCTATTGTTTATTCTCGTGACATTAAATGCCATTGATTTGATCTTATTTATTGTACTTGATTTGAACTCGCAAGTGGTGGAGGGGTTGACGAGTGGATTCAAAGTGCTAAATGGCTTATTCCAAGCAGTCAGCACACGTACTGCGGGCTTCACCATATTGAACCTGAGCAAGCTTCACCCCTCAATACAGGTTTCATATATGTTGATGATGTATGTTTCCGTGCTGCCGTTAGCAATTTCGATTAGAAGGACAAATGTCTACGAGGAGCAGTCATTAGGCATCTATGATAATGGCGGGGATGATGCACATCATAAAGACTCTTCTTCAGATAGCCAGTCGGAGGACGAACGAAACCTAGAAAAAAGCGCGAAGTCATTCATTGGAGCCCACCTGCGGCGCCAACTCTCTTTTGACTTGTGGTTCTTGTTTTTGGGCTTGTTCATCATATGCATCAGCGAGGGTGGAAAAATTCAAGATACTAACAAGCCCGATTTTACTGTTTTCCAGGTTTTGTTTGAAATTGTTAGCGCATATGGCACAGTTGGTTTATCATTAGGATATCCTAACACGGATCAGTCTTTCAGCGGCCAGTTTAATACCTTCTCAAAAGTTATTATAATTGGTATGCTAATCCGTGGAAGGCATAGAGGTCTTCCTTACTCTTTAGATCGTGCCATTATCCTTCCAAGTCAAAGTCTTGAGCGCCGTGACCAGTTGCAGGACTTGAAGCAAGAACAGCATACGACAGAGGCAAAGGACCCGATTGTTGATTATCTGCGCAGACAGTCGAGGTCTGCAAAAGGACAATTAAGAAGTCTACTTTCACGCAGGAAGCGGCCTACTAGTGACGAAAGCGTACCGCTTCGAAGCTTCTCAAACCACGAAAATTTGAGACAGCCTTCCGCGAGCAACGTCAGCAATTTGAGCCCCGCGCCTCGTTCGTCTCCCCGCAGCCAGTCGCTTTCTCAAGGAGATGCGGAAACCTACGGAGGCGAGGAAAGTTCATCAATCTCAAGTGACTTCCAGGATATGGCGGCATCTGGTTCCTCGATCGGGCCACGTAACGAAGAGGTCCCACATTTTTCTGATGAACCACCAACCGCGCTGGAGGGACCGCGTGCGTTTGAGCCAAATACATAGAATTAGTTCTTGAAAGGCAAATAAAGTAGCACTATCAAATAAAAGTGCTCGATGCTGTGGCAAAACTCGAAAAGACAGGATGCCAACCACTTCCCAGAGGCGGTGGGCCCTCTACCATAAGCGTATGCACCAACTAATATCCACGTGATGTAATTTCTCTAATGTCACAATTTTGTCACAATTGTGTCATCAATTGTCATCAACTGTCACTTTTTTGTGACAAAATTTGTCACAAAATTGTCAATTTTGAACCCAGACATTTAGCTATCCCCGCCTATTACCGTAGGAAAAATTTTCGCCGCTGACTCATATCCTACGAATATTCCCGCTCATGCGCAGAGACGTTGAATTTTTAGTATAAGTAGCGATGAGAAAAGCGCTTGAATTCTTTTATTCTCCCCCTTCATTGTATTCGTGTCGTTATTCGTATCGTTATTGTTATTATTATTATTATTATTATTATTATTCTCTCTTATTCTTAGTAAAAGTTAGGAAAAACCCTGAGTGACGAGAAATAGCGCATAAGTCGCCAAATCAACTGAAAGTCCCCCATTCAACTCTTGACGCCTATACTTTGTTATACTCCGCGAATAAAGGTTATTCTATCGAGTCAACGAAGCAGCATTTCTCGCACCATTTGGCCGTTTTTCCATTAATTGGTATGTGAAGAGCGTAGAAACCCCGATGCAGGGCTCTGTTAAGCAACCGCTATGAGCTAAGTGCCGAGGAGAGCATAAAGATGAAGCACCTTCAGGAGATTTTACCACCGCGCAAGATTTACGTCCTGTTTTGTTAAAATGCTCTTTCCTTCCATAGCAGGTGATGAAAAATTTCAATCTGCTGATATGGGGGCCCTGAACATCTTCGATCTTCTTAAGCGCGAACTGAAGCAAAAGCTCGATAGCGCCGAAGGAACAGCACTACGCTATTGCCGTGTCCGACAGCACAATACTAACTTCTCCTCCAGTAAATATTTTCTGCGTGTCCGCGATAGTCCAGACGCTCTAATTTTTCCTCATCGCTCATATTTGGCTACTAAGACTTTTCATTGCTCGAGCTCTTTTCAGTGTCAAAGCAACGTTTTTCAGTCATAATCATCTTACAGAACTTTCAGAAATGTCTATTATTACTCCAACGGGCCCTATTGCTCCTCCTATGGAATCAACGGGCGACCGTCTAGTTACGCTGGAGCTACAGGATGGTGTCGCTGTTCAGGGTTATTCCTTCGGTGCTCCCAAGTCAGCTGCTGGTGAACTAGTTTTTCAAACTGGTATGGTTGGTTACCCAGAATCGGTCACTGACCCATCTTATGAGGGCCAAATTTTGGTGATCACCTTCCCTCTTGTGGGCAACTACGGTGTGCCTGACCGCAACTTACAAGATGAACTTGTGGAATCCTTGCCAAGGTACTTTGAGAGCAGCAGAATCCACATCGCGGGTTTAGTTATTGCTCACTACACCGACCAATACTCACATTGGCTCGCCAATTCTTCCCTAGCAGCTTGGTTGAAAGAAGAAGGCATCCCCGCTGTCTACGGTATTGACACCAGAGCGTTGACAAAGCATCTAAGAGATAGCGGCTCTATGCTAGGTAGACTTGCCCTCCAGAAATCTGGATCTGATTTCGTTAGGGCGACCTCTGCTGAATGGAGAGACTCTTTTGAGATTCCTGACTGGGTCGACCCTAATGTTCAAAACTTGGTCGCCAAAGTATCTACCAGCGAGCCACATTTGTACACTCCTCCATCCGATTTTGATGTTTCTAACTTACAAAAGGGACCTGATGGTAAGACTTTGAGAATTCTGGCCATTGATGTCGGTATGAAGTTCAACCAGATTCGTTGCTTTGTAAAGCGCGGTGTTGAGCTCTTAGTGGTGCCTTGGGACTACGATTTTACTAAGGAACAGTACGATGGTCTCTTTATCTCAAACGGTCCCGGTGATCCATCTGTTCTATCAGATCTTAACGTCAAGCTGACTAAAGTCCTGGAATCTAAAAAAACCCCTGTCTTTGGTATCTGTCTTGGTCACCAGCTTTTAGCTAGAGCTTCGGGAGCCTCAACTCTGAAGCTGAAGTTCGGTAACAGGGGCCACAACATTCCTTGTACTTCTACCATTTCCGGAAAGTGTTATATCACTTCACAAAATCATGGTTTTGCTGTTGATGTCGACACATTGACAACTGGTTGGAAACCTTTGTTTGTCAATGCAAATGATGGTTCGAATGAAGGTATTTACCACACTGAATTGCCCTACTTTTCTGTCCAATTCCATCCAGAATCCACACCAGGTCCAAGAGATACTGAGTTTTTATTTGACGTCTTCATTCAATCTGTTAAACAGTTCAAACACACTGGTCAAATCAAGCCTGTCGAATTCCCAGGTGGCAAGCTCGAAGATAACCTGGCAGCTCACCCAAGGGTCGAAGCTAAAAAAGTTTTAGTCTTAGGCTCTGGTGGTTTGTCCATCGGGCAAGCTGGTGAGTTTGACTATTCAGGTTCCCAAGCTATCAAGGCTTTGAAGGAAGAGGGTATTTATACCATTTTGATTAATCCAAATATTGCAACTATTCAGACCTCCAAGGGTTTAGCTGACAAGGTTTACTTCCTTCCAGTTACTGCGGAGTTCGTGAGAAAGGTCATTCTGCATGAGCGTCCAGACGCTATTTACGTCACTTTTGGTGGCCAGACCGCTTTGTCTGTGGGTATTGAAATGAAAGATGAATTCGAGGCTTTAGGTGTTAAAGTTTTGGGTACTCCTATTGATACCGTAATCACTACAGAAGACCGTGAGCTCTTTTCCAATGCTATGGACGAAATCAATGAAAAGTGCGCAAAGTCGAAGGCAGCCTCGACGGTTGAGGAAGCTTTGGAAGCTGTTAAGGAAATTGGATTCCCAGTCATTTGCCGTTCAGCTTTTGCTTTGGGTGGCTTAGGGTCTGGTTTTGCTAACAATGAGAAGGAGCTTGTTGATTTGTGTAACGTTGCCTTTGCATCCTCTCCTCAAGTCCTAGTGGAAAGATCCATGAAGGGCTGGAAAGAAGTTGAATATGAAGTTGTGCGCGACGCTTTCGATAACTGTATCACAGTCTGTAACATGGAAAATTTCGACCCTCTGGGTATCCACACTGGTGATTCGATCGTTGTGGCTCCTTCTCAAACTCTATCTGACGAGGACTACAACATGTTGAGAACAACAGCTGTTAACGTTATCAGGCATTTAGGTGTTGTTGGTGAGTGTAACATTCAGTACGCGCTTAACCCATTTAGCAAAGAGTACTGTATCATTGAAGTCAATGCTCGTCTCTCGCGTTCGTCTGCCTTGGCGTCTAAGGCTACTGGCTACCCTCTCGCCTACACTGCAGCCAAACTTGGTCTGAACATTCCTTTGAACGAGGTCAAAAACTCTGTGACACAGTCTACGTGTGCTTGTTTTGAACCATCTCTCGACTACTGTGTGGTCAAGATGCCAAGATGGGATTTGAAGAAGTTTAACAGAGTTTCTACTGCGCTTTCTTCCTCTATGAAATCTGTTGGTGAAGTTATGAGCATCGGAAGGACGTTCGAGGAAGCTATCCAGAAGGCTATCAGATCTACAGAATACGTTAACCTAGGTTTCAATGAAACAGACATGGACATTGACATTGACTACGAGCTCTCACACCCTACAGATGAACGTATCTTTGCCATTGCTAACGCGTTCAGTAACCTCAACTACTCAGTCGAAAAAGTTTGGCAATTGAGTAACATCGATAAATGGTTCTTGACCAAGCTTTATGATTTGGTTGCTTTCGCTAAGAAGATAGAGAGCTATGGGGCGAAAGAAAACCTACCACCCTTGGTTTTGAAGCAGGCGAAGCAACTAGGTTTCGATGATAGGCAGATTGCGAAGTTCATTAACTCCAATGAAGTCGCAATCCGTCGCTTGAGAAAAGAATGCGGGATTACGCCCTTTGTTAAGCAGATTGACACTGTAGCTGCTGAATTCCCAGCTCACACAAACTACCTGTACATGACATACAATGCTGCTACGCATGACCTGTCATTCAATGATCATGGTGTTATGGTCCTTGGTTCAGGTGTTTACCGTATTGGTTCATCGGTTGAGTTCGATTGGTGTGCTGTCACAGCGGTGAGAACATTGCGCAAAAACAACATCAAATCCATCATGGTCAACTACAATCCCGAAACCGTGTCCACTGATTACGACGAGGCGGACAGATTATACTTCGAGACAATCAGCTTGGAGAGAATTCTTGATATCTATGAAATTGAGACATCTGCTGGCGTTGTTGTATCTATGGGTGGCCAGACCTCTAACAACATTGCTATGTCTTTGCATCGTGAGAACGTCAAGATTCTGGGTACAACCCCAGAAATGATTGACTCTGCCGAGAACCGTTACAAGTTTTCTCGTATGCTTGACCAAATCGGGGTGGACCAGCCCGCCTGGAAAGAACTGACTTCTATTGACGAGGCTGAGAAGTTCGCTGATGCTGTCAGCTATCCCGTTTTGGTCCGTCCATCTTACGTTTTATCAGGTGCCGCCATGAATACTGTTTATTCAAAGGATGATTTAGCATCCTATCTGAATCAAGCTGTCGAAGTCTCTCGCGAGTATCCTGTTGTCATTACCAAGTACATTGAAAATGCCAAGGAAATCGAGATGGACGCTGTTGCTAAAAACGGTGAACTTATCATGCATGTTGTTTCTGAGCATGTTGAAAATGCAGGTGTGCATTCCGGTGACGCAACTTTGATTGTGCCCCCACAGGACTTGGACCCTGAAACTGTCGAAAGAATTGTTGTTGCAACTGCTAAAATTGGTAAAGCTTTGAAGATAACTGGCCCATTCAACATCCAGTTCATTGCCAAAAACAACGAAATTAAAGTTATTGAGTGTAATGTTCGTGCTTCACGTTCTTTCCCATTCATTTCTAAGGTTGTAAACGTTAACTTAATTGAAATGGCAACGAAAGCTATCATGGGGCTACCAGTTACTCCTTACCCAACTGAAAAACTTCCTGAGGACTACGTCGCAATTAAGGTCCCTCAATTCTCATTCCCCCGTTTGGCTGGTGCTGATCCTGTTTTGGGTGTTGAAATGGCCTCAACTGGTGAGGTTGCTACCTTTGGCCACTCGAAGTACGAAGCTTACTTGAAATCACTGCTGTCAACTGGCTTTAAACTGCCCAAGAAAAATGTATTGCTCTCAATCGGATCCTTTAAGGAAAAGCAAGAGATGTTGCCTTCTGTCAAAAAGCTCTACAACATGGGTTACAAGTTATTTGCTACAGCTGGTACAGCGGACTTCATTTCGGAGCATGGCATTCCTGTGCAATACTTGGAGGTCTTGAATGAGGGTGATGATGAAAAATCTGAATATTCCCTGACACAGCACCTTGCTAACAACAAAATCGACCTTTACATTAATCTCCCTTCAGCCAACAGATTCCGTCGTCCTGCGTCCTATGTGTCTAAGGGTTACCAAACTCGTCGTATGGCCGTGGACTATTCTGTTCCATTAGTTACCAATGTGAAGTGTGCTAAGCTTTTGATCGAAGCTATATCCAGGAACCTAAACTTGGAAGTTTCTGAACGTGATGCACAGACCTCCCACAGGACTGTCACTATCCCAGGCCTAATCAACATTTCGGCGTACATGCCCCACATTTCTAATGTGGTTCAAGGCCCAGAGGAAATGAAGGAAATTACTAGGCTCTCAGCCGAATCTGGATTCACGTATTCACAGATCATGCCAAAGTCAACCCGCGGTCCTGTTATCACTAATGAGCAGTCCATCAAGGTTGCCAACTCAGTTGCTCAAGAATCAGCATACACTGATTTTGGTTTCACTGTTGCAGCCACCGCGCACAACGTTGGAGAAACCGCCCAATGCGCTAATGATGCTAATGCTTTATTCTTACCTCACCGTGAATTGACTGGAAAGGTCTCTATAGTTGCTGAACACCTGAAAAATTGGCCAGTCGAAAAGCAAATTATCGCTGAGGCCAAAACCTCTGATCTTGCATCTGTTATCTTGCTGGCCTCGCTGCAAAACAGGCCTATTCACATTACTGGTGTGTCAAACAGGGATGATCTCTCTTTGATAATGACAGTTAAGGAGAAGCAAGACAAGGTTACCTGCGACATAAACATTCATGCATTATTCGTCAGTCAAGATGACTATCCAGAGGCTTTGTTCTTGCCTACAATCGAAGACCAAGAGTTCTTCTGGCGTAACCTAGATGCTATTGATGCCTTTTCGATCGGCGCCTTACCAACTCTCCTTGCCCAAATCACTGGCAATGAGGTGGTGACTGGTATTGGCATCAAAGAGGCTTTGCCACTACTGCTTTCTGCTGTAAACAATGGTAGACTAACTATTGACGATATCGTGGAGCGCTTGCATGACAATCCTGCATCCATATTCAACATTCCTGAACAAAATGCCGAAGTCGAGATTGACTTAGACTTTGCTTTCAGACACACAAAGAGATGGTCCCCTTACACCAAGGGAGGCCTAAGAGGTGGTGTGGAACGTGTCTTGGTGGACGGTGAAACTATTGTTTTGAGTGGAGATTTAGTTGCTGCTGAGGCTGAAGGAAAACTGGTTTCAAGTTCCAGTACTAAGATTTTAACGCCAGCACATCCCTCCGTCGAGCCTACTCCTTTCGCGGGAACTAAGAAGAGATTTTCATTTTCCAATGAGAAGAGATCTTCCTTTACAGGGTTTAGTGACGATGAAGATTCTCTCGTTGACCAGCCCCTGGAACAAAGACTAATGTCGTCAAGACCTCCTAAAGAACTAGCTGCTCCAGGTGCAATTCAAAGTTTGATTAGAGGCAACAACCCATTTTTGAGGAGAAACATTTTATCTGTGAACCAATTCAAGCGCTCTGACTTCCACGCTTTGTTTGCTGTTGCCCAAGAGCTAAGATCTGCAGTTGAAAGGGATGGTATTTTGGACCTCATGAAGGGCCGCCTCTTGACTACTATCTTCTACGAACCTTCGACTCGTACATCTTCATCCTTCATCGCTGCTATGGAGCGGTTGGGTGGAAGAACAGTCAACATCAACACAACATCTTCCTCTGTGAAGAAGGGTGAAACCTTACAAGACACTATCAGAACTCTAGCTTGTTATTCTGATGCTATTGTTTTGCGCCACCCTGATGAAATGTCTGCACACACTGCAGCGAAATACTCACCTGTTCCAATTCTAAACGGAGGAAACGGCTCCAGAGAGCATCCAACCCAAGCATTCTTGGATCTGTTTACTATTCGTGAGGAGTTAGGTACCGTGAATGGTATTACTGTCACGTTTATGGGCGACTTGAAGTACGGTAGACCAGTTCACTCTTTGTGCCGCTTGTTGAGACACTACCAAGTCAGAATTAACTTGGTGTCACCAAGTGAACTAAGGCTCCCTCAGGCTCTGCGTACGGAGCTTGCCAACGCTGGTATGCTGGGCGTTGAAAGCGAAACTTTGACTCCTGAAATCATCTCCAAGTCTGATGTTCTATATTGCACGAGAGTTCAGCAAGAAAGATTCGAAAAAAGAGAGGAGTATGAGAAACTCAAGGATGTTTACATTGTTGACAACAAGATCTTGTCTCACGCTAAAGACCAAATGGTGGTAATGCACCCATTGCCTCGTGTCAATGAGATTCGCGAAGAAGTTGACTACGACCACCGTGCTGCATACTTTAGGCAAATGAGGTACGGTCTCTTTGTCAGAATGGCGCTCTTGGCCATGGTCATGGGAATTGACCTGTGAAGCCACTAAAGTTATTGTGCACTACGCCTTCAGATGTTTCGATGGCACGCTTCTTTTCGTGGGGACTTTAAGACGCGGTGGTATCCGAACAGAATGTACGGCGACTTTGTAGATTATGTGTATTGAACGTTTGATTCTGTAAGTAAAATCACTTGATCGCCTGTATGGCAGTGCCCTTTTGCGCAGAAGAATGAGGCCTGTTCCTAGGAGTGTATAGGACTGACTCTGCGATGATATTGCATTTGGATGATGTTGATGTCTTTCGTCTATAATGAAGGTAAGCATTAATTAAACTGAAAAGTCATGAAGCTCATCGCATCGGTACTAAATCCAGTACACAATTTTGATGCCCGCAGTACGGCGATGCTAAGCTTACTAACTTTCAAGAACTGCTTTCTAAGTAATGGGCGAGTTCTGATTTTCCAGCTTAAGCCCTGTCGAAAGCTACAAACTACGAGGTTTGTTTTGGCTGAATCCGTAGCCAGCAACAACGATATTCTATTTAACGCAACTGCGTCCATGAGAAAAAACAAGGATGCTGCCAAGCTCATGACTGATAGAATCCACTATGTGAGCCCCGCAAAGCGCAAGCAAACAAGGACTCCTAGCACAGGTCACCAAAACAGGAAGCGCACCACCTTGAAATGGAACACGGGGAGCGAGAGAGCGCAAGCCGCTGCGAACTTCACCCTGCGGCAAGTGTTTAAAATGAATGAGCGTGGTGTAGTAAAGGTTGTGAACCAAACTACAAACAAATTAGAAGAGACAAGCATTTTAATTTGGGCAGGCGAACTGGATCTTCAAAAACACGGGTTAGCAATTGTCGATGTTGAACAACGCGGCACGTTTAGTATACCTCTCGTGAAATTAGTTGAAAGTAAGACTGCGCTGAAGAAGTATTCTGATGAATTAGCGAAACAAAAAGAAGAAGAGCTGACAAGACTGGGATTTTCCTCCAAAAGGACTGGTAGGAAAAACGAGAATGACAGCAACGAAGACAACTTGAAGCAAATCAAGGTCTCATGGCAAATATCTGACGCCGATCTTAACAAGCAAAAGGCGAATGAAATTATTTCTCAGCTTAAAAAAGGCTACAAAGTGTTTCTTTATATGAATGGGAAAGATGCATTAAACAAGTCGAACTGGGCCGAGGACATAACCGACGAAGAGCCAGCACACACAAGGAAACACTCAGACAGAGAGTTAGAGAGGCGTCAGCATATTGTCGAACAGCTACAAGTAATCGTTAACGAATTTTCGCTTTCACCAACTGTTGAAGGTAGCATAGAAACAAGACTAATAATGAAGCTTAGCCCCAAGCCTGTTGCAAGCAAAAAGGAGGATAGGATGGCGTTGAAAGAACAGAGGAAAAGAGAGAGGCAAGAAAAGTTGGAAAGAAAGCTGGAGAAAAAAAAGCTCAGAAATTCTGAGAACTATTGAGAGCTTAGTGTTGAACCTCATATATATAAGACCCCTGTAAATATTTTTGTAAATACCTTTTAATAAACTCTTGTAATTAAGTTTAATCATTTCAACCTCAATATTGCGATATTTCCTGTCAACTGCCTTTCATCAAAGTCGCCATAACCAAATCTTGGCGAGCCAACAATAAGCTTTCCATCGGGCCCAATACGTATAGTGTCACCAAAGCCTGGGATACCCTTTCCCTTTTGGCTTTTGTTTATCGTAACCAAATTGCGCGACACAGTTATTATCAGCCGATCCAGCTTCCAAGTTTCGACTGTACTTGTAATTTCGCTCATAGTTGCTTTCCAAATGGCGCCGTCCCCATCAAGGAAACCTGGGGATGACAAGTATAAGATACCAGTCGTCTCGTCATAATCAATGGAGCGACCAAATCCCACCGTGGAGCTGATATCAGCTGCCTCTGATGATAAATCTAGTAACAGAGCCACGTAAAACTCAAGAAACCCGTCTTGCTCTCTGAAGATGTAAACTTTGTTCTGTAAGTGTTGTGAAATGGCAATGTAATTTGTATCATGGTAATTCCACGAACATATTGTTTTGCCAAACATCCCATGATCCGACGAAGGCTTGACCTTCAAGTCCAATGGAATATCCTCCTCCTGCCTAATAACGTGCTCGTTAATAATGTAATACCGAGGGAGAGCATTCTGGTGCAGGCTGCTGGAGCAATATACAAATACCACCCCTAAACCTTGACAAGATACGTAAAGAAAAGCGTTCGAGTTCCATAAACTGGAGGCTATCACACTAGCACCATAATTCTGGAACGTTTGTGACACTGGGGCCTTCAAAGAAATAGTTCCTAAAGATTGAAGGGAAACTTTGGAATACTGGCGCCTTTGTAACAAAGAAGAAATGTCGCGTCCATCAACTATCTGTACAAGACCTGTTTCATTAATGCCATAATGTGAACCGGCTAATAAAAGCTCTGGAATGCCATCACCATCAATATCTGCAATTGACGAGACTGTGAGTTGGTGTCTCTCCCAGTTGTGATCATCGACAATGGTCAAGACCTTGAAGCCTTCATAATATATATGAACAGCATTGTCACCACTAGCAGAAACAACGAGAAAGTCGGACTCACCCAAAGTGAGACGATGCACACGTGCGCCATAAAATCGTGTCACCGGGCGTTCAGACAACTTATCTATTGACCCCGAAACGTCTCTCCAGGGTATCACATAGACAGACCCTTCGCCATCCTCCAAGGGTGCACTAACAGCAAGACAGACTTCATCTTTCTGAAATTTTCCAATTGCTATATCGAATCCGAATAAAGATAAAGAGGCGAGAGGAGACACAAGTAGCATGTCGTCGAATGATCTTCTTTTCAGATAATGCTTCTCGGCTTCATGAACTCTCGGCAGGTTTCCGCAAACCTCAAGAAGCTGTTCTGGGTTGATGTTCATTTCATTAGGTTCTTCAAATAATACCAAAAAGCTTGAAAGACATCTGTTTGTCATGGCTACAATATTAGACTCGCCGCCTAGCCAATGATCCTGCATCAGTTCGCGGGCGCGCGGTGATATTTCGTTCGCTACACTTAAAATTTCACGTCTTCGTTTCATAATGGAGTAAACCTCGCTTGCAAGCGCGATGTTACCCCTCTCGACGCAAGCCTTTAGCTCCCAAAACTTTATTGTCTTAAGGCCAGAACGGTGCACAAGCTCCATTATGTCAAATTTATCAGGCAGTTCCCAGTCTCCTCCCAAGTAGTACGACCAGTTGTCTGTGGCGTCTCTCAAAACTTGTCCCAACATAAGGAAATCTCCCATTGTATCGATGTAGTCGTGCGCTTTTTGAAAATCGTTATCGAACTCGAGGCTTGCTAGAGCTTTAACAAGGCCGTGATTTCTGTACCCATCAACAAGTGAATGCCAAGGGGCGTCCGCCACCTGGTGGACAAACACGCCAGTTAAAAATGATTTAAGCCTTAGAGACTTCTCGGAGTTTTGATTCTTGCTATATCTCTCCCTCCAAAGCTTAGCTCCTTGTACTAGGAACGCGGGCCAGTGTGTATATTCTGCAAATTCATGCCAATCTTTTCTGCTATTACAACTGTACAACGCATCGGGAAAGAACACCCCTGCCTTCATCACCGCGCTAAATGAATTTAGGTTATTAGGAACTTTCGTCCTAGCAAGTAGCGTTATATGAACTCCCACACCAGCACCATTTGCGATGCCTAAAAACTGTAGCAGCAAAGCGAAGGCCAGTGCCCTCAACATTACTACACGGTTCCTTTTATGCCTCCTTGTTGTTAAAGGCTGTTGTTAGGGATATAGAAGACTGCGAATTTCACACACATATCTTTGAAATTGCGGCTTCTATGAACAATAGAAAGAACACAGAACAGTGGCATTACATGAACTACTACATTCCGCGATGGTGGTTCCTTCTATGTGTGCTGTCATCTGTTGTGAGCATCACAATTTCTGCGTTCTCAATATCGCAGCAGCTCCTCAACTATAGAAAGCCTTATGAGCAGCGTTTGGTCATAAGGATCCAGCTGATGGTTCCTCTCTTCTGTGTGACGTGCCTGCTAGCATGCGTGATACCACAATGGTCAGAGGTTTGGATCAACCCCATACGTGAAATCTACGAGGCGTTCGTGATATACACCTTCTTCTCGCTGCTAACGCTGATTTTAGGAGGGGAGCGTAAAATCATAACGGAACTGTCAATGGGGAAACCGCCTATGCGTCACCCAATTCCAGTATTAGGTTCCTTTATTTCTGCCGTAGATATGTCAGATCCTAATGACTTTCTGAGCATCAAAAGGGGAATTTTGCAATACGTGTGGATTAAGCCTTTTTACTGTTTGGGCAACATCATCTGTATGAAGTATGAGTGGAAGCGAGAATTTTGGAGCCTGTTTTGGACTATTGTCTACAATGTTTCAGCTAGCTTATCACTTTACAACTTAGCTCTGTTCTGGAAGTGCCTTTACGGAGACCTGCAGAAGTACAACCCATGGTCGAAATTCCTGTGTGTTAAGCTCATTATCTTCGCATCATATTGGCAGGAAATTCTGATCTCAGTCCTAAGCAAGTACGGAGTTATAAGACATGACTCAGACGTGGATTATGGGTATGTTTACCAAAATGCAGTGTTGTGTGTGGAAATGATAGGATTCGCCATTGGTCACCTTTATGCATTCATTTGGACGACTTACGATTCAAAGAGGATACCCGAGGGAGCACGTTTGCGCTTCTATTCTGCTGTCAAGGATTGCTTCGGATTTGGAGATCTAATTTGGGACTTTAGGGTGACATTTCTCGGTAACTTGTATAGTTACCGAAATTTCAACTCGGCAGAGGCAGTGGTGGCCCATTTGGATGCGAGGTCCCGCCTTAATAGACTGCAAGCGGGGCTAAGGTACACGGATGGTGGCAGAGAGAATTACTGGGTCAACGAAGGTGACCAATCACCAGCTTCGTCCCGCTACGGGAGTGTTGGGGAAGATGATTCGTGGACAGAAATTTCGCCAACTGGTTTTGTTCCTGAGGACCCTAATTACCCAGTCAAGTGGGATGTTGATGCACACAAATATAGTAGGGACATCGAAAGGCTGCGACAGAACACAAGGAGAGCATATCCAGGCTAAAAAATACAGAGTTTTAGCTTTTTTATGAGCTTTCGAATTGAATTGATCCCGACCTGTGTAGGACTGACCAGGGGTTATGCGGTCGCTCAATTCTCGAAATGGTGTTCAAGAGCAGGCGCGGCATGGGCGCAAAAGGCTACCAAAGGTGGTGCTTTGTTTTGTGAGCAACGTTTCCCACTGTCAATGAGCCACCTTGCTCACTTTTAATGGTGCAGCTAAGTTGTAAGGCTACTTAAATTTGCGAATAGGTCAAGTGCAGTTCAACTTTCTATTAAAATGCGCAATTTAGATTCTGCAGCAACACTGAAACTCAAGTCTTTTATGAGAGCACATATTGGTACCCCTTTGCAAGTTGATAGGATTATTTATTCCTGGAGTTCAGGTGCGTGGCTGTTATCCTCAAAGCAAATCTCGGAAGCCAATATATTTAGACTCAACAAAGCCAGGGAACTTAGCAGTGTCGTTTTCGCTTTTTGGCCGTTAGAACCTCTGATACTTAACCAGTCCTGAACCCGGAGGCGTAAGGCGCATGCCACGGCACTAGGCTCGCATACAATATATAATTGAAAGCCCCAAAATTTAGGAGCAAACGATGTGATACAAACGTGGAAAGTGCAGCGCCAACACAAGTGCTAATCAGTGAAACTCTTATCTCTTAAGACACTAAAGCTCGAAGCATTGGCCACCAGGTTTTCAATAACCAGTGATATCCAATCTGTCATTGATTGTGTCACACTAAGGAGCCCAGACTGCCCCTCAGGAGCCTCTTCTGTTTGCCCCGGCTTGTGTCGAGTAATACTCGAGAGTGTCGAATTTTAAGCTGAATCCGTCAGGAAACCTGCAGTATATCCTGAGTGGCCTTTCTTGTACTTCTCATTAAGTTAAATCTACGAGAATATAGGAAATAAGCTGGCCCGAGGACTGAAAACGAACACCATGATTCCCATTTTTCCAACGAGCGCACGGCCAAATTCGTGCACACAACTCATGTATTATCAGAGTAGTTTGTAAGTAAGAGTGTGTGTGCCGAGGATTGCTCAGTTCGAAAGAAAATATCGTTCAAAAGTTCCCAGAGTCGCGCCAGAACGCTAGGCCATGATTCATATGCCCATGCTCTTATCTAGCACTCAATTGAGACCACAGCTCACCAGCTTTGCTGATTCCTCGACGGCAATTCTCTGTTATCGGCATTTTTCAATGTTATGCACTTACAGGGCCAAATCGCGAACCCAAAAGGTTAAGCATCCCATGCCGACAAAAGACCAAGGAAGAGAGGAACTCCGTTATGCGGTGATTAAAAAAGCCTTCGTAATTTAAAGAAGCTCAGCTCAGCACATAAAAAGCATATGCGCGCCTAATGATATTTATCGACATATTATACTCACAGGACAGCTGCAGGAACGCTTAGCGCAAGAACATTCAGCAAACAAGATCTGTTTAACCGACACATCTCCCCGCGCTAGCGCATAAAGGCGAAACGAACACACGAAAATGTGCTTAACTATGTTGAAGTAATCCCGACCTATAATGCGGGCTAAACAGTCGGATACGATAAAGGCATTTGCATTGTGCCCGCCACAAGAACGCCAGAGCGCTAGAACTCAGGTGATTTAGAGAAATGTCCTGAATGCGTCGAAGTTTTGCATTACCTAGGATATAGTTTTGCCTAGGCTGAAACTCTCTGCCATGCGCTTCTACCTATTTTTGGCCCGCCAATACAGCGACCACACAAGTTCCAACGAGTGAAGTTATCTTCGTGAAGCAGGTCCCGAGCTAGCCTTTAGCGCGTGCAGTTCTCTGCCAAGGATCGCACGATAAAGAACAGGATACGCGACTCGCGTCTAAGGCCACCTTGTCCCCAGACATGGCGCTCGATGCATCGTGCGTACTGCTATTTAATCTGTGCGCAGTGCTATCCAAATTGATGCAAGGCGTAGTATATCTACACGTAACTGGAGAAGAGGTCCCCAAGGAGGTGAAAGTCCAATTTTATATACAAGGGCGAAGTTTCCAGGGACCGTGTCTCTCAACGCGGGGCTCGTTTCAGCTCATCAGGAAAAACGAGGGTTGGAGTCTATCTGAAAAGGAAATGCTTTGCGCACTCGTATGCGGTCCACGAAATCGCTGTTGCGGGCATGTTACTGATTATCCGGGGCTTTAGACCTCTCCAAAAACCAGACCACCCGTAGATTTTGAAAATGGCGCTGGCGGCCTTCGAAAAGGTGTCAGCACTCCTGAATAGTGGGTGTACAACGCTTTCGCTGCCGCGGATCTGCAGAACAGTTTTGATACAGTCCAGGGGCGTAGTGATGGCCGCACAGGTGGCACCACTTAGACCACCGCAGAGACAGTGTATTAGCGGGTTATAGGAGTTGTTGGGGTTCATGAGCTTAGTTGAAGACTCGTAAATGACAAAGTTGAATGCGGCGAAAGGGATGTTCATGGCGATGGTAGTTGGGTAGGAGTAAAAAAAGGCGGCTAGGCCTTCGTTGCGGTATATTCTGGAAGCCACAGCCCACATGCGGTCATTGGAGAAGGTGCGAAGCTGCATGCGCTGCTTTATGGTGTCGAAGGGGTTCATAAGCATATCCGCCGCGATCGTGGCGGCGACACCGCTCGCTGCGGTCTTGAGAGGTTGATGTGTCTGGAAATCCTGAGGGTCAATCAAATAGCCCTTGCACATCTCGTAGGTGGCGAAATACACCGCGTGGGCGGGGCCCGCGCCCAGAATCACAGACTGCACGCCCTTCCACAGGGCCATCGATCCCTCGGTGGTCGAGATACGCGCTATCTGTTGCATAATGTTAGAGGGCAGCTTTGGTGCTGCGTTGGAAGACCCCACGGTTGCGCTGATGGCCTGCATCCTAGTCTTTATGGCATCTATAGGGAACATTATCGAGTGCTCCATGATACCAGCAAAGGCCCCTGCTGCCAGTTGGTGTGTAAGAGGAGCGCTGCTCGGAAGCGCTTCATAGTCGATTTCTTCGTCCATTTCCATGTTGCCGCTATCGGATTTCACCCCCGGCCAGCTCTGATGACTGTGTTCTAAGCGCTGTTACCTGTGCTCTTATAGCATCCAAAGCACAATGAGCTTTTCCAGGTGCTTTATTCACCTTTTTCACTCTGCGTACGCAGTGATTGAGATAATTCTGCTATCGTCAAACGTGATAAAATTAAACACTGCACCGAGCGCTCCAGTATGCGTGCGTATTAGAAATGCTGGATCCTAGCATTTTTAGTTTGGTACTGGCGTCAGAATTCCATCAATATTCGCACCTCTTTGGGCGTCTTGTCCCAAGGCATCTCGACCTCAGTGGATGACAGTTTCGGACAAAGTGATTTGACAAAAGGATTAGCGAACTTGCAGGGTGGCACTGTAGTGCAGCTCCAAGTCGATCGCTATGTGATTCTTCTAACCCTCAATCATGCTCCTGCCACACTATTGGCACGAGCGAGCCACGAGCCGCACAGTGGCTCTGCACATGCTATTTGTTGCCCGAAGCGGCACCAGGCCTCGTCCATGTGAATATTACACGATGGAGGCCACTCGTACGGATCTGGAACCCTGGCGCGAGATGTTCAAGGCGTCGCTGATGAATCCACCCCCATATTGCAGGTATAAGTCATTGTATACGTAAATTATCCAAAAACGCTATGTGCGAGGGACGGCCGCTTGCTTTGCGCCGCCGTCCTCCGAAGCCGTGCTTCCGTACCTTAGCCCGCGTTTGAACAGCTGCTCTGTTTCTTCGTCGCTTACCGCCTGCAGCATACGAGGCCTTATCTCAAAGTAGCACCTCTTTTCTCGCTGGAAAAAAAGACGAGCGCACCTAAGGAATTCTTGCCGCGCGGGATCAGAAGCCAATTCTGGAACTTGGTCACGCGTACGATAAGCAGAGTTCCCAAGCAAGTGTCAGTGAATATGTTCACTGGCAAATAAATAGGGCATCTGCCAAGGGCAGTATTTGTCGATTCAGGTTGGGTCTGCAATCATCACATCCACAATCATCCCAGCCACAATCACCACATCCGAATGCTACGTCTCCCCCAAGCTACTACCCTCGTCAAATCCGCCCCAGCTCTGATGCCCACGGCCCGCAATAGTGCACCCAGCGTCTCCCGTATCGCTAGGCGCCTTCACTCATGTGATGACGCTTGCGTTCCAAACGACGCTGAGAACGCCGGTACCGGCGCTCGTGTACTACGAAACCCGGTTGCGGGCAACACGTTCTCATCATTCAAAGAATACCGCGAAATAGCACGGACGTACGGCCCTATTCACGCTTCGCGGGGTTCGCATCCATCCCGCTGAAAGGCTCAGGGTGCTGGACACCATGGCGCCCAAACATGCCAGAAATCACGTGACAAGTTGGTGCCTGAACTGGCGCCGTTCTCTTTCTATCACGTGCACAGTGCCTTACTGATGCATGGAAGAAGCATCTTGCAGGACGATCATGCTTAGTTAATGGATGTACTCAAGGATGTACCGAGCGCAGGAACCACGCGCCCAAAGCAGGCTAGGGATGAAAGGCCCTTCTGGGCGACGCAGGCGTCGCACAAGAAGTGTCTCTCCAGATAGAAGTATCTCTCCAGATAGAAGTGTTGGGTTTTGCCTCGAGGCCTGTTCCGACGCTGTGTAACTCTTCATTGTGTATTCAGTCTATAAAATTATGAAGTGCCTTTGAGAGACGACGTAATGTTTCAATCATGGTTACACGCCTAGCAAGCGGAACAGTGGTGGACTGGCAAGTGCCACGGTTCCTGCAACGCCTGCGTAGATGAGGAATCTTCCCAATAGCTCCGTGCGAGACCTGCCTGTGAAAAGTGGCACTTCCTCAGAAGGATTGTCAATGTGCTCGAGCTTGTAACGGCCCCTGTCATCCTCCCAGACCAGGTTTAGCAGTTTGTATATGAGTGTCTTCCCCACTACGCTTTTCCATATGAGAACCATGAGCACGCCTACAGCGATTCTGCGCAGAGTGAGCAAGACGCCAAACTCGGACCAGCTGTAAGGGATGTGCAAGTCTGCTGACCTCCCGACATGCCACAGCAGCCAGTCGCTACTTTCAAGTCCCGATATCACCCCCACAAACGCTACGCTATCTTCAAAGCAAGGGCAGTGGTCGACTGGCTTCGCATGATTAAAAAGTAGCACTAGGCCTAAGCTTACAGAAGCTACCGGAAACCACCAGCCCCACTCCTGTATATTGGCAGTATCAATATGGGTGTACGTTACGGCCGCCCATCTCACAAAAAAGCACAAGGCGCCTATTAAAGCTCCTGAAACAATGTCTAACAAGCCATGCATCCCGCAGTATATCCTTCCCAGCGTGAGAGTAAAGTAATAAAACAAGGCGCCTGCAATTGCGGCTAGCTTCCACGAAATCGATGCGTTTTCAAGGCGGTAAACGTACCACAATAGCAACAGCGTTACCCCAGTAGCATTCGCTGTGTGTGAGCTAGGCGCGCCATACTCCTTCGTTGTATATGGACTCAGCGCGACTCTTGTCAGGGGAGGCGACTTAGGCCGTGGCAAGCACCAGTAGTCCTTGAGGAATCCGCTTAGGTAAATGGAGTACCCAAGTATATAAACAAGGTCCCTGCACATTACGCTAAAACCAAGCCAACGTGGCATGGGTACCATGATAACGTAGAACATATGGGATCCCATAAGGGACGTGTATGCAAAATATTTATCCAGCGCCGGGCAGCGGAATTTGCACTGTAGCTTGTACAGCCCTTCTGACTGATGTTTCGTAAACTGGAGCAACCAGTCGCGCATTGCAAAGCGTACAGGCGACATTCTGCGCTTGAAGTGGTCCCTACTATGATTTCCAGGATCAGCGAACGCATGCTTTTCTTTGTACGTGGTGACTTCGATCTTCGAGTCCAAGCTGGCCTCTGAACTCACAGATAATGCTCTCTGTCGCGTCATACTCTTTGCTAGTCTAGCTTTAGAAAGTGTTTTGCATCAATTTGAATAGCTCTTGTTGTTCAGACCCATGTTTACCGTTGAATTGGGCAGATTGTATAAATATTGATTTAAATTTTACGTACCGCTCCACAGAGCGAACTGTACAAAAAATTGTCTTGAGCATCTCGAGTCACAAGCCCTTCAGGATTTGGATCACTGAACTTGCCACGTTAGCTGCATGCAGCTCACGGCGTTCGAGTTCCACGTTCTCCGCGAGCTGTAACCATTGGGACCAGTTTTCGGGGGGACGGCATTGCACCAACCATTCCTGAATGCTGGTCCACTCTTGTCTATTCTGAGGGGCCAGCAAGCCCGGCGCGATCTCAAAGTCTGGCTCAAATGCACGTTCATTGAAAAGACCTGCCGCCAGCTCAATGCAGCGTAGGATATCCTTTTCGTCATCAATTTTTCCTCCGTAGATGATAGTAGCGATGTTAAACTGCAGTTCTATCCATGATATGTCTGCCGGTTTGATGCTGTTATGCGAAGAAGACAAGCAGTCGAAAAAGCCATCAAGGTACGCAATGCCGGCGGCAAAGTCTGAATCGTTGAAGTCATACTTTTTTGTAAATCCTAGCGGATGAAGTCTGCTGTTCTCAACTAGAAGGGCGTGGAACCAAGCCAAAAGAAAACGGCAGAAAAGCTTTTCGGGGGGACGAATAGTACCCGGGCGAGAAATAGTTCCCCATACATCCCTTGCACTTTGTAAAATACCTTTTTCACTTTCATGAACAACTTTCCAACTTGTCTGGATCAAAGGCGGTGGTGGTGCACGTCCCTCTAGCTCACAAGTCATGAATACCCGAAAGCTTGAGGATTTGTTGGTATCACTAGCTAACAATTCGAGCCTTTTTGTCAAGACCGACTTAACCCAGTCGGGGGACATTTGAAGATTTTGAATTAGTAACCAATGACCTTCTTTTGCGCAGTGAGAAAGGGCGTTCTCGGCCATCGAGGTACTTTCAGAAGAGCCTAGAGATACAATTGACAGTTCCCGCGACAGCTCTTGAGCAAGTTGAGAAACGCGATAGGTGCTGTCTGTTCCCCTTTCGCAAACAATGACGATCGGCACATAATCCCACTCCTTAACAAATTCCTTGAGCTGATACGATTCGGCCGGCGGTAGAAATTCCACAGCCGCCTGAAGTCGATGATATATGTCAAAGTCTTCAAAACCTTCAATTAAGTTCTGCGTGTATGTCTTTACCTCTGCTGACTCAAAATCCAATGGTATGTTGAGCGTGGGTGATTTTGGCGAGGTGCGTATACTTGACATCAATTGACTAAGTATTTCACAGAAAGCAGAAGGTTCAGCTGGCTCAAAATATGACACGAGGAGCATAACACCAAGAGCGAGCTTGTCATCGTCGAGAAGCCCGGGAGAAAGAACCTCAAAAATCCTTCGGTAAAAAGATCTCAATAGCTGGTTTGTATTTTTACTTTCACAACCTTTGTCATGATTGAATATAGATCTGAAGCAATTTAGAAAGCAGTTCACTGTCACTTGGTATGCCCAATGAAGGGATGGCAGATGTTCGACAATTGAATAGAGCCTGAACGCATGCTGACTCAAGGCTCTAAATTCATTCACAGCTTGCTCAACCTCCTCGATCACACCTTTTGTTTCAAGAATTCTGCCTTGGATTTCATTAGACTGGGTTTTGAGTTGCTCCAGGGTTGTTATCAACGATTCATTTTCAAGAACACTGTTTGGAGAACTGTTCAGTGCTTCAAGAAGCTCTTTCTCCAAGCAACTTAGGCGAAGCTTGTATTCGCCGTTCAACTGAGCCAGAGCCTTGCGCTTTTCATGCAACTCCGGTTTTTGGCATTCAAGAGCAATCTCGAGTGCTTGAGGCTCAATAGAGTTTTTGTCAACAGTGAAGTCAACAATGGACATCCGCGCCCGCAAAAAGAGAGGAATGCTCCAACTTGCGTCCCGGGTGAAAATGACCATGAAGAAATTAGGGTCAATGTCAATGTCGCGATCACCAATTTGTATTGTCTCTTTTCCGCCCGTTTTTCTGAATTCCTTTGCAATAAGTTTCGAAATAATCGGGTCATAAAACTCTCCGTCCTGTATTATGATGCAACCTCCAAACCGAAGCGTGTTCTCTAATTTTTTGACAAAGCCACTGTCAAGAAAGCTTGTCATTGCAATAGTGTTCCCGAAGTGCCTACGGAGAGCATGAAAAACTTTGAGCTCCGGATCTACAACAAACGGGTAGTGGAGACTGTTGAACAAAATATAGAAGTTTTCGATGCAGGTGTAATCATCTGGGAGTCCGTTTGAAAACCAGCGAGATCGTTCTTGAAAATCAACGAGATGATTACAGAAAGTGTAGTTTTGATCATAAGACACGCTCAACTCACCCAAATGCTTCTTCCACGATCTAATAAGCTCAAGTCTTGTTTTCCGGTCTTTAGCCCCACAATAGCTGATAAATAGAGATGACAAGAGACAATCGCCCACAATATTCTGCCTCAGCTCTTTGAATGTTACAGTACTACTGGACCAGCGTTCATTTTCGGATGCCAGGCTGTCTAATAGCTTGCGTGACCTCGAAACCTTGTGCTCAACTGCCGATAGCTCAGCTTTAATTGCTTCAGTTTCCCGAATAATGTTGCTGTATTCTCTCTTTGAGCTTTCCATTAAGTCTCTATAATCGGATATCATGTCCTCGGAGGCGAGAAGCCTAGCTTTTGTCTGAAGCATTTCCTTTTCAATTTTTGCGACGTCATTCTTTAATGGAGATATGGTATTGAGAATAGTAGAGTACTCAACTTGGGCAACCACCCATTGAAACAAGGGACCACATGCCTTGCTTGCGTGATTCACAGCTTCGAAGTTGAAACCGGGCTTCATAAGGTATTCTTTCTTTATGAAGTCCCTGATCGTTGCATTCATCATCATCTCAGTGTCATATTGAACAATGCTTGAGATGAACTCATCTTTACGGACAAAACTTTGAATATCTCTCCATTCTTTGGAGTGATAGCCAAGAACCAAGCATACAGCTTCCAGTGTTAGCTTCACATTATTAGGAGGGTTGAACATCGATCTTATTTCTGTCATATGCTGCTTTTTGATATTATTGACGCCCCTTTGCGCCTCAAGGACTTGAGGCTCAATTGAAGCTAAATCACTCATTATTCGAGCCCTTTGTGAACTCAGCTCTTTCTCTTGTGCACTTAAAATTTTCCTTATCTCTACAGTGGCTTCGTGTCTTCTTTCTGCTTCATTTTGTGTTGAGAGCATGTTGTCAAGCGTCTTTCGGCCCTGTTGTTCTTTGGATCTCAGCTCCTTTTCTTTCTCAGAAAATAACTCATTGAGCTCCCTTATACGAAGGACCGATTCCTTCATAGTATCTAAGCCCGTAGCAATGAACCGCTGAGATTTCTCAAGTTCTGAAAGCTTTCTAGAGTAAATGTCTTGAAAGGTTTTTAGCTGATCCAGGAACTGGCCAGGCGTAGCTTGTCGCCCGAGGTTTAGGACCTGAAAGTTCTTGAAAAACAAGATCGCGACATCAACTATTTTCTTACTCAGTGGAGTGGCAGTACCGGATTTGCTTAACATTTCTGGGTCACTGCCATCAAGGGAGGACGATAAAGGCATCCATTCAATAATTTTTGTGCCGACTTGCGCTAGAGTCTGGTCGGACCATTCGCCCATCCAATTTAAAACGCACCTGTTGAACAAAGCTGGTGAATTAATCACATTTGTTGCGCTTTCTGAGTTAGGGTCATTGATACTGAAAACCACATGAAGGTTTCGAGATATGAGTTGGGTGAACCAAGAATAGAGTTCTTCATCTTCATCGAGCAAGAGACCGATCTCCTCGGCTTTTTGAGATAAATCAGCAATTAATTTGGTACGCTCCTCTGCCTCAAAAAGCCCCGGAACATCAGAATTGGCCAAAAGAGTGTTCATTCTTTCTATGAAAGATGATTCCAAAATACTAGAGTCATCGATC
Organism: Lachancea thermotolerans CBS 6340; assembly: GCF_000142805.1. Lineage (NCBI taxonomy): Eukaryota > Fungi > Ascomycota > Saccharomycetes > Saccharomycetales > Saccharomycetaceae > Lachancea > Lachancea thermotolerans. Next base: position 499,083 of record NC_013082.1, on the reverse strand, counting down.
AGTAATAGGATCTTCTGCCCACCAGCAGTACATCTTGATAGAATGTTTCTCAGAAACTTATCAAAATCAGAAATGTGGAAGTTCCTGTGAAGAGTTAGGGGGATAACCTCGATTCCATTCATCCAGGAGACAAATCGAGTTAGCGACCGTTTTCCGCTGCGGCTTGGACCCACAAGAATGCAGTGCCCCTGATCCTGCTTCAGTGCGCGGTCAATTCTCACCATATGATCCAACATGCTATCATGGACAATCAATGTAGATTCAAGTTCCTCTTCGTTAAAAGTCTTTAATCTCTCTCTAACAAAGAAAGATAGCTCTCTTCTGTCCGTCTTTTCATATTCTAGTGAAACCCAATTGCATAATAGATTGTCCCGAATTTCATAATAGTTTTCGATCTGGTTGGGAAAGTATTCGGTTGTGATTTCAATGATTATTTTGTCGAACGCTTTTTTATCCTCATCGCAAACCAGTCGATCAGAATACAGTCGTAGGCATTCGTAGACCCAACACTCGATCAACTGCGAGAGAGCGCGGATTGAGGAGTTGGTCAAAATGTAATATAGTCCTTTTATCAATCTTGTGAGTTCTCGAGGAGAGTAGATGTAATGGGAATAAACTGTACTTGAAAATCTTTCTTTACAGGAATAGTAAAGCTGAACGGATGCATGGGCAAACTCTTTAGAATAGCCACGAAGCTCGGGCGCCAGTTTTAAAACAGCCTTGAAAAATACCTCATAGATGTGCAGCAAAGAATTTTTGCCTGGGTAATCAATAGATATAACGGAAGTGTGCCTTGTGAATCTTTCACTCAATGCTTTTCTGCTACCGTTGTCAGGTGGGTTGCATGCACCCGCCACATGAATCCTTTCCAAGCTGACCCATCTATGGCTGGACACATCCCAATAGCCTTTTTTCTCAAGCAATTGTCTTAAGAGTAAAATCACTGGCTGTGCGCCATACTCATCGGCTTCGGGTAAATTGATTTCATCACAAAATACCACTAGGTCCTTGCTTAGAGACTTTGGTTTCAGTAAAATGCCCTTTGCGGTTTCTGTTATTGTTGTGTGGTGTTTCAGTGTATCAAGAAAAGATGCCACAGTGGTCTCCTTAGAGAAAGTTAGCCCAATAAGGTCAAATTTCTTGGAGTTCTTCAAAGCATTGAATATTGTCATTGTTTTCCCTGACCCTGGAGGTCCGCATAAAATTGGTGATTTTCTTGCGTAAAGAAGATCGAGTATTAGGCGTTCATGCTTCATGGTATCAACAGTTGGTATCATAAGATCAGGCAAAATGACTTCGTGAGGTTCTAGTGTAATTTGCGGCATGGACATAGATAAAGGACGCAGTTTGGGCTCTCCTGCTTTTGCCTCGTAGTCTGTTAGCGATAGCGAGTCATTAGAAGCTAAATCCTCTATTCCAAGCCCCGTTCTCATATACTGCTCGAAGGTAGACCTGTCATCTTCATTGCAAGCTCCAGTTATGGCCCAAACAATATTGATACATAAAAGGCACTTGGCAAAGTTAGAGAAACTTGATTTTGATAATTTTTGCACAGATTCTGATTTTTGGAATAGTTGAGAACATGTTAAGGAGACAAGATTATCCAACGAGCCCAACAGGCTTGTGTCCATGGCGTTCGGCAGCGTTTTAGCAAAATCATGCAAATCGTGGAGTTTTTGCCCCAATACATCGTAACTGATTTCACAGAAAGCATCCAAAAAGCTCATAGGAAGCCTCGAAGCTATCTGCATGTCGTGAAGCTTTTCAACAAGCAGTGCAGGGAGCATTTCAGAGGGACTGCAAACTGGTCGATCAATAACGATAACGGCGCAACGACTAATTGTTGCAGGCGTTGCAATATCCAAGTCATCCACCTCGAATATTAATCGAAGATTATCTGGTATTTTGAAGCGCTCGCCATTCGGCAAAGTTAACACCTTATTGTCATCAAGCACACTGTTGATTGTTTCCACATATTCAGGGTCCAAGTCGCCATCAAAAATAATCCAAATGCGGGTTTCATTATGCTTTTCAATTTGATCTTGAGCAACTTTTCTAATGATGGAAGTAAACACACCATCAGTCCATTCAAAAGTGACTGGATCAAGGCATCCGTAGAGCTGTTCCTTTGCCAAGACCTTGAGATCAATAAGGAATACTTTATTTTTGATTCCATCCGCCAATTCCATGCAATCTAGCGTAGAATTCCATATGGTTGTTTTTCCTGTGCCTGGAGGCCCACTCAAGATAATAGCTTGTTGCGAATTTTGAATCTGAAATAGTTGGTTGCACTTTTTCACAAAAAGATCAGTAGGCGTTTTGTTACCAAATTGGCAAACCTTTTCGACGCCTTCGCGAAAATCATTGTCATTGTAATTCAAATGAGTATTTGGAAATAACGCAGACATTGTCTTGCAGAATGCATCTTCATCAGACTTGACGAGACGAGGAGAAAGCATCTGATGCAAGCTTTCAAGAAGAATGTCCTGGTCGGTACCACCGTGCTTATTCTTGAGAACTCTGCAATTTCGAAGGATTCCCTTCATAGCTCTCAACCCGAAATCATAATGTCTCTGCTGAGAACACAGGCACTCCATCTCAGTCAAGAAATTGCAGATCTTTTTCGCCATATTTTTAGCATTTTCAAACCCAAGTGTGGTTAAAATTACATCTGCAATGATGGTGTAATCAGGCGACTTCATGGAAAACTGCCTAAACTTTTTTCTCAAATTGTCTGGAAGTTCCCGCCTACCTTTGTAACCACGGTTCATTGTGATGAAAATTCCAGCGCTATCGTCCAAATAAACTGTTTTTCCTAATAAAACAAACTTTTCCTGTTTTCTGGCCAAAGCATCCTGTATAGTTTCAATCTGAGTTGATACGGCACTCATTATGCTTTCTTCCAATCTGTTAAACTCGTCAAAACATCCCCAAGCGCCGACTTGCCCAATACCGAGAAGCAAACGCCCTAAGGACTGGAACTCAAACGACTCATCGCAGTTAAACACCAGCACAAACCGACCAAGGTTTTGACCAAGGGCCTTTATAGTCTCTGTTTTTCCTGTTCCAGCTGGCCCAAACGGTGAACCTCCCAAGTTTTGAGCCAAGGCATGTGCCATTGCGACGAAGCAATTCCTCATTAAAGGCGTGTATATGAGCCTCTCAGGTACACCAATATACTCCAGGCCATGGGAAAATTTGTTATTCCCTATGCTGACAGTAATTCTTTGAAACATATCATATTCGGAGGCATTGTGATAGTACTTCGGGATACTATTCCATATATTTTTACGTCCTGCAACGTCAAAGGCACGCAATTCTTCGGAAAGAGAAAGATAGTGGATGCACTCAACAATAAGTGACTCGATCTTTCTTCTTCTCAAAAAGCTTTTTGTGTCTTTCAAAAGGGAATTCAGTTTATTAAAAACAGTCTGAATTTCATTCAGTTTGGGAGAAATTTCATCCTGAGAAATCGCGTCCTCAATAATAGATGTCCACCTTATCTGGAACGAAAGTAAAAGAGCTTGGAAAACATGTTGCTCGAATAACTGTGATAATTCCTGAACTCCACTAACTTTTAGCTTTTCAAGGCAGTTTTCTGTAGATGACATGATTGATGATTTTATTTGAATACCGATTTGAGCCACCCATTCTTGCATTTCGGGATATTTGGACAAGAGTATTGGCTCCAAAAACTCTAAAGTTTCGCCTTCGGGCGAGCTGACGCCAAATATTTCCTTATCTTCAAACTTGAGGGAAGAAACACCGCCATAGATTTTACCCAGATGATGAGAGGCCTGATATAGATTCTGAGAGGCCCCCATAAGCTGCAAAAGATCCTCGTTTCCGAGAAAATATAGCCGTGGGAACCTTTCCCTCTGTGACTCTAGGTACCCATTTAAAGCTCCAACGACTCTCTTCAGAGATTCAAGAATATTTCTTAGAGATCTAGAAAGGTCCATAATATGCAAAACATCCAGTACCAAGTCTGATTGTAAAACAGTCGAAGCAATGCTACTGAATTCTGATGTAATCATTTCAAATCTTGCAGATTCTGATCGCAAAAAGTTTGAAGAGCTAGCACTGTCCCCAAGAGCACCATAGAGATGTAACCACAGCCGCTGCGACTCTGCCCAACTATTCAAGATCAATGCTAGCTCATTGAACTTTATCTCCCAGCTTACTGAGCGCTGCTCAAAAACTTTATAGTGTGACGAATTCTTCATTGCAGTTAGCGTATTGGTATCATCAGTGATGGACTGCATAAGCGTATCCCAATTTTTAACAATAACAAAATTACCAGCATGGTGTGCGGACAAAAATTTGGTATATCGCCACCGCGATTCGATGTCTTCTAAGGACTGCTCAACAACTTCTTCTGACTTGGCATTCTTAATCACCTCTGATACAAAGCCTTCATTTAAACCCTGTTTCAGGGACAAGACATCTTCGAGAAGAAACGACATTCCATCGATATCATCTCTGCTTGGAGAAGAGCCACCAGCTTCTTGGAAAAGGATTTTCCAATGACGCGGCTTCATACATTTATCTTTCAGGGCATTCAACAGCTTGATTGAATTTAAAATCCCTTGTATATTTTCGGAGAATGCTTTGAAAACCACCTGGTTAGCCAATGATCCTTCGTTTTCATGCTGTTCGTCAGCTAAACGCTGGAGCTCTATTTTTAGATTATTCAAGTCAGATTGCGCCCAAGGAGTATTAAGGTATAGCTTTAGTGATGCCCATCTTATGCTAATGGCATCCCAGGCTATTTTGTATGCAGCGATATCTGCCGTGACGTCAATCAAAGAAAAACCTTGTTTGACTGGTATAGACAAGAACAAGGATATTTTGTTCACCATTTCCAGGTTTTTACTTTCCAGAGATACCGCATGCTCTTTGAGCTCCAGTATCTCTAAAGCGTTTTCTGGTTTTAGATCCTGAGATACTGGCTTGCATATCTGCCATTCTTCCCGAAAAGAACTGGCACTTTTAAGCAGCTTATCATTCCACATTTCAATACGGCTCGCAATTATAAATTTTCTCTCAGCTAGCCAAGCTTGCCTCTTTTCAAGGATTTGCTTTAGCAGCTTCATGTCCAGGTCTAATTGATCGCCTTGTATAACCTCTGAAAGAGAAGATTGGTTGTTCTCTCTCATGAGGATATGTACAGAGTGTAAAGTGCTTAGTAGTTCCTCTTTATGACTCCAAGACTTGTTTAAATTCTCTATTGTGGAGCAAATTTCATATAGTTCATCCAAAGAGCATGATTCAACAGAAATAGAGTTTGATTCCAAGAGCTTTCTGTAATTACTGAGCGTAGAATGAAATTCTAAGGACTGTTTCTCATACTGGCATTCTAGCTCACTAAGCAGTTCTTTATTCCAATCTTCGTAACAGCTTTCTATCTTTGCTTGAAAATCTTTCAGAGATATAGTTAGCGAGTCTGAAAGCTTCACGCGCATTCCCATGCTTTTAACTTTTGATCTTTCTTTCATGAAGTCTGAGTAGAGATCAAAACAATAGAGAATGTCATTTCTTCGCTGATGCCAAATTATTTGTTCTTTTGGTCTCCATAAAACTTTGTATATGTTCAAGCTTCTTAACAAAATGCAAGCTGATTGTAGTAGCGACTCAACCTCTTTGGATGCTGACATTGCATACCTTTGAACTTGGATTTTAAATTCATCGAGGCGTTTGGTTTTTTGCCCCACTGGCTCTCCTTTATCATCCTCGTAATAAGCCTTAAGAGTAAAAGAGATATTGAGGGTATTTTGGATGTGCTCAAGCCATCTCGTTTTTGTTGATTCTAGTGAAGGCTCCAATAAAACGCCATTACTGTCAATTGTTACCTCATGCTTTGTTTTGGGTAGGTTTTCTGGTTTGAGCGCAAGTCGTGTTAGGTTTAAAACGCTCTCCTCAATCTGAGCCTCGAGGTATGTTTCGAAACAAGTGTAATTGCCTTTTTCCAGTGACGTTATGCTGCTCTTCAGAGATACAATTTGTGTAATCCAATTTCTAAGAGAAGGTTCGGAAAATTTGGTCAAGTCGATCGAATTTAAAAAAGATGTTAAGGACCTTTCCAAACTTTCCAAGCTGTTGAACCTTGTTATAATTTCATTAACAAGGGAGCGGAATATAGAAAGGGAAGCTGGATTTTCATCAAAATCTAGTACAGCAGCTGTTGTAGCTGCTATTTCTGATTCAGATATAGCTTTCCAGTTTTCGTTAATACAGTGCTTTAAAGCAACCCAAGATCTTTTTATGAGTGATCCCAAGAGCGCATTCAGAGCTGGCCTTTCATTTACTAAGTTGGTTATTTGGATAAATGTATCCAGAAGCTCCATAAACTCGATCGTAATGGGATAAAGGTCTCTCAAGACAGTTGAAGCTTTGAAAAGGGAGCTGGGAAGATCATAGCCCATCCAACATAGGTTTCTAACTTCTTTGAACAGATCCCTAAATTCGCGGTTCGAGTTCACAAATATAGCGTACCCGCCGCCATTTTTAAGAACTTTGAATATAGGTTCTTGTAGTAGAGCCTCGGAACAGCTGGCCTTGGAGTACCATTCGCTCACAATTGTATCTTCATTCAGTCCTTCCAAAATTGATTTGCACTCTGAGTGCAAATGCAGACCATCTTCGCTGGAGCTCCAATCCCTGCCCAATAATAGAGTTAATTTGGACAAAATAGTGGACACCCTCTTTTTCAACAGCTTTATCCGCATCAGGGAAGAGGAAACTGGCGGCAAATCATTCAAAGCAGCAGCATTTGAATCGCCATTGCAGTCCAAGAGCTTCTGCTTCAGGTTAGAGAGTTCCCCCACGACAGCCTTTAGCAGACCACCATGATATTGTTGAATGCCTTTTCGCAGCCGAGGTCTTGATAGCAAGGGGCGAAACTTCTCAAGTAACGTGAACATTTCGTTTGTAGATTCGCACAAATGAAGCTTAAATAAGAGGGCATTCAATATCTTGTTTTCCAAAATGCCCAGCCTTTGATTGCAAGTGCTTTCCAGTGCATACCATTGTTCTGTGGAACAGCTTAAACAATCTGTGGTCTTCAGAGGTTCGTAAACGAAGGGTACTTCTGCTTTGTATTTCAGCATGTCAGGGTTTTCAAGGTCGAGGGAAAGCTCTTCATAAGTTGACCTAAGTTTCTTGATTCCACTAAGTCGGTGCCTGAGAAGATCGGTTTTCGATGCAATTTTTATTGGCACGTACTTTTCTGAGCGCCTTCTTGTCACTTCTCTCATAATTAATGTAGCTGATTCGATGAGCTCGTCCCACCTGCTAAGAAAACCTTCTAATGCCTTTGTTTTAGATTCATATTCACCGAATGGTAGCGAGGCCAACTGGGGGACAAGCTTCTTGATTTTGCAGATAACTTCTACACATATTTGCTCTGTTAAAGCCTGTGCGCGGGATATAGGGAACAGGGACGTTCTTAGCCTTTTGAAAGCGGTAGCAAATGCATCTATGAGTCCGTCAAGTGTTGGCAAAGAGACGGCTGTCTGCAACTTTTTCATGGGCAATTCGCAAAGGAACTGATTGTAACTTTTGACCTTCTTAAGCCGCTCGGGCACTGTGGAACTTGCAAGTAAAGAGAAGGCGGCCTGCGGCCTGCGAGAGTTCTTTAAAATTTCCACTGTTATTTTTGCTTCACTGCTCTGTAATTGATCTTGAATAGATAGCAATCCTTGCTCCAATTTTTGCCAAAAGCTAACTTCGTCTTTGGCGTCTCCGTCGTCGATGCTTCTCATTGAGTTTGAAAAGCTTTCAGCAGAGTGAATCCAACCATTAACTATTCTCTGCAGCGAATTCAGAAATACCGAGTCTGCAAATTGAGTGTCAGGCAAGAACTCCTCAAAGTTTTCTATGGTCGCGCCTCTGTTCACAATGTCTTTTATAAGCCGATCTCCAGATAACAGTAAGTTTGGCGCCACAGCCCAGCTTTCAACGTTCTTCATACTAGAAAAGAACTCGTCAATTTTAAGACGCATGTTTTGAAGAGACCCATTATCTGTGTTCATCAGCTGTTGTGGTCCCAACGCGCATTCAATAAGAGATGTAACACCAAGGGCCATAACTTGATTGAATGCTTTCATTTCAAGGCCTTGAGCCATGCTCAAAACTAGTATTTGACTTTCTAGAGCATTTTCTAAGCTGAGGGTTGGTTGGCTCTTTATCAGTGCCAGGACGTTGCGGTTGTGTGCATCATTTAGAAGATCAGGTTCGGAATTCCCGACATCGGGGCTCGAGCTTGCTTTGACATTTTCGCTGGGATCGGCGATCAAGTATAATACAGAAGAACTTCGGTTGACGGCAAAGTCCTTAATCGCTGAAGAGTTCAATTCTTGAAACTTTTCAAAGGTGAACCCTTCAGCTCCGGTGAGCAGAGCAGAAGACACTTTATAACAATACCTGATGGCTTCCTCCACTAATTGGTCACTAGACGAAACAGCATTGCCGTTGGTCAAGTCCATTGGTCTGCTCAATACTCACTCGCCGCCAGGAATTATGATTGTCTCTTAAGCGCATTAGTAGATAGTAAACAACCATCTCAAACCTGAATTCCTCAGGTATTTTCTTACGATGGATCATCCTTGTGTTGATAAAACAAGAGGTGAGGTATCCTAAATCAACGCCCTTTTATGGACTTAGTCAGCTGAACGGTGCTCAATCTCGTCTCTGGGAAACCCTTGAAATGGCATCGCCCTCTAAACGACTATCTCTCTCGCCGAAGAAAATGGCACAATTTTCTTCGTCATCAAATGAACCCGATAGCTCTTCTCAAGGGCCTTATTTGCAGACAAAGCTTCCTACTCCGCTTGCTCGAACCCTATCAGAAGTCCCAAGCTATGAACGAATAAAGAGGTCGCAAACAGCTGCTGACCACCACTTGAAATTTGTTGTGGTTGGCGACGGTGCAGTTGGGAAGACTTGTCTTCTAATCTCTTACACGCAGGGGTCTTTTCCAGAAGAGTACGTACCGACTGTCTTTGAAAACTACGTTACAAAGATGAAGGGCCCGGGAAACGCAGTGATCGAGCTCGCGCTCTGGGATACTGCTGGACAAGAAGAGTACAATCGGTTAAGGCCGCTGTCCTACACAGACGTTGATTTACTCATGGTGTGCTACTCCGTGGACAGCAAAACTTCTTTGCATAATGTTCAGGAACTGTGGATACCAGAGGTTAGGCATTTTTGTCCTGACACGCCAATCATGCTCGTGGGATTGAAAAGTGACCTTTACGCTTTAGATAACCTCGAGAAGCTTGTAGATCCCAAGGATGCAGAGCTTTTCGCACAGCAGATGGGTCTAATGGGACACTACCAGTGCTCTGCAAAGTATCGCAATAATATTGATGAACTTTTCAACGTAGCTATCACCACGTTGTTATATGATTCAATTCAGGAACGCAGAGGAAAATCTATGGTCAATCTTTTCAAAACGAAGAGAAGTACCGGAGCATTAGGACCGATGGCCAAGAGAAGAAAGCATGCATGCTATGTGCTGTAATTTCTTAGATGGGTCGAAGCGTCGACCCGGAGGCTGTCAATATCAGCTTTGTTACTATTCACGATATTAGTTTTTTCGAATCAGCGGCGATGAGATAAAATTTTAAGATGCCAAAATAATGAATAATTTTGAACTTCTGGGTAGCGGATGCCATCAGGCAGCTTTAATATTCTGAAGGCTTGTGGTAGAAGCGCGTTTGCATCAATAAGCACTTGGAAAAAGACAATTGCAGTTTGTAGAACCATGTCAAGCGACGCAGTAACGATCGCATCCCCCACTGAAAAAGCTACCGATTTGAAGAGACGCGTCTCTGACGATGGGCCTGTTGTTGTGAAGAAGCAAAATAAGCCAAAGAAAGTTAAACTCAGGAGATACAAGCCCAAGAAGGTTGATGAGACTTCTCCATTGGGAGTTTTACAACATGAAATAGATGGGCTCCTGGCAGAGAAAGGGCTCACTAGAGAGCAGATAATTAATGACATGGTTGCGGTTCTCAATCACAAAGACAGTTCTGATATCCCTATGAGCAGCCATTATCATAGGGAGGTTGCAAATGTATCTGTTCTGAAGATAGGTTCGAGCGGCGACGGGCTCGCGCTCATCCCCAACTCTGTGGAAACTAGCAAAATGCAGGTTGTTATTATTCCCTTTGCGCTGCCAGGAGATGTAGTGAAGATCCGGGTTTTCAAGACCCATCCTCACTATGTTGAAAGCGATTTGCTAGAAGTGGAACAGAAATCACCACAACGTAAAGATGAGCTCATTGGGTGCAAGTATTTTGGTAAGTGCGCTGGCTGTCAGTTTCAATTCTTGCCTTACGAAGAGCAGTTGAATTTGAAGAGAGAGACTGTCGCAAACGCCTACAAGTACTTCGCGCCCAGATTACTGGAAAACGGGCTATTGCCCAAGATCGGTGAAACCGTAGCATCCCCAAAAATCTTTGACTATAGAACTAAACTTACGCCTCATTTCGACATGCCAAAAAAGGTCCACAAGTTGGAAGAAAGACCTCCATTAGGGTTTGGGCAGAAGGGGCGGCCAACTTGGAGAAATATTGATGCGGGTGGAAGCAGAAGTATTTTGGATATCGAGGAGTGTGTCATTGGCACCAAAATCCTGAATGAGGGTATGGAAAATGAAAGGAAGAAATTCGAGCGCGATTTTAAAGGCTACAAGCGTGGCGCGACTATCCTACTGCGAGAAAATACTCGTGTTTTGGATTCGCAGAAGCCAGTCGAGGAGCAGCTAGGAGACGGATCCGTAAATCCTGATACTGGGAAAACCTCCTTCTTGGAAGTTACGGAAGACAAACCCCTCGCCAAAACATGCGTCACCAACTCAAGACAGGTTGTCACTGAATACATTAACGGTTACACCTTCGAATTCTCTGCTGGTGAATTTTTCCAAAACAACAATAGCATCCTGCCCAAGGTCACAGAGTATGTATGCAGCAACCTGCAGATCCCTGGCTCCAAACCTGAAGATCCGCATTACTTGGTGGACGCGTATTGTGGCTCGGGTTTGTTTAGTATCACTGCATCCAAGGGTGTGGACAAGGTGATTGGCGTCGAAGTTTCCGCTGACAGCGTGTCGTTTGCGGAAGCGAACGCGAAGGCTAACGGAGTGGAAAATTGTAAATTCGTGGTCGGCAAGGCGGAGTGCATATTTGCTTCGATCGACACCCCATGCGACAGGACCTCAGTGATCCTGGACCCTCCCAGGAAAGGCTGCGACGACATTTTTCTGAAGCAGCTCTCGGAGTACAATCCAGCGCGGATCGTGTACATCTCGTGCAACGTACATTCCCAAGCCAGAGACATGCAGTACTTCCTGCAGGAAACCGAGAAGGGCAAGCAGTACAAGGTGGAGAGCTTGCGGGGATTCGATTTCTTTCCTCAAACACACCACGTTGAGAGCGTGTGTGTCCTGACCAGGGTCTAAGCGCGGAAACCCTTGGAAGGTTTTATTTATAACGTCTGTAACATAGATTTTTGTGCCGATTGGCACGGGTTTACGGTCAAACTACAAGTAGCTGTAGGAGAGCCTGTGGCTGTTATTTGAAAGCTGAGTGGCGGAGCAGTCATTTGGCGCTTGGGACATGCTTTATGCGCGCCAGTTTTGAGGACCCGGCTGAAACCCGAGTCCGTGGATGTACTCTGCAGAATCGCGCAGCTACCAAAATCAACTGGCTCTTTATGCCGCCTCTAGCTGCAAATCGCCGAATGTCACCTTGTTAATGCACTGACGTATAGGATGCTTAACTCACATGCTCACGAACCCATCACGCACGTGATGGAGTACTCATATATAGTGTATGGTGTTTGACTGTTCAACCCATACATCTTTTGATCATTTTTCTCTATCGCGAAATATTTTAAAATATGGAGGGAACCACGCAAAAAGTTGGCCTGAGGGACACGGGCCGTGGGCGACGCACGCAGGGCAGACGGGACGGTGCGCGGCGAGTGGGAAACCGCGGCGGGTCAGGCCTGGACAGGATGAACCAGCAAAGTGGAAACTACCTATACACTTAGGAATTTCTGGTTTTGGAAGAGCTTTTGGAAGGGCATAGATCATCACCAGAATAAGCCAAGATGGAAAACGACAAGGGTCAACTAGTATGTGAAGACGAGTAATGAACGAATACCGTGGCGTGGGCAGTGTTTGGATCAGCGCACGAAATGCTGGGTGAAAAATTCTGTGTAATAGAATAATGTCGAGATTGATGCGAACCTGGACGCTGGAAACGAGATTGAGCATAAATCTGAGGCTCTGAGTGAAGCTCTGTCCATGGAATATCTTGTGGACGCATCGCGCAATTTTGAGGCTGTCTGCTCCGGGCGGTGTCTGGAAAGATTACAATTTACCCGCAACACGCGCTCTGCTTAGAACGGGATCCGAGGGTTTCGCGCGTCTGCTCGGCCGCACGCCTACGCCAGTATTGCTGGAACGACACTTGGAACTTTACTAACCCCCTCCCAGGTCGAACTTTACGTTCCAAGAAAGTGTTCTGCCACCAACAGAATTATCAAGGCCAAGGACCACGCTTCCGTCCAGATCAACATCGCCAAGGTTGACGAGGAGGGCCGTGCCATCCCAGGTGAGTTCATCACCTACGCCTTGTCCGGTTACGTCAGAGCCAGAGGTGAAGCCGACGACTCTTTGAACCGTTTGGCTCAAAACGATGGTTTGTTGAAGAACGTCTGGTCTTACTCCCGTTAAGAGCCAGGTTCTGCTCCTCACATTCCCATTATTCTATATAGTAGATCTCTGCACAAATAATACACGTTTATCGTTCACCTGTCGCGAGCCTTGGTTTTTCATCAAGGCGAACGAAAACTGAGCTTTATGAGGACCAGCTCGTACAGACCCTGGAAGTGCCCGATACCCCGCAACAATGCAGGAACCGCGGAATAGATGCGGCGTCATCACTTTGATGTACTCATGGGCGTACCTCCCAGGCGTGTTGGCCCTGGGACATCAGCTACAGCGCGCCCTGGAAAACTCCGGGCATGGGTTTCGGACCTGCGTGCTTGTCGCGAAAGGGCTGCTCGAGCAGAAAGACGCATCAAAGCAGATCCTGCTTTCAGTGCTTGAATCGCTTTACCAAGAGGTTATTGCTGTCGACCCTGCTTCAACTTGCTCCGATTCTTTACTCAAGCTCAACAAGGGGAACCTAGAGCTTTTACACAGGCCCGAGTTAGCGTTCACGTTCATGAAGCTCGAGCTTTGGCGACTTCAGCAGTTTGAGAGAGTTGTATATCTAGACTGCGACACGCTCCTCGTCAGCGATGCATTCTGGGACATACTAGACGTCACTAAGAACCAAAAACGCAACGAGGTTGGCGCTGTTCCCGACTGCGGCTGGCCCGACATGTTCAACAGCGGAGTGCTAACAATTGTGCCCGACCTAGAAATTTATGCCGAGCTCGCAGAGTACGTGATGAGCACAATCTCGGTAGATGGGGCGGACCAGGGCGTCTTGAACCAGTATTTTAATCCTAACTGCAGGTTCGGATCTCGCCAGAGCACCATTGGCGGGGAGAACGGCTGGATCCGTCTGCCCTTCACGTACAACGTCACGGTGCCAAATGCAGGATACCAAAATGCGCCCGCGGTTCATTTCTTTCGTTCCCAAATCAAGCTCGTACACTTCATAGGAAGGGACAAACCGTGGATCACGCGATCGCAGGCCTCGGACCGTACCAACGACAGTTACCGTGACAAATGGTGGCAGGTTTATAACGAGTTTCTCCGGAAGCAGACCTCTGAGGAGCCCCTCGGGCCAGTTGCTGACCATCCTGGCGATGCTATACAGACTGGCTCTGATGCTTCAAAAGTGTCTGTCAAAAATCCAGGAACCCCTCCTCGGCCACTAATTGCATGCCAAGAGGCGCTGGAGACGTCCCAGCAGGCACCCAGGACCTTTCCAGCAGCCGCAGAAGGGACTGGTCAGGCGCCAGAACCAAATACGGCAGCTCCGCTTAATCCACAAGCTAGAAAGGAAATCCCGTTAAGCGCTCCAGCGATCCAACCTGTAACTGATGCTGATCGCGGCGCGCATATCCAAGCAGCGCTCAACGCTTTACTCGGAACATCTCCAACGCGCGCGCTGACCGAGGACCCTTCCACCGACCCATCAGAAACCACGGGCTCAAATGCCCATCAGGAGCTAACTCCTTCCGCCTGGGACGCTACAAAGAGTCCACCTCCACGCGATGGGCCCGCAGAAGCCCCAAACTTCAGCTTTGACACTGACTATCACTGGAGCGAAAGCGCAACGCTTCTTGAGGATGACCTGCCCAAACTAAAGCTTGGCCCCAAGCCAGTATTCCCTTGGGAGCTCTATCCCGATGCTCCAGAGGTTCAGCGAGTCTTCCCTGATTAGGATGGTGCGGCTGTCTCTCTTCTCGAGTACCGAAAGTACTCGTGTATCGAAATATAATTATTAATGCCACCTGTGAGTACGATTGTACTCTGCCACCTGATCGTGTACTTCGTGCGTGCGCATATGAGTGAAAATTTTTCAGTATGTAAGAAAGCTGTGATTTCAAAAAGTTTTTACTGATGAGCTTCTTAGAGGGAGTGAAAGATCAGTTACGATCCACATAAAGACAAGAACCCAATATGTCTGAAGGTATTACTGACATTGAAGAGTCCCAAATCCAAACCAACTACGACAAGGTCGTCTACAAGTTCGATGACTTGAACTTGAAGGAGGAGCTGTTGAGAGGTATTTACGGTTACGGTTTCGTCGACCCATCTGCCATTCAGCAACGTGCCATCTTGCCAATCACTGAGGGTCACGATGTTTTGGCTCAGGCTCAATCTGGTACCGGTAAGACTGGTACTTTCTCGATCGCCGCTTTGCAGAAGATCGACCCTAAGATCAAGGCTCCTCAGGCTTTGATGCTTGCCCCAACCAGAGAGTTGGCCCTGCAGATCCAGAAGGTCGTCATGGCCCTGGCCTTCCACATGGACATCAAGGTCCACGCCTGTATCGGTGGTACCTCCTTCGTCGAGGACGCTGAGGCCTTGAGAGACGGTGCCCAGATCGTCGTTGGTACCCCAGGTCGTGTCTTCGACATGATTGAGCGTAGAAGATTCAGAACCGACCACATCAAGATGTTCATCCTGGATGAGGCCGATGAAATGTTGTCTTCTGGTTTCAAGGAGCAAATCTACAAGATTTTCACTCTCTTGCCACCAACCACCCAGGTCGTCTTGCTGTCCGCCACCATGCCTCAAGATGTCTTGGAGGTCACCACCAAGTTCATGAGAAACCCAATCAGAATCTTGGTCAAGAAGGACGAGCTGACTCTGGAAGGTATCAAGCAGTTCTTCATCAACGTTGAGGAGGAGGACTACAAATACGACTGTTTGAGTGACTTGTACGACTCCATCTCCGTCACCCAGGCTGTCATCTTCTGCAACACCAGAAGAAAGGTCGAGGAGTTGACTCAGAGATTGGTCGCCGACAACTTCACCGTTTCCGCCATCTACTCTGACTTGCCACAACAACAAAGAGACACCATCATGAAGGAGTTCAGAACCGGTTCTTCCAGAATCTTGATCTCCACTGACTTGTTGGCCAGAGGTATCGATGTCCAGCAAGTTTCCCTGGTTATCAACTACGATCTGCCAACCAACAAGGAGAACTACATTCACAGAATTGGTAGAGGTGGTCGTTTCGGTCGTAAGGGTATTGCTATCAACTTCGTCACCAACAAGGATGTTGGTGCCATGAGAGAATTGGAGAGATTCTACTCTACTCAAATCGAAGAGTTGCCAGCTAACATTAGCGAGCTATTTGACTAAGGCGGAGCCTGTACAAGTAACCATAAGCTTTCTTCCTTTCTCTCTAGCCTAATCTTCTATCTTGCAGATTCAATTGCCTTTGAATAAATTTAAACAGTTGATCTTTCTCAGCGTTTAGCCGAGTGCTCGTGGAAGGCGTCTTAAGTTCTGTAATAACAATGTATACTTCGAAACATGCACTAAGGTTTTTAGATCGGTACAGGGCGTGCCATAGCCGGCCAAGCCGTGGCCCCTTATAGCCTTCCGTGGGCAGCGACAAATTTTTACAAAAGTTCTCGTCGGACGCATCTCATCTCATCTCATCGCACATAGGCTTTCATTTGTAGAGGGTGCAAGGTCACTTCTGCTAATATAGAATAGTGCTAAGGTTGTGGTTATGGCAGTACCGGTAGTCAGTAAAAGCGGGCTTGCGGCCGAAGCCCTCCAGTCACTTGTTAAGCGGTGCTCTGAAGACCCCAAGCTTGCGAATGACACTAATATACACATTGTGATCAACACCGAAAAGCCCATAGGCATCAAAAATGACTATGTGCCACGCATAATTCCACTCACCTCCTGTAAGATGCACAAACCTAGCGATCTGCGAATACTGCTTATCACTAAAGACCCATCTACTTTATACAGAAAAACATTGACAAAGGACCCTTCTACAGCAGACTTGTTCAAGACCATTCTTTCCGTGAGAAACTTGAAGGGAAAGTACCGGGGATCTCGGCTCAGCAAACTATTTCGAGAGTATGACCTCGTGGTCGCAGACTACCGTGTTCATCACCTACTGCCCCAAATCTTAGGCAGCGCTTTCTTTCACAGCAATAAAAAGCTCCCGTTCATGGTAAAAATGTCACAGGCCGTTAAAGCCAAAAGGGAGAAGCTTCCTGAAGAATGTGATGCGGCTTACGTCCGCGCGCAGCTGAGAAGTATATGCAAGAATACTTTTTACGTCCCCAATGTCGACAACTGTCTGAGCGTAAAAATCGGAGAAGTTGGTGTCCACACGGTTGATGAAATGGTACACAATATTGACGATATTGTGCGGTTTCTCACGGACAAAAGCAAGAAACCGCAAGGCGGCGTTATAAGAGGCGATATATCTGCGATTTTTGTCAAAACTAGCAATAGCGTAAGTTTGCCCATCTACAAGGCCGAGAAAAAATCAGAGGTGCATGAGGAAGAAGAGCTTCGGCTGTAGATTATGTACACATCAAAAATCCTTAATGAGATTTCTTTAAACCACTCTCACATTATGATTGTGAAGAGCTTAATAAAGTTTATGAAGTCACATGATTAAATTATATTACTGATGTGAAACATTACATAAACTACGGCTCTCAAAACGCTAAGCCTTGCGTTAGCGACTTGACACATCTGTAAGTTCATTTACTGGTCAATTGTCGGGCTGTAGTGCGAGTGGTGCATTTGATGAGAAAAGTGCTGACATGGGGAGGTATTTTCGCCTCTTCGGCTTTGGCGGCCTACCTTCTCTCTATTGCATATGCTATATTCTCAACCTCTTTCAGTCACCATCAGAGAGAGAAGTCCTACTTCGAGGCTAGTGGAAAGGTCCTCCACATGTTTGATGAAAGAAGAAAGTTCGACATTTACGTAGGCCAGCCCAAACTTTCATCGAACACTTACGTTAATGATTTAACTATTGATTATTCTAGAGATGAGCCGTCAAAAAAGCCTCGTGAGAATGCCACGCTTCTAATGCTGGTGCGAAACAGAGAGCTCGAAGGGGCACTTCAATCGATGAGGTCCCTGGAGGATAGATTCAACCGGAAGTATCACTACGATTGGACTTTTTTGAATGACGTTCCCTTTGATCAAGCGTTTATCGAAGCCACCACCGCCATGGCAAGCGGCAAAACGTCATACGGGCTGATCCCAAGCTCTGACTGGGACAGGCCTTCTAATATCAACGAAACTGAGTTTGAAAGCTGCCTCCAGCTTATGGAGGAAAAGAAGGTGCTGTACGGAGGCTCCCGATCTTACAGAAACATGTGCCGCTTTAATTCAGGGTTCTTCTTTCGGCAAGAAATCCTTGATAAATATGACTACTACTTCAGAGTCGAGCCAGATGTTGAGTACTTCTGCGACTTCCCATATGATCCTTTTAAAGTCATGAGAACGCAGGGAAAGAAATATGGCTTTGTCATGTCTCTCCACGAATATGAGGACACGATTCCCACCTTATGGGATGCTGTTGAGGAGTTTATCACTGACTACCCCGAACTGATTGACATGGAAACAAACGCTTTCAGCTTCATTACCGATGATGGTGTTATCGGCCGCGTCATGCCCATCATCCAGTCCAACTCAATGTACAATTTATGCCACTTTTGGTCCAACTTCGAGATCGGTGACCTGTCTTTTTTCAGAAGCGATGCGTACCTTAAATACTTTGAGGTTCTAGACTCTAAGGGTGGATTCTACTATGAACGTTGGGGGGACGCTCCGGTTCACACCATCGCAGCTGCGCTGCTCCTACGCAAGGAAGAAATCATTCATTTCGACGAGCTGGGGTATCACCATCTCCCCTTTATGACTTGTCCGACATCGCGCAACCTAAGGCTTCAGCAGCGGTGCATATGCGATCCAGACATTGAAGAAAACATTGATATAACGTCTTACAGTTGTTTGACCCGGTGGTGGAAGAGCGGGGACGGAAAGCATTTTATGAAACACATATAGCATCATCATTATTATTTACCGGTTCATTGCAAATACAAAAGCACTCACGTTTAGTACAGGGTTTCAAGGTTAGATAGCTCCTTGAGGATTCTTTCAAGGTCTTCGTCAGAGATCTTATTTCCTAAACTGGGAATCAGAGTCTTGGCTTCGTCCGCGTCCTCGCACGACAGGGAACCCAACTGGGCAATTTCGAACGGGTGCAGGTTGGTGCTCTGCAGCAGCTGGGTCACAGCTGTCACGGTCTCTTGATCCTTGAAGCGGGAGAAATTGGTCAGATACACCATAGTCTGCTTGAGCGCCTGGTTGTTGCCACCCGTCGTAGTTTCTAGCAGTTTGTCAATG
This sequence comes from Lachancea thermotolerans CBS 6340, assembly GCF_000142805.1. Taxonomy (NCBI): domain Eukaryota; kingdom Fungi; phylum Ascomycota; class Saccharomycetes; order Saccharomycetales; family Saccharomycetaceae; genus Lachancea; species Lachancea thermotolerans. The sequence goes on along the minus strand of NC_013082.1, from coordinate 480,209 downwards.
TTCTGAAGTTCCTTCTCCTGAGTCTGCGCGTGCGAGTTCTCGTCCACATCGTCGTCAGCTTCCATGCTGTCCTCCTGCTTGTTCCAATGTTTGAACAGTTTTTTGCGCATCTCCAACGACTCTTTGATCACAAGCCGTGCCTCACTGAGGTTCAGCGCTATCAGCTCCTCTTCCTGGCCTTGGTGGTTAACTTGTACAAGCTGGAACTCTTCGCCGAGCTGTAAGGTAGCAGCATTTTCTTCTTCTTCAACCTTTTTGAGACCTCTTCTCTTAGTCGAGAACGTAGAAGTTGAAACGTTCATGGCGAGTCGTTAGGATGCAGGGGAGATTGTTGGCTGTCTACAGGGCTCCAGATTTTCTGTCTTGTCTGGCATCTTTTCATTGAGCTTAATTAGATGTGATGCTGGTGTTATGTAGATCACGTGATCGCATCCATGGTTTGGAGGACATCAGCGTCTCGGAGGCCCATTTTCCTGGCTTTTTGCTGCCTGTTGAGTACGTCCCGCTTGTGTCCAAAGCCCTGTCGTGGCGGTAGGACCCGCTTCGCGGTGCGCGATATAGTCGCTGGTGTGCACTTTACTATCGGCCCAGAAAAGTACCAGGACCATATTGCACGGGACTTACGAGAGTGCGACGGTCTGAAAACACGGCGCAAACAGCTTCAGAAACCTAGTTTCCAGTAGTCTCGGCACAGCGTCGCATCAGGTGTTATACAATGTCACGAGGTGGATGCATGAATGGCGCGGCGGGCCCTCCATTATGTGAAAACACCACATCCGAATACTTACCGAGGCCAATTCTAAGCGCTCTACTGAGCTTGGACCCCACAGGAGAAGAGAAGTAAATACTTACTATCTGCGGGCTTAACAAGCACCACAAGCAACAATCCATGCAGCCTGGGCCAGGCCCGCGCTCACGGGGGAAAGCCATCAGGCGCATGTCATGAACTGCGCCAAATGAACGGAGCACCATTGCGCCGCACGCGGCCCCAGCATCTTGCTATCATTCTCGGCTCAAGGTTCTGCTCATTCTAACACGTTAATTAACTTTTAAATACAAATGTACTTGGAGTTCTTTCCACCGTCAACAGTGAGTATCAAATTGTTGATGTCACTCTTAACGTAATCAACAGTCGGCTCGATTTAATAATCTAGTATATATTAGCAAAGTCACAAGCTGCGGCAGGAATATGCCGGGAAACCGATAAACAAGAAGTTCAAGCGGCAAATCCCCGATGCCAGAGTCTGATAAAAGCATTTGGAACCCTGCTTTTCTGAATAATGCTCAGAAGCAGCAGGGTGCGCCTTCGTACGGGTTCAAGAATCCCTGGCACGACGTATCCGGCGCAACGGGTAAGCGCAATTCGATGCAGTTTAACCAGCATCTACCTACGACCTACGAGGAAGCGCCGCAGCACGGCAGTGCAAGTGAGAATGGTTTTCGGCGGCGTAACTCGAGTCTAATCGTCCCACCGCCCAGAGCGGCCGGGCCAGCCCCCGACGCATATATGTATGGGATGCAGTTTGTACCGCAGCAAGGATACCCGGGCAACTCGCAGGAGCTGCACAGGCGGCAGTCGGTGGCAGTAGCGCCGCAGCACTCCTTCGCGCAGCCAGCGCTGCCTGCCGACATGTCGATGCACGCTCCCATGTCGCCGTTTCATCGCAAACTCAGCTCATACCCCGCGACCGCCGGATCAGTGCTACCACCTCCTGTGAAACAGATGCGGAGGCAGGACGAAATGATCCCGGTGGTGCTGCCGCAGATGCATAAGGTCAACGCAAGGCAGGATATGCGGCCCACAATAAACGCAACCCCCAAGTACCGCCGTGCGTCGCTGGATTCTCGGACAGTCTCGCCGCTGGTTGCCTTGACCAAATCGCTCACCACTACTTACACGCTATGCTCTCCAGAATTCTCGTACCAGACCTCCAAAAACCCCAAGCGCGTGTTAACGAAGCCCAGCGAGGGCAAGAACAACAACGGGCACGACAATATCAATAGTGACTACATTCTTTATGTTAACGATGTGCTGGGCACGGAACAGAACCGCAAGTACCTTGTGCTTGACATTTTGGGGCAGGGCACGTTTGGCCAGGTGGTGAAATGCCAGAACATGCTCACCAAGGAAATATTGGCGGTTAAAGTGGTCAAGTCGAAAAGTGAGTATCTCAACCAGAGCATTACGGAGGCCAAGATCCTGGAGCTGCTGAATAGTAAGATAGACCCTCTAGGGGAGCACCACTTTCTACGCATGCATGAAACGTTTGTTCACAGGAACCACCTGTGTCTGGTTTTTGAGCTTTTAAGCAGCAACTTGTACGAGCTGCTGAAGCAGAACCAGTTCCACGGGCTCTCTATAAGCTTGATAAGATCGTTTGCACGCCAACTGCTGGACTCGCTGAGCGTGCTGAAAGACAACAAGCTGATTCACTGCGACTTGAAGCCGGAGAACATCCTGCTGGTATCGTTAGACAGGCCCGAGCTCAAAGTGATCGACTTCGGCTCCGCCTGTGAAGAGACAAGGACTCTTTACACGTACATCCAGTCGAGATTCTACCGTGCGCCCGAGGTTATCCTGGGGATCCCGTACTCGACCGGGATCGACATGTGGTCGCTGGGCTGCATAATCGCGGAGCTTTTCCTAGGTATTCCTATTTTTCCAGGCTCTTCGGAATTCAACCAAATCACGAGAGTAGTCGACACGCTAGGTCTGCCTCCAGCTTGGATGCTCGACATGGGAAGGAACACCAGCAATTTTATGATAAAGGATGAAGCTGGCGGCAAAACCTGGAAAGTCAAGAGTGTCGAGGAGTACAATATGGACTTCGGTTCGGACGAGCAGCCAGGGAAGCAATACTTTAAATGGAGAAAGCTGGATGACATCATCCAGAATTACCGCATTTCCAAGAAGATTGCAGGAGCTCCCGCGCTAGTCGAAAAGGAGAGGCAGGAGCGCGTGTGTCTGACTCATTTTCTGCATGGCCTGCTGAACATCAACCCGCTGGAGCGGTGGACGCCTACTCAGGCGGCCATGCACCCATTTATCACACAACAGCCGTTCTCAGGAGAATGGTTCCCGCCAGGTTCAACCCCAAGAAGAACCGCCAAAACACCGGTGCTCCAGGAGCGAAGCACCACCTCCGAGATAGACAAACTCCACATCGCCGACTAATTACAGGCTCGTCGCGGGCCTTCGAATGGCATAGAAGCGCCATACATCCTAATAATATCATGAGCGCCGATGGCCGCACAAAGATAAGCAACGCATCTCGATGTTTTCGATTTTGTTCTTACTTGAAGTAATTCATTAAAATTGTATATATACAGGAAAAGATCTGTAGTAGAGAGCGAAAGGGCAGGACCAGCAGACCGCGCTCGCCGCAAACGCGCGCGCGGCGCGCTTCATGCTCCCAGTGGGGTAGCCTGCTGTGGCTCCGGCAGTGGTGGTGCCATGGGCTTGGCCTGCCAGGCGGCGTATCTCTGGAACATCAGACCAACACCTTCCATGACACCTAGCAAACAGCCGCACATGATGGCGCTGTTTCTGGTGTGTCTCCAGCCACCTCTGATCGCCAGCGAGCCACCGGTGAAAAGGCCTGCGATGATGGCGTTCCAGGGATCCTCCCGCTTACGCACGGCCTTGACCGCGCAGTCGAACGTGGAGAAAAGCCCACCCCAGACGCCGAAGTTGCCGCCCACAACGGGCGCGCGCGCCTTGATCGCGCTGACCGCGCCCAGGTGGCGTTCGCCCATAGGCGAGTTTCTGAAACCCTTGATCCCGTGCCATACGCACCCACCGATGACACCCATGGCGAAGGCACCACCGAAGTCGCTGAGGATGACAACAGGACAGGGGTCTCTGGAGTGATCTGCTGACATGAGTAGAGCGGATGTTACTGTGTCTGGAGCTTGCGCGAGGAGTGTATAAGCTCTGGCGTTGCTGCTTGCGAGACCAGTCTTGCGCTTGTTAGACCGGAGAGAGTGGTTTGGGCAGGACCTGCTGCGCGCGTGGCGAGGAGCGCCTGAAAAAATTTGACGGCGGGCTCAAGAGCCGTGAGAGACGATGGCATATGTCACGTGTATATTCCCCGTCCAAAGTGATATGTCGTTTATGTCACGTGCATTGTTTCGTTATTCGTGATAGATTTATTATCGCGTCACGTGCGTCAGGCGTCGCGCATCTCCACGTCCTCGTCCTCGTCGGCGCCCGCGCCCGTGCCCAGCACCTCCTCGGCCTCGAGCTCCACGCGTGAGCCCTCGCGCTCCGCGCCGGGCTCCACGATCTCATGCGGCGTGAGCCCCGGAGAGTCCGTGTGCACCTCTACAAGGAAGAACACCCCTGCGGGTTGCTGCGGCAGCACGTCGCCGAACCGCTCGTCCACCAGCACGCCCTGCCGTGGCTGCTCGGGTGCGTAGTGCATTTGGCGGTGCGTCTGCGACCGCGCACTCCTATGTTTTCTGATCCTGGGCGCCTTGTGCACCGTGCGCTGGGGAAGAGTCCTAGAACCGTTATGTGATCTCATTAGACGCTGATCAGTTGTAAACTCGGACCTCGTTTGGCTTTTGTTGGGTTGTTGTTAGGTCTCTTGTTATGTCGGCTATCTTGCCCAGGCGAACCTGCGCATTGTTGGAAGGGAGGGACTTCTTATGCCGATGGTTTTCGCAGACGACGCGTCAGCAAGGCTTCTGGAGTCTTCTGGAAAGAGACGCGGGGAGGGGAAGAAATCAGCCCACGTGATCAGCAGTCCATGTGCACGTGATTTCTGTCGTTGGCGATAATCATTTATTATCACTTTGTACGCCTTCTAGGCATGTGACCTGAGTCATCTTCGGGTGACTCGCCTTCCTTCAAATTCAACGAATGGCGTCGGAATCTTCCCACAATGCCCAACCACACCGCTCGCATCGCGCCGACGAGCGTCGTGTAGGTAGAAGCAGCGGCCGCCAGGGTATATAAAGCGTGCAGGTTCGCGCGGGCTCTGGCGCTTCCTCCCCACAATTCGTCCTTGAAGGCGCTCCGCAGCATTTACAAACGGTACAGGTACATACACATAGATAATGCTGGCATTGAGAAGATCCATCAGCACCTCAAGCAGCGGCGGGCTCAAGGGCGCTGCGGCGGCCGCCACGGCGGCCGCGCGTGCACCACAGACGTCTGCACTGCAGTTCGCGCTGTCGCTCGAGCAGCCTTCGCACGAGTGGTCCAAAGAGCAGCTGCGAGAGATCTACCACACGCCGCTGCTGGAGCTTGTGCACTCGGCGCAGCTGCAGCACCGCCGCTGGCACGATCCTACCAAGGTGCAGCTGTGCACTCTTATGAACATCAAGAGCGGTGGGTGTTCCGAGGACTGTAAGTACTGCGCGCAGTCGTCGCGGTACTCGACGGGCGTCAAGGCCGAGAAGCTCGTATCCGTGGATGCGGTGCTCAAGGAGGCCGAGGAGGCCAAGCAGAACGGATCCACTCGTTTCTGCCTGGGCGCGGCCTGGCGTGACATGAACGGGCGTAAGTCCGGGCTGCGCAAGATCTCCGAGATGGTCACGAAGGTCAATGAAATGGGCCTCGAGACGTGTGTTACGCTGGGCATGGTCAACGAGGATCAGGCGAAGCAGCTGAAGGACGCGGGACTCACCGCGTACAACCATAACATCGACACCTCGCGTGAGCACTACCCCAAGGTGATCACGTCCAGAAGCTACGACGACCGTCTGAACACGATCAAGAACGTCCAAAGCGCGGGCATCAAGGCGTGCACCGGTGGTATTCTGGGGCTGGGCGAGACAGAGGAGGACCACATTGGCTTCGTCCACACACTTGCCAACATGACACCACACCCGGAGTCGCTGCCAATCAACAGGCTGGTCGCCATCAAGGGAACCCCCATGGAGGAGGATCTGCAGAAAAAGGGCGCCAAAAAGCTCCAGTTCGACGAAATCCTGAGGACCGTCGCGACCGCGCGTCTCACCATGCCCCGTGCCATCATTAGGCTCGCCGCGGGCAGATACACCATGAAGGAGACCGAGCAGTTCCTGTGTTTCCTAGCGGGCTGCAATGCCATTTTCACCGGCAAGAAAATGCTCACCACGATGTGCAACGGCTGGGACGAAGACAAAGCCATGCTGTCCAAGTGGGGTTTGGAGCCTATGCAGAGCTTCGACTACGACGCCGAGAAGAGATCCGCGTCAGCAGTCGATTCCGCTTAAGCGTGGCGCCAACGTAGTATTTGAATGCGAGGGATTGCCGCGTTGCCACATCTCTTTTGACCTGCAGTAGGCCCCGATGGCTGCTGCTCTTCTAATTCCGCTTCACTTTCGTGGGGAAGTGGCTGAGAAGGGCTTTCCTGGCCCCCCGGGACAAGCGAAACTCTCGAGCTTGAAGCACAACTGTGAGCTTTGACCTAGGGACGTAATATTTATAAACTTTATAGCTAATTCATCAAGATACAAGGAGCGCAGAAGCGGCTCCAACTGTCTCCGGACGCCGCCAAACGCAGCAGATTGCCGCTTGAGCGAAGAGCCGATACAACGGCTCATGCTAGCTGCACTCTGTCTCTGCCGCTCCATGTGTTGAAGTCCCAAGTACGATACTGTCACCCGGACCTACCATATCACGTGGTTTTCACGTTCTCGTACACAACGTTGGATGTCGGCGGCTAATTTCTCCAGTAGCCAAAAGCACGAACTTCTACTTTCTCGGATTGCTGAGAGGGCAGATAAAGAGCGCTATACATATGGAAGTGTCCCGGGCACCCTCAGATGGCTCAGTGTCCATGAGGAGCTCTCTGAGCTCTCTTTCGAGCAGTTCCTTTGCCTTGCAATGCTTGCGTTACAAGAGGCATGAAAACCTACAGGATATAGCTGTTTTCCCTGTAGACATTGTTTCCAGGAAATGGGGATTGGCTTGGTCTTAGCCTCTGAAAAGTATAAAAGGAGGGACCTGAACGCCGTTCTGACATCTTTTTGCGTCAGTGGGCTCTTTAACATTTCGTTATATGTGATATAATAAGGGATGGATCATTTATTGATTATAAAATCGTCCTTGGCTAGTGACTTTGTACGAGAACAGTTCGTCCCAGCGAGTCGAAACAGGTCGCACGGCTGTGGGCGCTCGCGGCTTCTGGGCTCTGGCCGTGCTCTAGGAAAACGAGTATTCGACGGCTGAAGTCCTCGGCTTGTGCTAAAGACGGATCACTCAATTATTAGTACAGCTTAGCTCATAGCGCTGGTTGTTCCACGCTCTCAAAGGCCCTGGCCAAGGAACAGCCCTGCACCATCACATTGAGCTTCATTTCTTCCCTAACTATCACTATGTAGGTTTCACTCGACGTCAGCACCGACCTTCTGCTCGAACAAATACAGCGCGTATGGCGTGGGCTTGACCTCTAGCACGTTCTGTTCCTCTAGCGTCTGCTTGGAGTTGCCCCCGTAGAGCTTGGAGGGCGCTGCAGGCAAGTACTGGCCAAGCTTCGTGCCGTCGTTCAGTACCACGAACTTGCGTCTCGTTTCCTCGTTCACAAATCTTTTCACCACGTCGTAAACCCAGGTCAAGAGACTGGGAACGTTGATGAAGAATTTGGCGGACAGCATCTCCGGATAGTGCTTCTGGAAAACCGCGATGACCTGCTTGGTGCACTTTTTGATGTCAGGGTCCATCCGCCACATAGAGACGCCATCGTAGTCGTGCACCTGCGCAACGTAGTCGTTCGTCTCGTCCTTGAAGTCAAGTAGACCGATGGACCTTTCCATCAATCCGACTCTGTAGCGCAGGAATTTGTTAACGTCTGCAAAAACCTGTTTCTGCTTTGACAGCTCTCCATACAGATTCCAGGTGACGACTTTCCGGTTGGATTGCTCGTCGTCGTATTTGGTCAAAAGTCCCACGTTGTTCAATGTTTCGTCATGACGCTCGCTGAATGCAGCGCTTAGAGGATCAAACTCGCGTCTCCAATTCAGTGTGCTACAGAGGTTAGACGCTACCTCATCGTACTGGAACTTGTAAGCCTTGCAGTACTTGTAGACTAGAGCGTGGGCAATGCTTTCGTCGTAATGCTCGCCTGGCAAAAGCTTATACCCATACATCTCATCGTAGCCTTGGCATTTCTTCTCGATCAAAGAAGGTAGCTGCTCAACGAGCTTTTCAAAAGTCTTCTTCTCTAGGTCGCTGGCAAACTTCATTGAGGTTAAACTGCTGTTATTGGTGAGTGGTGTAGAAGTTTATTGCAGCAGGTGTAATTGATGAATGTTTCTTAATTTAATGTTTACTAGCAGGGTTCAGTTTTTCAAGAATTCGATGAGGGTTGACAATGTCATCGCTGACATCAACGACACCATAACTTCAAAATATAAAAGTATCAAACTAAACCTATGTTGCTACAGAATATAACCTAACACCGAGTTTTTATTTGACAAGCACTGTAATTCTCTTGTATGCATACAATGCTGACAAGCCTTGTGTTCCAAACTTTTCAAAGCGCTCTCAGATAAGCTCGCTCCACGCTCTTCTCCACAGCACACTCGCTTCGTCGTTGTAGGAAAGATTCCAGGGCTGTGTGGTAGTGCACTCCACGATTTTGGCGTTTGGCTGAATATGACCTGGCCCGCTGTGGCAAAAATCCGCGGCAACAAGCCCCCATGAGTCTTCGAAGAGCTCTCGCAGAACGCTAGAGCCATCGGCTGCCTGTAGCTTGGCCCATTTACCGTTGTTTTGTGCGTTCAAGTAAACTGTCATGTACTCGCGGATACAGGCGTCTATCTCCTTATTCGGCCTTAACACCATGATCGTAGGGCGGGCGCCCATGTGGTTGGAGAGCAGCACGCAGGTTTCGTTGTCGATCTCGGCGGCCACAGCATCCGAATCTAGCAGTTCATCGATATTTGACAGCACAAGTGCCCGCGGCGACAGGTAACAGACCAGCTCAAAATCGTTTGTCAGTGATACAAACGGGAAGAGCATGGTCCACCTGGAAAGCCGGCTATCCGCTGTGCCCATTTGATTTTGTGGAGAAAAAAGGATAGGCGCTATGTCGCTTGCCCTCCGTGTTTCGACCCCGTAGTCCCGAAGGCGCGAAGCCACCATCTCAGTCTGCTCTGTATAAAGCACAATCAGCTTGTAGCGAGAACAGGATTTCTTGAAAGAATAGTTCAGAACCAGGATTGGAAGAAAGTCGTCCTGAGTCTCTATTGTGGTGACCCAGCACTTGGTCGCACCGGTGTTCTCTGTGGACGCCTCGTTCGTGGAAGCCCCGGAGAACGAGCTACGCGGATTCAACCACTGCCGTATTTTAGAAACTTCCTCGATAGAACCGCGCCGCATGGCTTGGGGTCTTTGCTCGTTGGAAAACTCCATTTCCTGCAGTACGTCCATAAGGTCCTCCTGCATACTGGGCCTCCTTCCGTCGTCCGAGATAGCATAGTGGTGCTTTAACAGCTGATAATCCACAGTCGGCTCATCCATACTGGTTGGAATCGAGCCCCTTCCGGAGCTTTTGGGTGTCCCACGGGGCGTGCTTATAGGTGAGTCTGTCCCCTGAAGGACGGATAAGGGTTGGGCGGATTCAGACCACGACTTCCTCACCGCCGATGCCAGATCGTCTGGCAAATCCATTATGGCACCTCAAGATTCCCACAACCTTGCACAAGGTCAGTGAACTGGAGTGGCTGTGTCTCTTTGCCCTTACCTTTTTAATGCTTGTATAGCCACGGCTTATATCCTGGAAAATTGAACTTGTCATTCAGGTCTTCTCCTCCCACGTTGAAGAGAAAACATACAGAACGGACATGAAAAGGACGTTCGCGACCACGCTGAGTCACCTAACAAAGCAGAAGCCAGCAGACTTGCGATCGACACTGAAGTTCCTGACGCAAGCTGGCAAAGGGACGACGCTTACTTCCCTTTTCGAAAATGGGAAGACGGAGGCCTCCCACATCAAACATATTGTAGATGTTCTGAACAATGACCTACCTGACGTGGAGCTCAACAAGAAGCGTGTGGATGCACACTACGATATCCTTATGTCCAGGCTCAAGCATGTCGTGGAGAAGTCTATATCGGGCGATGACCTGTCCGGTGCGAGAACAGCGCCAGGAACCTCTTCGCAGCTCAGCTTTCAAGAGAAGTTCGCGAGGTGCCACACCAGCGAGAGCCTCTACAGTCTTTTGCTAGAGCTACAAGTGGCACATAAGCTTTCACGAGTGGCTATGGCCAAAATTGTCATGAACCGGAACTTTACGCATTTGAAGCAGGTTAGCGAGAACTTGCCAGGCTTCAGCCATGAGGTGGAGCTTGCTGTTATGGTAGGCTATAGACTGCGTGATGCAGACTTGAATGAGATTTATAAGACATACAGCTCTAGATGGACGGATGAGTGGCACAACCTGACCCGCATCGCGCAAAATCTTGTCTGGAAGAGCGACCACCGTCTAGGAGGAATCGCTGCCGTTACGCGGCGGATGCATGAGATCAAGGACTGGAGCAGCGCCGACATAATCAGTTTGTACCAAGCCTTGTATTCCGTGGCACACCAGCTGCCCGTAGCGTCGTCGGCAGAGCTCACTAAGGTACAACAGCTGTTTGTTGCCGCGTTGCGAGCCCTGTCGCGCGCCGTACCAACATCCGAACAGGCTAAGAAGAACTGTTTCGCAGTGGTGCGTGCGAGCCTGGAAAACAAGTTGAGTGCTGAGAGCAGTAATAGCTCCGAGGCCGGCGCATCCGTGTTCCAGTACAGGTTCATGAGACGGCTAGACGATTTGCTGCAGCTGTCCGCGCGCGACGCAAGGTTAGGGCCAGACGTCGGAACCGCAATACAGGGTGTGCTGGACTCACTCCACCGCGAAGAGGAGCAAGCCCGCTCTCAAATGGTGCTGAAGTTCATATGACGCGCACAGAGATACAAAGTTCTACACAAGAAAAGACGAAAATATCCCAAGCCTCAGGTCATCACCGTTTCAGTGGTCGCTCGACCCACAAGTGGGAAGCAGACCTCCAACAGCAATGGTTTTAAAGTTGGGTGCTCGAAGCATTGGTCTACGACAGCGCGTCTCTACGCTAGTCCTCTCCGAAGAGAGAACAACGGCTAAGAGCGGGCGGACAGAGCGGGAGAAAGCCGTTGACTTCAAGAGTCAGCTCTGTCAGCTCGCCACAAAGCCTTAGCAGGACGAAATCAACGCTGTCGACGTTATTTTTTATGAGAAAGAAGCATAGGAAATGGTCAAAATGTTCAAATTTGCTGATTTTATGGTATAAAAAGTGAGTGCGTCCGGGTAATTAACAATTTACTGAAATTTTGATCAGATTCCAACTGGCCAAGGGCGTTGAACAACTCAGAGAGGCGAGACTTGCAAGCAGCTACAGAGCGTCCAGGGTCTCCGAGAAAACCAATGAGCAATAACGACTCTTTGTTGGCGAACTTGAATGCATTCAAGAGCAAGGTGAAGGCCGGACCTGCACCTGGAGGGCCCAGAAGCACAGAGAACGAGGTGAAGAAGCGGGAGTTTAAGAGAGAAGAGAGCCCTGTGCCCAAGAAGGTGAAGAAGACCAGCGGCGGGACACCCGAGCAGAGTCTGAAGGGCACGCATTTGTCGACCAAGCTGCTGCTGGCCACAGAGTACATCCAGGAGCGTGGCGAAGCTGTGCCCATCGAGCAGATCGAGTCATACCTGTCGCTATCATCGGAGAACAATGTGATTCCGCTGCTGAAAAACATCAACAAGATTAAGTTTGATCCTAAGCACAACACGCTGCAGTACGTGTCGATCTACGACGTACACTCCGCGGAGGAACTGCTACAGTTGCTGCGGTCGCAGGTGACGTTTAAGGGCATCTCGTGCAAGGAGCTGAAAGACGGGTGGCCGCAGTGCACGGAGGTGATCGACGAGCTAGAGTCTAAAAACCGAGTGCTTGTACTGCGCACCAAGAAGGACAACCAGCCCAGGTTTGTGTGGTACAACTTCGGCGGTTCGCTAGGTGGCGTGGACGAGGATTTTGTAAAAATGTGGGAGAACTGCAAGCTGCCGCAGCGGGGAGAGCTGCCCCGGAAGTTGCAGGACTTGGGGCTCAAGCCCGCAAGTGTGGACCCGGCAACCGTCAAGCGCGGCTCCTCGCGTGTGGAAGTCAAGAAGCGCAAGCAGCGCAAGGGGAAGATCACCAACACACACATGGCGGGGATCCTCAAAGATTACTCGGATCGTTTGTAGCGTGCTCGCCTCGTGGAGCGTTATTTCGAAAAATACTATATTGTTGCATTCTCATTTACTGTACATAGCAGTGCCGCCGCACAGGGGCGTCGAAGAACGCGTGGGCACCGTTCCACAGCCTCAGGCCTTATGCTTGTGTTTTTTGTCCTTCTTGTCCTTCTTGTCCTTCTTTTCTTTCTTGTCCTTCTTATCCTTCTTGTCTTTCTTGTCTTTCTTGTGCTTCTTTGGCGTCTGCTGCTCAGCGTCCGCCTCGACAGACCCGGACTCGGGCTCTGGCTCAGGCGCGCGGCGCTTGCGGTCCTTCGCCTGCTGCTCCAGGTCTACGGTCTCGCTGATTGTGAACACGCGGCTCACGCCGGCCCCGCTGACCAGTGTCTGCTTGTCGGCTGGCACGAGCACAGAAAGCCCAGAGCCGTCTTCGTGCGAGTCTTCGCGCACCTCGAAGGTGAGGCCCTGCTTCTCGAATGCGGCCTTGCCCTTGCCGGTGAAATCAACTGGCAGGCTTTTTACCTTGCTGAGATCCAGCTTCCGCGGAGCTCTTATCAGCCACACCTCCTTTCCTTCCGCTTGGAAGTCACCTAGGTCTTTGCATTTCTTGTATCCGCTCGTTTCGAGCCCTCCGTTTGCTTCCGCCATGGTTTGCTCGTCAACAATTCGCGATGGGGCCACACACGGCAGCTCATCGCCTGCAGCTTCATCGCACTGAGTTCTACGAATCCAAATTTTTCAGTCCTTCGTACAGAGTGCAGAATAGTCAGATGCTATTCGCGTACAAAATGCCAAATATTTTCTTTTCTGTTCCACGTCTGTCGCATCTGACGATACTAGCCCTATCTCATCGCCACCGCAGCGCAGATTTTCACGTATATAAAGAGCCCAAAGAAGCTACTTTCTACAACCTATTCTCTTCAAACTCATCATCAACCAGAGCTGACAAGCTCTCAGCGCCGCGGGGGTGGCGCTGGTCTTTAGAATGCTAATACACTCAAGGGTGAGTGTATTCTCTGGAAGGACAATTTGTGTATGCGGCACTTCTGTTTCGTGTTTCTCTGTCCTGGCTTTCTCTGCGCTTCCTGGCCGTGACGATAACGGTCTCTCTTCTTTCCCAGTCCGATTCGACCATGACGACATGGGGCTCTACCACGCGGCGCTACCTCCGGGCGCGTCGCTTTTCTTGCCAGTGGTCCACCCTTCAAAAAGGTGGCCTACTATTACAAGTGTCCGAGCCTCGCAGCGAGATTGAGATTAAGCTTCAGAACGGAAAAATACAGAAACGGTCCCGTGATCGACATCCTCTGCTTGCTTGAGTTTGCCTGCCGGTACCCGAATACAGTTGTATGCGGATACTTGGTTCGCGTCTCAATGCACATAGAGGCGTCCACAACCATGCTCTTCCAGGGCATCATATGATATGCAGTTAGAGGCAAAGTCCCAATTCTTGAAAGCTTACGTGCGCGATGATGAAAACTTGGTTCCTTACATTCGCAGTTTCCACGGTAGGAGTACGCCAACGAACCCATCGTATAGTGCTCCCGGTGACCGCTCTTCTTGAGACCTTCCTAGGATGTCTGAGTGCACGTTTGCTAGTTGGAATTAGTAGTACGAGTAAAGTCTTGAAGTTTCTTGAGCTATCTATTTACATTGTGCCATCTATACTGTGCCGAAGGGCCTTGGCGTCCAGTCTGGCGCAGGGTCCCATGCGCGGATCGCACGACGATGCTGAGCCGTCTTCTTTAGTTGTGCTAGGTCATTGAGGATGTCGTTCGCCGACGGCACCGGCTGTGCTTGTGGTACTGTTGGCGCTGACTCCGCTGGTGAGGCGTCCTGCGGCTGAGGTTGGGCAAGTTGGTACATGTTAAACTCGGAACTTACAACGCATGCACGCAGTCGCTGGGCTAGAGCCCGGAGCTCGTCCACCTCGCGAGCGTGCCTCTTGCGCAACTTGTCTGCCGCGTTCTGGAGCTGCTGCTCGCAGCCCTCCAGCAACTTCAGCGCCACGTAGTTGGGATGCGCACGAAGCATCTCGGCCCAACGGTCCCAGTGCGCCAGCACTTTCTTGAGATCCAGCGTCGTGTCGCACACTTGGCCCAGGAGCGCGCGCAGCCGCGCGGCGTCGAACCTGGCGCGCAGCGGGCTGTGGCCCTGTTTTATGGCTGCGTCGTAGTTTTCGCACACCCAGCGACACAGCTCGAAGCCGAAAGGCTGGATGCGGTCCGCCAGCAGCTCCAGCACGGGGCCCTGGCGGCTGCGGTAGTTGCGCATGAGGGCCCCAACGAACACGTCTGGGCGCGCTTTCACGGAACGCCATGCGTCCTTCGCGGCCAGTACAAACCTTTCCAGCCGCTCCTCCGGCTTCTCTGCTCGCTTCTGTCTTTTCTGCTGCGGGTCCTGCTCACCCGTGAAGCTCGACGACACGCGCTGTGTTTTCCACATGTTCCCGTTCGCCGTTAGTAAGTTTGCGATGGAAGAAGCCTTTCGGAGCACACGCTCCACAGTCTCGGCAGACACGTCTGGGGTCTGCTCCTGCTCTTCTTCCTCTTGCGCGGGCTCCTCATCGGCGTCCCAGTAGTGCTCCCATAGCCACTCCAATGCACTTTCGCTTGCCAGTCGCAACATGTCCAGACTAGGCAGTTCGCGCTCGTGAGTGCCGCAGTGCCGCAACTCCACAAACCACGACGGCAGTCCCATTCGCTCCGCCAGTGTGTGTAGCGGGATCGCAAACTGGGACTGCTGAGTAGGATCCAGCAGCCCGTTCACGAACCGTATCATAGCCATTGTGTAGCTCAGCTGTAGCGGTATCCCACTCAAGAGTGCCTGCTCGTCTAGCATCTTGGTTTCCGCGAGGTGCGCAGTCGACTCCACCGTGTGTGGAACGTATGGCCCTCGAGTGTTCCAACATCTGACCTTCACCACAGCTTCTCGGCGTCGGTCTGCCGTGCCAAACTTCTTAGGGTAAAAGGCCCGCTTTAGCCCATCGAGATCAGACTTATATCTCCAGGGGACAATTCGTGGCTCGTGCTGTGCCATTAGTTGATGTGCGCGATGACTTAGGCGATGAGCTACCATTAAATTTAATATTGTCTTTTTTTCAGTGCACCTGTCATGTTATGATTATTGAGTCGAGCTGAGTCAGTACTTCAAATTCCGGTGAACCTGAGTAGACTCAACTGTCGCATCGCCGCGTGAATAACAATGGAGCAAGACCGTGCAAGCGATGTTCCACCTGCGAAGAAAAGAAGAAGACCTACCGTTGTCTGTACGAATTGCAAAAGGCGCAAAAGTAAATGTGACAGGCTAAAACCGGTCTGCGGGAACTGTCTGCGATTGGGGGACGAAACAACATGCGCTTACGGATTGGAACCTGCCGGGGAAGCTCGCAAGCCGGGTGTATCACGGTTGGTCGCTCAATGCTTCGAAATGGTCAGAAGCACGCAGCCCACTCTGATTGATCTCCAGCCGAACGGCGTACTCATCCAGTGCAAGCGGTCCTGCACCTCATACATTGCGCCGCTCACTCCTTCAGCTGCCAAGCAGCGAGATCCCTACTTGCAAGCCCTGGGATTAGTCTGCCAGCTCAAGCGGACGATGCGAGCGGCAGACCCAGCTCCCAAAAAAGAAGGAACAGCAGAAGCGACGTCGCGAGGGTCCCTCCCGAACTCGATGCGCTACATTGAAAGCATTGAGCAAAATAGTCCGGAACAGCCAGCGAGCCTTGCATCTAGGCACAAGAACATGTGCAGGCAGCTTTTCACAAAGTTTGGCAAGTATCGCCGCAATCACACTTCGTCCACTGAAGATGATCTTAAAGCTCTGCCGTCTCGGGTACCGGCCAAAAAGGTCTTTTTCAGGCACATCTGGCCTTATTTCTGGTCTCACTTATCAGGTTTATGTCCCATCTTTGATGAAGCTCAGCTTGAAAAAAGCTTGAAGCGGGTTTACGATCGGTTTAGCCCTGATACTCATTCAAAGCTCGATGTGGAGGACTATGCATGCTTCTCAATCGTTCTGTTGATTACATGCCTTGTTCAGCTCTCTTTGAAGTTCGCCCAGGATTACACAGAAGAAAATACAAATAGCGAGTCGTCCATTGTCATGGGAATAGACACTAGCAAGTTCATCTCAATGGTCAACGGCTGCATATCCAGAAAAAAAGGTGACAGGAAATGTTCACTGCTCCGGTTACAGAGCTTGCTGCTCCTCAGGTTTTACTATTGGTGCGCTCCGGACGATGGCGACGGCGACTACCTTCAGCATAGTAATATGCTAATGGGGAAGATTGTAGCCGCTTGCTATTCTATGGGAATAGAATGGCAATGTGTCAGAGATCCAGAAGAGTTTGTCAACAATTTCAATCTTTGCTTGGGCCTGATGCCCTTGGAGGCAGAGTACGACGCAAGCGACTATAAAAAGATATGGACCACCGTGCTGCATTGGGACAGAAAACTGAGCTTACTGACTGGCCAGCGGTGCCTTATTGGGAACTCCATAAAACTGCCCACCCCCGGCCACGAGTCTCCCTCTTGTGCCTTGCTAAAGTTTGACAGTTTGATTCTCAAAATATGCGATATGATTAGCAATGATCCACGCAGGGTTGATGCGACCGCTGTGATAAGACTATTAGAGACACTGCGCCAGTCTTTGAAAAAAGACACAAGAGAAAACATCGTCAATCCCGCGCTGGGCTTTGAGTGGGGGATGGTAATTGCTCTCTTAGAGCTTACAATAACCCACGCGCATATGGTTCACAGTGAGAAAACCGAAAGCCCTGATGAATTCTGCGATTGCATTCAAGGCCTTTTCGAGAAAGTGCTCCAAATCACAAAAATCTGCGAGCAATATCTTTATAGCCAGGAAGGGCTGGATCCCTCGGCTAGATTTTACACTAACAAGATTGTTGACATAGCTTTTAGCAGCATCTCTGCTATTTTTCCCAGCCTCATTCTAAGATCAGGCAGGTCCATTGAGCCACACACGAAAACAACTCTTCTAAACTTCTACAGAGACATTTTGTCTGCTTCCTTCAACACGATAGGAGTCGAATACTACTCTTGCTTTAGGAGAATGTTTCCATCAAAGTTGGTTTTTCGAACACTTTCTGCCGCAGGCGACGAAGATCCTTGGACAAGAATCTTAGAATTTATTGTCTCATCAGACTATAACAAAGAGTTTGCTTTGTTACAACGGTCAGGTATATTCAAACAGTTCTTCAAGTCATACGAAAAGACGGGCAATGTCGAGAGTGCCGCGAGTTTATGGAGTGCTTATTATGCACCCAACGATCTTTACTCCTTTGATTTGGATGTCAAAAGTTTTGGGCTTCAGATGCCGTTTTCTCACAGCAACCGTTATAACGACTATGATGTCTTCGAAGCATTTTTCAACAATGCCAAAACACTTTTTTTGGCAAAAGTGCCAAACCTGCCGGCTCTCAACGGCACCGCTCTAGGGCAAGGTGCGTTCAACTATTTCGATTACAGCCTTTTGCAGGGAATTGAAAACTTCGATTCCGCAGACTTTTTGGATTTCTTTGAACCCGGCGGTAGCGAAGCGCTGGTAGAACTTGAGTCCCAAGAAAGCCCGTCAAATCACGACATCTGCTGAACTATCACCAAAGCACGGAACTACGCAACATGTAAAGCCCAAAATAAACACTAAAAACCTTTATACTTCAAGCCTCTTCATACTTTCATAGAGCGCCGACTTTTCCATGAATACCCTAGAATCTCTTTGGCTTTTGCCATTATCAGTCCATCCTTTAAGATTCGAAACAAACCCATTATTGTAAAATACTGGCTGTAATATCCTCTCGTCGTCCTCATTTATCACAACCGTGGCGACATCATTCAGAACCAGAAACCGCAGCTTTGGAAATTGACTCAAGAGGGCAATGTATGTGCGCCTTTGATGGTGGATAAGCGCGTGATAACAGTCTAATACGTCTTGCTTCGTTAGCGGTTTATGGGGCAGAATCATGTTTGTGTCCTCGTCGTCGTCTTCGCTGTCTACCAGATCGCCTGTGTCTAAAGGCACCACTGGGTCTCTGATGAGCTGGCAACGGCTAGCTCTGTAAAGCCTTAAGCTGCTATTCATAAGTAGAACGAAGCTCTCTATGTCCATGGGGTAAGTCCTAACACTAGGGTAGTAGTCACACGCCTTCGAGTATGGCAGTAAGCAATTAAACCTCATCATTCTGAAAATGTCCTTAGTTGTGACGTCTTGAATTCCTGCTACAAGATAATCTTCTGGGAAGAGAAACAGCTTTTGGCGAATAATTGAGTCGAAAACGTGCATGCAACGGCTGCAGTGGCATTTTTGAGAGATTTGGAACTCTCCGTTTTCAACGTTTATTATAGGCGCATCTAGACCCTCAAACCTCATGTCTAGGAACTCAAGATCCCTGCAATTGTGTAATATGGTAAGGAATAGCTCTGGTCTAGTGGACTGGGGAGACAGCTCTTCGATGAAATCAGTTTTGAGCCTTTTAAGCCCCGTAAGACTGCTAAAGAGGCCTATCAAAGGCAAGCTCTCTTGTTCGATTGATATCAACGACAGGTCTTCAATACTGGTGAATTCTTTGAGCTGTTTGATCATACTTAGCTCATTAGGGAGAAGACATTCATGCCATGATACTATGGTAAGGACTTTCAAGGACCTAGGGTCAAAGACATCAGAAAGCTGGGTGAGCGGCCGCTCGGATATTTTATGCACAAAGTGCTCCTGGGGAAAAAACTCTATTCTCCAGTGCAACTTGAGATCCACCACCTGCAGCTTGTCCCTCAATGGGTAAAGATACGTGAACAATACAAGAGGGTCCATGAACAGGTTCATGAATGTGATATGTGATGAAATGCGCTGCGTGAGGTATTTCTTCAAGTTCGGAATGTATGCAGGTTCAACTTCGGAGCCCGCGTTCGGGCTCGGAGGCGCCATATCAAAGCTTGTTAGCTTTGTGCTCGACACGCGCCCATTGGCGATAATGTCGTTACAAGAAGGATCCGTGACATTCTCTAGTCTCAACAGAGACGCACTTTCATTGCACACGATTGACAACAAATTCTTCTGGTATAGGGGATTTAGGTCCCAGTTTATGCGAACCCACTCCACACAGTTCACAGCGCGTTTGCTCGATCGCAGCGTCCTGATCAGTATCCTCAGCTTCCGGTTCGCAACACTCCGTGCGCTTTCTTCCGGCAGCCGGTTAGGGACGTACAGTAGAGTCCAGTTGACTGCGACGTTCATGATGTCGCTTCGAACAACGTTCGAATCGTTAAGGTATATCCTGCGGTACACCAACTTCGTGGCGATTTCATTGAATTTGCGGTTCACCAAGCAGGCATTTACGCGGTCCTGCTGTGAGAGATGCGACAAAACCTCCTGTAGCAGCGCCGTAGGAAGTTTATTGAGTAGTGATCCGTATTCCGCCAAATCTTCTTGAGCTCGCGTCATATTAAGCTGCTGTTTTTACGGGGGATGTGCCGCCCTAGTGGTCGATGAGCGAAGGGTTTGCCGGGAAGAATAACTATACGCAGTTCCACAGACCGGAAGAGTTTCTAGACGCTCACTGTGTGTGCAGTGTTATTCGAACGTGAAGTAATTGTCTCGCGATCCCTGACCAATCTCGTTCACAAAAACCTCCTGAACCAGGCCTGTCGCTGTTCGTAAAGAGATAGCCTTCTACACCCAAAAGAGCGCAATGTTCAACAAAAATACGAAAGTGACGACTCCAAGTGTTGAGTCAAAGGTACGGAGCTGTGCAAAGGCGCGATGCAGGGTGAATTAATATTCTCAAGACTCTCATCCACAGGGTTAGTAATTACAGGTGTGATGTATGTCACTCTGTACGCGCGCTGGCATTAAGGAGAGTCCGTGCAAGTACGGTGGCAGGCGATTCTGGGTCTCTGGAAGTGATGAAGGTCGGTACATGGGCCATGCATGTATTCCGTGGTATTTCTGTTCCACCGGCTTGTTGCTCCGCGGTCGTTCATGATTCCATCAGCCGAAAGGCTGACCAGCACCGAAGTATTATTACCTTCGAGCCCTTTGGTGAGAGGTTATAATAGCAGCAGCTAGCGAAAGAATAGAATTGCTTAGGGGAGCCCTCACCTGACGGGCATCGTCTAATGGCGAGGTGCTGCCGGGCCGATATGCCTGTCAAACAGCTTGTTCTTATAACATATAATGTCAAGTTTTGGGCGGCTAACGGATTGGGTTCGTATAGTATAACAAATTAAAGAAGTTGAAAGAGCCAATTCAAGGATCTGTACTACTCAGTGTAGTCGTTTGGACCTAGCTACAGGTCGAAAACACTGGCCGAGTATACGAACAAAGTACTTAATGTCCTTAATTGGGAATTTAATAATGCCAAGCACTTAGAATGGGATCATGTTATACGGTTTGATACGGAGGCATGTAGTGCGGCTAGGGATTCGACAAGGAGCATCTTCATGACGCCCTGGTAGGAGCTGGAAGTCAGTTGGAATCACCTGGGCTTTCAAACTTAGAAATTTGGCCTAAGGGTCGCGGTTAAACATTCCATAAAACGTGATCGAGTTTTTTTTAGGTACCTAGAGAGTATAAAAATTAATCTCGGCTTGGCTTATCTGCGCAGCGCAGAGCTTTCGGGCTCCCTGATTTGACTCTAGTAACCACGCTTCCCACGCAAACCAGCGTCGTTCAAGCAAAATGTCAGAAATATACTCATTCAACAAAGATGACCTGATTCTCGCCGTTTTGGCCTTCTTCATCCCACCTCTTCCTGTTCTTATCCGCCGCGGGTTGCGCAAGGACTTCTGGATTAACTTCCTATTGTGCTTCTTCCTGGGCTTCCCCGCTATGTTCCACGCACTTTATGTCATCCACAAGTCCAGCCGTGAACACCCTCTAAACCGTGGCGACAGCGAGACAGACTTGGAGGCTCAGGCGCACCTGACCGCTCCAGAAGCCTCCAAGGACTCCGAGCAGGAGGAAGCCAGAGAGATCGACGAGGTCCCTCCAGCCTATAACCAGGTTCCCACGGGAACTCCAGCGGCCCACGCAGCTACTGACAACAAGATTCAGCACTGAGGCCTGAGGCCCCATGCCTGTATATGATCATACATGATAATATGGCTTACACAAATTTTCTCAACTTGCTTTAGTTTCTTTACTCGCCACCTGTGTAGTGATATTTAGAAACCGCCTTTCTCATTATACGCGTCTAACTAGTTCATGAATGTAGTTGGAGAGGGGTGGTAGCGGAGGGATCCCAAGAGCAGAAGTGGGCATGCCAGAACTCCAAGCCCTGCAACTTCCGGGTGCTCTTGTTGCATTGCCGGCAGCGCGCCTAATTCGCCCAAGCCAGCATCTCCTTGGAGTCCCTATATTTACAGCAAAGGCTGCGCCCCTCTCGTGCTATGCCTTTGCGGATTACAAAAATTCCTTGGCCTTTCTTCTGAAGGCATGACAGTCTCTCAGCCACTGTCTGTACTCAGCGACAGAGCCGATTTTTTCACCGTAGTAGTCTGGAACAGGGTTGCTGAAACTCTGCGAGGACGAATCCACACGGTTGGTTATAACGTGCCTCAGGAAATCCTTGGTCTTCTTATTGTAATTTGCGAGGTTGGTCTTCTGTTTCATTTTGAAAACAGTAGTACCGAATATAGGGCCCAGCAGGTACCCGAAGGCACCAGATGCCATTAGTGCCGCAGACACAACTACTAGGGGGTCAAAACCCATGATAGTCTGCATTGGATCGATCTGCATTGTGGAAAGGTAAGCCCATGAAGCATTGGTAGAGAGGAACGCTGTAACGATAGACGATCCCAGGTTGATTCTGCGTTCCTGCTTTCTCAGTTGAAAGAAATCCGTCCACGTAAAAAGGCCATTTGTTTGAGCTTCGTTTTTGGCATCAGTGCTTTTGCTTTGCTCAGAGAAGCGTGGCTGAACCGTAGAAAGGTTTCTAGAGGCGAGCTTGGCGGCCGGCCTTGTGTATGCGATAACTCTCGCTGATAGCATTGCCTCTTGGTACTGCAGACTGTCGTTCAACAGCTACGAAGGATGAACTACGCGGAAGCTCCCTTTCTACAGCTAAAAACTTCACGAAAATTTTGAGATCGTATTTAGTGCCAGGCATCAGGACCAGCGTCAATGCCGCTACTAGCGTCAGAACGCTCTGAGGCTTAAGCAGTACATTTCCTGAGCCGGTGAGCAGTAGCAAAACCAGCCAGGAGTTCTGGCTGGTATTTGGTAGGACTGACAATTATATCGCAAAATCTAAATGGCTCTGCGGCATGCCCACTGCATTCTGAACTTCTGAGCTAGATGTGTGGACTTCGTGCCCTTGGGTGCTGGTAACGAAGTTTGTTCAAGCACTGGTTTAGTAGCCTGAATCTTTTGGCCTGCTTGTGCCAAAACTTTGCCTTTCACAGTATTGAGAATTCCTTGCAGTCTTGCTGATGCCGGCCGCTGTGATGGCGCGGCTTCTGTATAAATATCCTTATAAATAATTAATTAGTGGCACTATGAGCAGCGCGTGGTCCTTTCTATTAGCGTTTTTAAGCTTCTTAGATGTCTTGCTCGTCCAAAGTCTTGAAGGTGGTAGCCTTGATCTCCTTTGGGAACTCGATACCATTCTGGATCAGCTTGGTGAACACCTTCGTAAAGTCATTGAAAAAAGTGTCCTGGTTGTTGGCGTATTCCTTGACGATCTTCAAGTACTTAGGGTCCTGCACCAAGGCCATGTCTGTTGGAAGCATCATGTAGCCCTTGTCGCTGTCGTACTGAATGTTGCCCTCGTCGTTCTTAACTTTCTTCCATTTCTCGTTGAGCAGGTTCACGTAGTACTCGTTGGAAAATACGTTGGTGGCCGCACCCCAAGGGCCTTCGAATCCAGAGTTTTTGTAGTGGGTCTTTCCTAGAGCGTGTGCACCGAGCAGAGCAACCACTTCGCGGTCGTCAAAGTTCATTCTCTTGAAAAAATTGCGTACGTAATTGGCGTCTCTGCTGGCGTCGGGTAGTCTGCCGTTGTCTGGGGTTGTGTCTTCTTTCTGGTCAACTCTGCCGGCTCTCCATGGGATCTTAGGACCCTGCATCTCTTGGATGGCAGTCACACCAGCCAGGGTGAACAGGTCACCGTGCGAGATCCAAGGGAACTTCTCATGGATGGACTTCAGGAACTTGAACCCGTTTTGAAGGCCCTTGTTGGAGGGGTCGTCCATCTCTTTCTTGAATCTGTAGGTTCCGCCGAAAGACCCGCCAGAGTTGTCGTCCTTCTCCCAGGTACCGGAGATGTGCCACGCGAGACGAACCAGAACTGGCCCGTAACCGATGTAGTTGTCGTACTCGTCCTCGTCCCTTAATTTCAGCGCAATTGCGTTGTAGACCTTCTGGTAGTCTTCGGGTTTCTTCTGAGCTTCTGCAACGTGCAGTGCGGTTCCCGCGCTGAGGGTTCCCCACAGCTTAGAGCTGCGCCCGAACCCATTGCCGTTGTTGCTAGATTGGTAGTTCTGGAAGGCGACAGCCGAGCCCGCCGCCGCGGTGACGCCGGCGAGAAGCGCGAGCGATCTTTTGTTGAATGTTCTAGTAAATGTAGCTCCGAATGCTGACATTGCTGTATCTTGCTACACTATTCAAGAATGAATGTCCCGAACTCTTTCCGACCTTTGCGTTTATATAGTCGCTCGGCGCTCGCGTAATCGGACCTCGAGAGCTGCTGGCTAGAATAGTCGTGCGGCTGGATGATTACCAAGCTGCGGCGGAACTATCGGCATCAGCTGACCGCGTGATTGATAGTTGAGTTCATCGAAGACTTGTCGATATGTACGTATTACCGAAAGTCAATATCGCCACGGGCTAGAGCCTCGAACCTTAGAAATACGCAGAGAATCGCTTACAAAGCTGGAAAAAATCGAAAATGGGCTGGGCACTTTATTAGGCTTGGGGAACCCGAATTACGAAGGAGAGAAGTGAACAGCTTCGCTATGGTCAGTAATCGTAAGTGACTTTGGCCGCAGAGCTAGTACAAAGTCTTGAGTTATTAAATAAGCGATCCGCTATGTGGACAAAGCCTTAAATTGAGCTTTGACCACGTAAGGTAGCTACCGCAACTCGCCCTTCCCACTCGTAAGACTTGAATGTTTCCAATAGCACCCTCCTTACCATTCGCGTCTATTGCCACGATACTGCTGATGGCACGAGGGCGCCAACAGCCTACTTGGCTTTTTTCTCGCGATTCCGAGGTTACTGTCGCCGCATTGGTCTCGCATGGGATAAGTGGGTTTCCGGTTTCAACCGGAAGAGCCTTCGTTCGTACAGTGCATTCAAGGTCGGACGCCGGACCCGCTTTCTGATTTTGTCGCCTTTATCAATACATGGAAATATTCGTATACAGGAAAATGAGACCCCGAAGGACAGCAAGATGGAAGAGACGTTCCGTAGAACGGTGATAACACTCTGGTGCCCCGCAAGGATGGCACAATGCTTAGTTCTCTTGCAACAGTAGGCAGCTTTCCAACGCTACAGATCATTATAGATCGCTATTGACGGGATATCGATCATCTAACGAACCTTAGTCTTCCCCTATAAGTGCTCACTTTCGTGTTGGAATAACCACTGCCTCCGCGAACACAGACCATGTCGTATGCTGAGAATATCGAGCAAGCGATCTCCAACTGCAGGCAGCAGACTGTGCTTATGCAGCGCTGTCTGTCGCAGGGGAAGCTCATGGATGCTCTGAAACACACGTCAATCATGCTCACGGAGCTTAGGAGCCCCACCTTGTCTCCCAAGCAGTACTACGAGCTCTACATTCTGATTTACGACTCTTTGAGTATACTCTCCAGCTACTTCGTCGAATGCCACCCGAAGAAGCACCACCTGGCAGACCTGTACGAGTTGGTTCAGTACGCTGGTAACATTTTGCCCAGGCTGTACTTGATGATCACCGTTGGTAGCAGCTACCTCCAGTCTTCCGACGCTCCCCGGGAGGAAATCCTCAAAGACATGATTGAGATGTGCAAGGGTGTGCAGAATCCCATCAGAGGCCTGTTTCTGAGGTACTACCTCTCTCAACGAACAAAACCTTTCTTTGAGACTGAAGACCCCGAGGCTAAGAGAGCAAATATAAGCTTGATCGTTGCCAATTTTATCGAGATGAATAAACTTTGGGTTCGCCTGCAGCATCAGGGCCCCTTGCGTGAGCGCGAACAGCGTACTCGCGAACGCAAAGAGCTTAAGATTCTTGTCGGTACCAATTTGGTTAGGCTCTCGCAAATTGTTGAATCTGATTTCGCGATGTACAGGGATGAGATCTTGCCGCTGGTGCTCGAACAAGTGGTTCAGTGTAGAGATATCGTCTCGCAAGAGTATCTGCTTGACGTTATTTGTCAAGTTTTCCCTGACGAGTTTCATTTGGGTACTTTATCAGAACTTTTAAGCACTACTTTAAAGCTCAGCCCGGCTGCTCCAGTGAACGAAGTGGTCCTTACATTGGTTGAAAGACTCAACGGATACATAGACAGACAGGAACATCCGGGGCCTGATGAACTTGCTAAGAAACTTGAGTCTCTTGACATTTCCAGTGAAAGCCAGAATGTCTTTTTTGTTTTTTGGAAGTTTCTCAACCAGCTTAATGAGGAAAGGCCTGATTTGTCATTACAAGAGTTTGCTCCTATTATCAAAGGAATTTTGAAACTAACGTTAAGATGGTATCCCGATAATTTAAGCAACGTGGATGTCCTTTTAAAATTCATGTATGAAAAGTGCAAAGAAAGCGGCCAGACTGTACCTGAAGACTACGACTATCTGTTTCAGGAGCTGCTTTTGGCTAACGACTTGAGGCATGATCCACGCTTTTTCTACCAGGTCCTCACAAAGTGCGAATCTTACCAAAAATTATTCCGTGTCCAGAACAAGGGCCTGCAAAAGTTCTGTGTCAACGAGATTCTTGATGCGATTACTCACGCGGATCTGCGCATAAGCTCTGAAACTGAGCTCCAAAAGATTCTGGGCGTTTGCGAGGTCATGATAGAGGTTGGCGCCGAAAAGGCGAGCTCTTCCTTGATACTTGATGAGGATGACGGCACGGATGCTGAAAAATGGTCCTTGAATGCCGACCAGGAGAAACTCGCCAAAATTGCACATTTGTGCTACAATAAATCCATTGAGAAACATACCGAACTCTTAATAGCTTGTCGGGAATGGTTCCAAAAGGGAGACAAAAACGCAAAGTATCTCTACCCGGCTGTAATATGCAATATATGGAAGCTGATCCGGAAATGCCAGTTGATGATCAAAAGGAAACCACAACGCCGTGAAAAGATGAGCACCACCATCAAGCAGCTCTTCAAACTTGCTTCAAGAACTATCAACGAACTTTATAACACCTGCGAGGGAGGGTGCCTTGATTTACTCTACAAGCTCAACTTGCAGACAGCCTCCCTTGCAGACCAGCTAGAGCTTGGTGACATTGCCTATGACTTTTTCTCCCAGGCCTTCACTATATTTGAAGAGTCACTAAGCGATTCGAGGACGCAATTCCAGGCTATTGTCAACATGGCACAGACATTGCAGAAAACGCGGTCTCTGTATGCAGAATCCAGCTATGATACCCTAATAACAAGATGCACTTTGCATGGATCAAAGCTGCTGAAAAAGCAGGATCAATGTAGAGCTGTCTATACGTGCTCTCACTTGTGGTGGGCCACTGAGATATCATTGCTCGGTGAAGAGGAAGGTGTTACTGATAATTTCTTTCGCGAAGGAAAGCGTGTACTGGAATGCTTGCAACGCTCGCTGAGGGTAGCGGATTCTATCATGGATAACGTTCAGAGCTGCCAGTTAATGGTGGAGATTTTGAATAGATGTTGCTACTACTTTGTTCATGGTGACGAGAACTCCACGCATGTTGGCACTAAATACATTAACGGGCTAATCGAGCTCATCAAAACCAACCTAAAGTCCCTCAAGATGGAAGCAAACCAGGGCGAAGATAGTGGAGAAAGGTTTTTTATTGGTACTGACGGCTCATACATTCATCAAAGCCCCGTCAACAGCGTCAGCGCGGTGTATAACAAACCGCCTACGTCGAAAGGCAACAATTTGGCTTCTGTTCCAATCGAATTCTTTCAGAGGACATTGCAATATATAGAAGATCAGAAGGACGTCGACGAGAGGTTCAAGGCGATTTCTGTTGGCTCCACGTCCTGATTACGTACTAGGTTAAAAACATACCTCTTGTGTTCCGTTCAACACGAGGTAATTTTATGTTTTGGACTGAACATAAGATTTGATCAAAGTTGAACCCTGATGTGCTATGATGAGACATTTTTACTGAGGATTCCGAATTGCTGTAAACAAACAATTTTAATAAACAATAAATCACAATTCATTGATGGCTCAAATACCTTGGCACTTGTGAATTCTGCTTGCGCCTCCGGGCATCTAAAGACTACAAACAATACGTGAATTACTCGTTATTTGATGTAGTTATTCTGCTTTCGCTCTGTTTTTGTATCAGCGTAGCTCGTTCCTAAAAGTCAAATTACTATGCCTTAGCCGCCCGAGGTCGTTGCAGTAGTTTAAGCAATTTCAAAGATACAGTCAAGATTTTCAAGGCGACAGTTAAAAAAATAATGCTTCCGAATCAGATACAAGACTATGGCCACCTTCCGAAACGCTAAAGAAAGTTGGAAATGTGCCTAACTGTCCATTCTTAGAGACAATCAGTAGCCGCGCTCAGATTTTCCTCCCAGATGCTGAAGGCTCTACGTCACAGCTGGCAGCTGTAACGCGCCAAGTTAGCCCTAACTCAAAGCAGTCGATCATTAGGGCCTCAATGCAAACAGCTATTTTCTTTATCGCATACACGGCGGGTTTGCCCACCATACGCGAACGACCGCAATCACCATTATGCTATAAACAAATCCTTCCCGAGGTATTGCCGAGAAATGCTTTGTTAGAAGTTCGTATATAGTGTTGTGAGGGTTAAGGTCAAAGTCAGGTTGACCAGCTTTAAAGCGACCAACTAAAGTCCTTTATCGAAACAGCGCTTCATACTACGAGCAGCATGCCGGTCTATACAGTCTCGAATGTACGTTGAGTTAAACCTTTCACAGCTATGGAGGGTAAAGTTCCCAACGATCTTTATCAGGTGGAGTCTCAGGCAGAGAACTAACTAAAAGCAATGGCAATTGTTTAACAGGTACAGAATCTTAGAATATGTGTTGTAATGGTGGGGCTGCCTGCGAGGGGTAAGTCTTTCATCTCGCAAAAGATAGTGCGTTATCTTTCATGGTTATCCATTAAGTCCAAGTGTTTCAATGTCGGAAGCTACCGGCGGCAAGGAGCTCCGAGACCTAGCGCTGGGTTTTTCGATGCAAGTAACAAAGAAGCGTACAGAATCAGGGAACAAGCTGTCGCGCAAGCTGTTGAAGACATGATGAACTGGTTCTCTGACGAAGAGGGTGTTGTTGCAATTTTGGATGCTACAAACTCTACCAAGGAGAGGAGGAAGTGGATTTTGAGGCTTTGTAGAGAGAACTCGATCGAACCCATGTTTTTAGAGAGCTGGTGTGATGACAAGGATCTAGTTTTGAGGAATATTGCCGATGTGAAAACCTCGTCGCCGGATTACAAAGGCATCGATCCTGATGTGGCAACCGCAGATTTCTTGGAAAGAATTGCAAATTACGAGCAGGTTTATCAGCCACTGGATACAACAGACGACCGTGATCTCACATTTGTGAGGATGATAAATATTGCCCAGCAAGTCATTATCAATAAGGTTGAGACGTATCTCGAAAGTAGAATTGTGTTCTACGTTATGAATCTGCACATAAAGCCCCGTTATATCTGGCTCTCAAGACATGGTGAATCCATCTACAACATTGAGAAGAAAATCGGTGGAGACTCATCTCTTTCGGAACGTGGTCTGAAGTACGCCAAAAAGCTGCCTGAGCTGGTTCGCGAATCGGCCGGCGACAGAGACTTGACAGTGTGGACATCGACACTAATCAGAACTCAGGAAACAGCACAGCACTTGCCATACAAACAATTGCAATGGAAGGCTCTTGATGAGCTGGACGCGGGAGAATGCGACGGAATGACATACGAAGAAATTGAGGAGAAATTTCCTGAGGACTTTAAGGCCCGCGATGAAGACAAGTATGAATACAGGTACCGAGGGGGCGAATCTTATCGCGATGTTGTCATACGGTTAGAACCAATCATCATGGAGCTTGAACGACAAGAGAATATTCTCATCATTACCCACCAGGCCGTTCTGAGGTGCATCTACGCATACTTCATGAACGTTCCTCAAGAAGAATCACCTTGGATGTCGATTCCGCTCCATACTCTGATAAGGCTTGAGCCTAGAGCATATGCAACCCATGTTACCAAAATAAAGGCTGATATTCCTGCGGTAAGCACGTATAAAGGCAAAGGAACAAGCCGAGTGGGTGAGAGTGAGTCAGACAACGACAAGTCACTACACGTTCTCAGTAGTCTAAATAGTAAGTAACGCACCGAGTCTTTGTTAGTAATGAAAGCTGAATATTCGTAGAGGTTAACCCTCGGTACATAAACTATTATGATTTTAGACCTTCATATTTTTGTTCATCGTGAATATGGCCATGTATGCCTTCTTTGAAAATTAAGCACAACCGAAAGTCATCGCCGTTCAAAACTGGTAAGTTCAAGGTTAATCCCAAACGCGAAGCTAGGAACCTTGCACATCAGTGCGACGTGGAATCTTGCACACAGAACAAGCTAAAAGACATATCATGGCCAAAAAGTTGTTCGGTATCGGTCGTAAGAAAACCGAGGCCAAAGACACCAAAAGTGGAGATGCCAGTCCGAGTTCTACTGCGCCTTCCTCCTGTATTGACGAAGACGTTATGGACACTACCGGCTCAAGCAAATTTGACGACTCATCAAGCAGAGTGACTTCCTCCATCCAGTCGTCTTCCATATTCTCCAAAGGTCGACTAACACATGGAACCGGCGCTTCTTCAACGCTCACAGGAGGGTCACAAGACAAAAAGAGCGGAGACACATCAAATGTCGGGAAGCCATTGAGGGTTTTAGATTTCGGCAGAGGAACTTCATTAAATCCTGTTTTCGAAGAAGAGGACTCTACCGGTTTAAACTCTATAGACGAGCATTCGAGCCGTCCTTCAAAAAGTTCCCAAAGAAGCGGTACTTCACTAAACAAAGAGAAGACAATGATTACTGCTGCTCAACTTGACCGCGAACTCAAGCAGTTAGACGAAAACCTGGCGGGGTTGATGGACGATATACACCAGAACGTTACCAATATTTCCAAAGCGGTAATACAAGCCGTTGAGTACTTCAAAGAATTTTTACCGGACACATTGTCGCCTAAAGTTCCGTTTCGGGTCTCAGTGAGCAAAAGCGGATACCTAAGACGCATAACTAAAGTCGTTTTGCACTTTGTCGATAATTTGCTGGTCTCAGATGTATTCAACAATTCTAGAGCTATCATAACAAAGAGGTTTATCACATTCCTCAAAAAACTGAACATTAGCACGACGGAGGATAACATTGAAAACCATGCGCTTCCGCATGCCAGAAACTTCTGCATAGGCGCGGACTGCGAACTTCCAAATAAAGGCAAACTCTCTCTAATAATCGATAAAATTGCCGCAAAAGACTCTGCTTGTATATCCGACCAAGAGGGTGCATTTATAGCACCAATATTGAGGGGGATAAGCAAGGGATCTGCCGTTCTTACGGTGATGTTTGGCCTCCCAGACCCGCAGCAGGAGCACTATGACATGATTAAAGCGCTGTACTCGCTCTTTCCAGATATTCATTTCTACTGCGTGAAGAACTACATAACACCTTGCGCAGAGGTTGCCATCCCCCCTTCGCTAACCCCACAACCAATGGAGAGCAAAACAACCACAAGCTTCCATCCCCCATACCGCTTGCTTCCGGACGCTAACTCACCACCGATATCGATGTCGCTATCCTCTCACGAAAACAAGAAGATTTCTGGCACTCTGGGAGGCTATATCTACCCTCAAATTGATGAAAACAACGCAGCTCTGTCGCAATTCGCGGGCTCAACTTTCGCAATAACCTGTGCTCATGTTGCATTAGCTGAGTCTCAAGACTATCCATATGTATCCGTGCCATCCACCGTGCTTCAAAACCAGTACAAGAAGGCAATTATTGATGAGTCTCAGAGATACGCAAAAGACTCTCCTGAACGGGCGGCATTCGAAGAGGAGCTGATACGAATTGATCAGAACTTAAAGTGGCAGGATGAAAACAAATTTGGGCAAGTTGTGTGGGGCGAGCGTGCGGTCGTAAACTCGAAGCTTTCGGATTTTGCAATCATAAAGACTAATTCTGAACTCAACTGCACGAACTTTCTGGGGGACGATGTAGCTACAATGGCCGGTCCATTTCTGCGATTCCAAAACCTCTACGTCAAAGATAAAGTGTTGAAACTGAAACCGGGCTCCGAGGTTTTCAAGATTGGAGCGACAACTAAATACACTTCGGGTCAATTTAGTGGTTCCAAACTTGTATATTGGGCCGACGGAAAAATACAAAGTAGCGAATTCGTGGTTGCCTCGCCCAACCCACTATTTGCTTCTGGAGGAGATTCAGGCGCGTGGATCCTCACTAAATTAACCGGAAAGTTGGGACTTGGCGTTGTGGGCATGTTGCACTCTTACGATGGAGAGCAACGCCAATTCGGCTTGTTTTCGCCAATTGGTGATATCTTCCAGAGGCTCAATCAAGTAACAGGGGTTACTTGGGATATATGCAGACCACCAAATGCCAAATAAGGCCCTTGTGCATGTTTCATTTAGCGCTCGGCCCTTCAAGCACTTTTATTACGCTATACACGTGACCAGTCCTCACGAACGCGTCTCTGCAACGGTTAAATTACCGCTTAGATGCGATGGTATTAAAGCTATACAAGTTTAATAAAACTAGGTGAACTTACTGCCTGCGCTGGTTGTGGTTCGTGACCGTGTTACAAATGCACTCCTTGTTTTTGGGCTTTTCAAATACTTCGATTGATCGTTTGGAGGCCTCCTAAGGGGAATAATGGACATTATGAGGTTCGAATGCAGATCCCCTCGCCCCCCGCAATTAGCGACCCCATACAACGAGAAAAAAGAAGGAGCTACTCTTGAGGCATGCATGAAGCGCTTGCTTGAGGTTTCTCTCCCAGAATATCGGGCTTTGTATAAAGAGAATTAGTTAAAATGCTGATCAGGCAGGGTCCTGGAACTGATTCTTATCCAAAACGATTTTATTTCTCAGCACGAGCACAACTGAAACAAACTTGGCACCTCAGAGTTCCTTTGCGATGCAGGCAACTACTCCTATTTCAGAGACGCGGTTGAAGAAGGTTCACACGCCTCCTAGCCGCGGCAGTAGCTCCCCTTCCTCATTAAGATCTACAAAAAAAAAGTCCGGCGGCGTCATGAACCGAGTTAACCTAAAGTTTCGAGCTTTGAGTTCCTCGAGCCTTCCCTCGCCATCCCGGCTTGCGCCCGAGGAAAGGCCGAGAATTGTACACGCAAGTTCCCAAAGAGTACCCACTGAGAATGATCATTACTTCTGGCCCTCGAATTTACCAGCTGCCAAGCCCATGACGAACACCCGAAAACGCCGCAACACCCCAGCGCCCTTAACTCTTTCTCA
Organism: Lachancea thermotolerans CBS 6340; assembly: GCF_000142805.1. Classification (NCBI taxonomy): domain Eukaryota; kingdom Fungi; phylum Ascomycota; class Saccharomycetes; order Saccharomycetales; family Saccharomycetaceae; genus Lachancea; species Lachancea thermotolerans. The sequence goes on along the minus strand of NC_013082.1, from coordinate 447,350 downwards.
AATTACACCGCATGCAACACCACAGAAACAGCACGGCATTAAAGATGCGACGCCAAAGTTGGAGTCGCCCATGGATTTCAGACACTCGACAAACTCATCTACAGATAATGCCAGCTGGGTCACAGCAAGCACTTTCAATCCGCGCCGGAGGCTCAATTTTGAGCTTCAGGGGAACTTTGAATCGCCATTAGACGACTCACTTACCATCGAGCGGTCTAGCCGAAGCCCATGGGAAGATCTCTATCCCGACAGCGAGTCCCCCACCTACGCCTCACAGCTCAGAAGCAACATGTCAAAACTCTCGGGCCCCAAAAATTACACCTCGAACAAATGCAGCATATGTAGCGAAGACCTAATGTTCACCTTGTCGGGTGAAAAGCTAATCGAGCTGTCGTGTAACCATCAGTGTCATTTCAACTGCTACTTGGTGACATTCGAGGCATTGCTACCCAAAAGTTCTTTCCCGCAGTGCAGGATTTGCACTACTGCTTCTAAGCCTAAATCAGAGGATGTTATGAGCGAAATAACGGCTAAAATCTTGACGTCCGAAGCGCAAGGTAATGACAAAACTTTCATGGAACAGGGTGGGAAGCAACAACGAGCCATATTTGAGCGCTCAGACGGAAACGACGTGAGACCTCAAACAATATTCCCCATAACCCAAAACACACCTAAGGAAAACATCTATTTGCAAGACCTAAGGACGCCGCGCGAACAACTAATCAAAAGTGCTCAAGTTTCTTGCGAGGGCTTCAAAGACCACTTCAGCACCCAGAGCACTCCGCGATCGAAGTTTTCAAAATTTAGCTCTAGTGATTCGTTTAGAACTCCCAGTTCCACGTCGCAATCAGAATGGCATCGCAGCGATTTCGAACTAGACAGACCGCATGTTAACATCATACCACAACTTTCGAAGTTCAGCATAAAAGAGAACTCCCGGCAAGCAATAGCCCAATACGTGATGTCAACGTATACCCCAAAGCACCCTGCAATAGCCAAAGGAGTTGAAGATTACAAAAATCTTATTCGGAAAGAGGTCCAGTCGCATGTGCAGTCAGGGTTCGATTACAAGCCTGAAATGGGAGCTTTAGAGACATTCGATATTTTGTGTTATTCTGAAGACGAAGAGGTCTGGGTTAACGTCAATGCGTTCCTCTTTAGTGAATGCTTGGTGTTTGTTCAGGAAGACAACTTAGTAGGCCATATTTTAAAAAACCAAATCTCAGAGATGCACCAGCTAGACTCTCACACTCTCATATTGAATTTGAAATCGAAATCATTACCCGAAATATTTCTGTGCTGCCCGGACGATCCTTCAATAACTAGGAAATGGACATATTACTTAAGACAAGTTTACCTCACACGAGGTGGGGAGCATGTCCCTTTATCCCAACTGACGTCAAACAACTGGAACTTTTTACCTCAAAAACTAATTAAAAAGGTACGCATACCTTCCGAAACGGGCTTTGAGGATAATGATTTGAGTGGTACCTTCGCTCTGCAAGAAAAGACAAAATTAAAATTAATACTTTGCGTGAGTGTCGTCAACTGCCATCCTGAGCTTCACACCAATAATGAACACCTACTATCTTTAAAAGCCAAAATCAAACAGACTGTGGACTCTCTTTCATCTCAAGATCTCCTAGGGCTAGTTCTTGTCGGCAGGGATGGATGCGGAAACGTTGGTGCATTTGGAACGTTTTTCGGCATGGTTGGCAAAGACTGGGATGGATGGGAAGACATCATAGAGAGCCTCGAGGTTTATGACAATAATGCGGTTTTTGCCAACGATTCTTGGGAGTTGAACGCTATGCTACAAACCAGCCGGAAGCTGATGTGTACAGTAGAGCAAGATGAATCGTTCCTGCAGCAACTGGTAATTATAGGCAATGACTACCCAGGGAACATGCCGCGAACAATAGAAGATGACTTTCAAGTCGCCCGACTTCAGTCGAACGTTTCATTGTCACTCCAAAAATTCCGTTTTTCAGTTCATCAATATTTCACTTGCAATAGCAGGCTGCTGCTCAGCGATATTATTGAAGGCTATTTTTACAACGTAAAATGCGAGGGTCTGAACACCTTGGAGGAAATTCGACCAGATTCCCTCGTGCAACAGCTTCGAAAGAAAGCCGCCAAATCTTTTGCAGTAACTCTGGGGACTTTAGACCCGAACCTTGCCCAATTTCACGCTGTGGAAAGGAACGGCCAGCTCTGTAAGCTACCTGGGCTTTGCACAGAGGTCACAATGGAAATAGGAGCTCTGGCCCCGGGCGAGGCGCGAAACTTGATTTTTGAAATCGAGATTGACGTGCAGAATTTGAAACATTTACTTAAAAACACCTCTGCGTCCAACCAACCGGCATTGTTGCACTACAATGCAACATGGCATAACGGATCACGACGTCTAGTCTTCAGCGGCTGTTCCCTAGGGTGCGAGTTCAAGCTTGGAAACGTCAGCACTGCGCTCCCGCCTACTGATGCTTTGAGGGACCCCCCTCAATCGGGCCATGATGCCAATGACGAATGCGAGATTCTGGAGGTGATGTTGGCGCCCCCACTCTCCGCATCCCGTGATTCCCTGTTTGCTACCAGACATGTGGAGCTGATAGCCATCGAGACCCTGCGCTCGGCTCTTGCGCAGTTTCCGTACCATACTCACGTATTGCTTAATCAACTGGTGCCCATGATTTTCTGCATTAGTCGCAGTTGCGTTTGTAATGATGCGAGCTACCACACGCGCGTTTCCACAGTCAAGCCCCTTCCACAGCTTGTTGAGCAGCTGTGCGCTGATATCCAAGAGATAGCTGCCCGTTCTGTTAGCGGAAACGGCGCTGACCGCGCGCTATCCCGGTGGGAGATGGCCCGAATGACCGCTGCTCTGGCCTGCGGAACCTACGGCGCACCTTAAGGGTGCACTTGGGCATAAAGCCCCAAACTTACGCAAAAGATTCACTGCTGGGCCTTTTAGCGTGCACAGTATTTAAGAAGGTTGGGCGCCCATTAGCCGCCGTGTAATTACGTAAGTACCACCATGTTACGTAACATCGAAAAGAATGTTGTATGACACTACGTACACAGCGACAATATACGCGAAATCAATCTTGCCTGTAAGCCATACCGAGGCGTGGTTCTGAGGCTAGGTGCGGTGCCTGACCACAAAACGAGTTCCACGCAGCTGAATCGATCGCCCTTAGCTGGTGCCTCCACGATTCGCAACGTCTAAATCTTAAACGTACACAATGACGAACACCACGCTGCCTCTGTAGCCTCTTCGGGGCCTTTTTCCGGGTCTCGAAGCGCAAGCTTTGCCACCTAAGGCGAGCGCTTATGGATCCGTGGCTACGGAGTCTCCGTTTCCGCTGATCTCGCATTTTAGCGCCGCGTCTGTTTGTTGACATTTCTTCCCATTCCAGAACGCCGCCTCAGAAAATTTCGCGTTTTGAAGAACTTTATACAACAGAAAATTGACGGATGTCTCAAGAATAGAAACTTGAGAGGACTCGAAAGTTGTGTCGTCATGGGAAGCGTGGGCCGCGTTACAAAAACCGTAGCTCTCGGTTGTTATGCACGGCAAGTTGTAGCAACAGGAGCCCGTGGTTGCCAAGCTAGGTAAGTGGTTGCGGGAAATGGACTAAAAGAGACTGGGCCGGGCCCATATGGGCGTTGTAAACCGCGAACGCGAGGCCGGGGATCTGGTCTGTTTTCTTTTGTGAGCCTGTCTTGCGCACCTAAGCTGGAGGGCGCAGATGGGCTAAAATCCGTATATATAAAGCAGGTGGTGCGGAGAGAGTCTGAAACACCCTTTGAGGTCTCTGTGAAACAAACCCAGAAACCGTCCGCTCGCTCACATCATGCAAATCAGAAACATTATTGCCTCCGCTATCGCTTCCAGCTGCGTTGTCTCCGCCGAGGAGGTCAACTCTTCGTCGTGGACCACTCTCACTCCATCCAAGACCTACCAGGGTGGTGCTACTGACTACGCTGACAGCTTTGGTATTGCCGTAAAGCCAGTGTCTGGAACTTCCGTGACCGCCTCTGCTGCTAGCGCCACTGGCAAGAGCAAGAGAGACGCTGTTTCCCAGATCGGCGATGGCCAGATCCAGGGCACCACCTCTACTGCTCTGCCTGTGTCCACCGTGAGCACTCCAGAGCCAGAGAGCACTGCGGCTGCCTCCCAGGTGTCTGACGGTCAAATCCAGGCCACCACCTCCACTGCCAGCAAGGAGACCACTACTTTGTCTTCCGCTTCTGCTTCCGCTTCCTCCGATGTCGACGACGACATCAAGGTTGTCTCCTGCAAAGTCAACGGTACTCTAGAGATGACTCTGTCGAACAGCATCCTGAAGGACGGTAAGGGCAGAATCGGTGCGATTGTTGCCAACAGACAGTTCCAGTTCGATGGTCCTCCACCACAAGCAGGCTCCATCTACGCTGCTGGCTGGTCTATCACTACTGATGGAAACCTGGCTATTGGTGAGACCGAGGTCTTCTACCAATGTCTATCAGGCACCTTCTACAACTTGTACGACGAGTCTATTGGTGCCCAGTGTTCCCCAGTTCACTTGGAGGTGGTCAAGTTGATTGACTGCTGATTTGCATGCATGGCTATTACATTATAAAATTCACTTTCATTAAGTCGACTCGACAACATCTTTAGTTAGTTTCAATAGGATCTTGAAAATATGGATACCCTTATATCGTTAGAAGAGGAGAAAAGGCGGTGCACGGTCAAAAAGGCCGCACATCACGGACTATTCGGACATGCTAGGCTGGCAGTATCGGCGGGCCAACTGTATCAAGGGCGTTTTGGTCCTTGTGACCGCAATACAAGTGAACCAGAGCAGGCGCCAAATGGTACGTGAGCGTCATGGGACAGAGATGCTATCAAATGAATATAAAATACAAAAATTTTCTGGTCCTCAGTTGAAGCTCGTATGGCGCAGTGGTAGCGCAGCAGATTGCAAATCTGTTGGTCCTTAGTTCGAACCTGAGTGCGAGCTTTGATTATTTTTTAGTTTTATCAAACTAACCTTTTTACTTCTGACAACATATCCCAAAAAGGTTGAGCAGCCCGCATGTTACACCTCGGCAGCAGTGTCTGGTTATTCTTCGAGTTAACTTTTAATCTAACATTAAATCGGGCTTACAAAGCTTATGTCAAAATATGTATAAAGGATCTCTAATGAGATGAGCACAATCAACTTATTGGGCTTCGACGAACATGTTCGAACGAATTCGAATCAACCGGAGCGGGGAGCACGAAGGCGAGAAAATCAAACTAGAAAATTTCAAAACGGAATGCTAATGAGGCCGCCGCACGGCGGGCAGCCTTTTTTTTCAAATGCGTAGGGAAAGTCGACATTAAAACTTATGCATTGAGAAATGAATTAAAGGAATGTGATGCAGAACTGAGAGGCATGGTAAGCCCTCTATTTTTAATTTTTAACAAGTAGTTCTTGGGAGCGTTGGCTTAACAGTCAACCAACTCGATGACCTCCAGGTGGACTGGAGAACATTGGGCACCAATGGACTCGTCGTACAGGTTGTAGAAGTTACCGGAGAGACACTGGTAGAAGGTGTCGGTCTCACCGATAGCCAAGTTACCTTCTGGGGTGATGGTCCAGCCAGCAGCGTAGATGGCACCGGCTTGTGGTGGAGGACCGTCGAACTGGAACTGTCTGTTGGCAACGATAGAACCGATTCTGCCCTTACCGTCCTTTAGGATACCGCCCTCCAAAGTCATCTCTAGAGTACCGTCAGCCTTGCAGGAGACAGAGTCGATGAAGGAAGAGGCGTCAGAGGAAGAAGCTGGAGAAGAGGAAGCAGAGGTGGTAGCTTGGACCTGGCCGTCAGAAACCTGAGAGGCAGCGGTGGCAGTTTCAGTGGAGTTAGTGGTGGTAGAGGCCTGGATCTGGCCGTCGCTGATCTGGGAGATGGCGGCGGCGGAAGATGGCTTCAAGGTGGTGGTGGTAGCCTGGATCTGGCCGTCACCAATCTGGGAGATGGCGGCAGCGGATGACTTGGCGGCGGCAGTAGAGGTGGTAGCCTGGATCTGACCGTCACCGATTTGAGAGATGGCAGCAGCAGAGCTCTTCTTGGCGGCGGCGGTAGAGGTGGTGGCCTGGATTTGACCGTCACCGATCTGAGAAATAGCAGCGGCAGAAGACTTGGCAGAGGCGGTAGAAGTGGTAGCTTGGATCTGACCGTCGCCAATCTGGGAGATAGCGGCGGCGGAGGTCTTCTTGGCTGGCGCAGTGGAGGTGGTGGCCTGGATCTGACCATCGCCAATCTGAGAGATGGCAGCGGCAGAGCTCTTCTTAGCGGAAGCGGTGGAGGTGGTAGCCTGGATCTGACCATCGCCAATCTGGGAGATGGCGGCGGCGGAGGTCTTCTTGGATGGCGCGGCGGTGGTAGAGGTGGTGGCCTGGATCTGGCCGTCACCAATCTGCGAAATAGCGTCTCTCTTGGCGTGAGCGGCAGAAGTCGACGCAGACACCGTGGAGACAGAGCTGCTCAATGGAACAACGGCAATGCCGAAGGTCTCGCTGTAGGAGGTGGCACCGCTCTTGAAAGTCGCGGTTGGGGTCAGTGTGGTCCATGGCTCGGACGCGGTGACCGCGGCGGAAGCGGATGTGGCAAGGGCGGCGGCGGCCAAAATAGTAGACTTGTACTGCATCGGAGTGTAGTGTGAGTAAGAGGCTGTGTGATGTGTTCTCTGGAGAGCGAGAACAAGAGAACCGAACACCAAATTCCCAACACCGGCCAACAATCCCTCCTTTATATATGCTTTTCGCGCCTTCTGCGCGCTTTCCTGCTGATATATCTTACCTTAGCGGGTGCGTTGCCTATGCTTCTAAAAAAAACGTTCTGTGCCACTTTTTTAACTATATGCGGTAAAGTGCTGCTGGACAATTAATTAATGAGGAAGGCTGGCAGGGGGCAGGAGAAAGGCAAATCAAGCCTGATCTCGGGATCCGCCGGCCGGCGAAGCGCGCGCTACAAGCGCGCGCACCGGGCGCCATAAACCGCCTTCCGCAGACGGCGAACGCCCGGCGTAGCCAGGCGTTCTGCCGTGAACACCATGCTCTTGCCGCGAAATTGTCGTCCTTCACGTGCGCAGTGACGGCGCCTCCTCCAGCGCATCTCCATATATCATTACCGGATCAGGTAAAGCTGCGCCAATTTCCGTTGTCAGCGTTCATTGCCACTGCTCGGCCCAGAAACGGCCGCACGGCGCTGCACAAGCTGCACAAGCTGCGCAAGCTGCGCATGGCGCAGGATATGGCGAAAATCCAGCAGAGAGCGGCGCGCGGAAGCGGGTCCGCGTTCCGAGACCTAAGCGAGCAAGCCGAGGGCTGCAGCACAGATAACGCGCAGCATGTGTCCGGCATGGTTAATACGCGTGGATGTGTGGGTGTGCACGGGTGGTGTAAATGTGTGTGATCATGCACCAGAGATAGGCCAGCAGTGGTGGCGTGTCCACGATTGGCGCAGAGTGGTCTCGTGACCATCAGATCATGTTCCACGGCATGCATCGTTCATGGCGATCGTCGTTTGGAGACACGGAATGTGCATGTGCAGCAGCTGGCGTCGCTGGCGACGAAAGATGGGTTTCCTGCGGGGGCCTCGGCCCTCCTATGGTAATTTAATTAGCCAGCATCTGGCGCGCTGCGCCTCACCTACGACGACAGCGTTAAGAGCGCAAGGCAGTAAAGGAGCTGCTCGTTGGAAGCGGCGCTGGCGCCGCTTTAATTAGGCGCAGGGCTGGGCTGGTAATTTCGCACGCTTTGCGCAGGGAAGAAAAGGCCTTTGGGAAGGGCTTGTGACAGGGCCTACAGATGAGCGCAGCGCACGGGTTTGGCAGGATCTGGCGCGGCGTCCCGGATCGGTTTTTCTGGGCCTCGACTAACGTCAGAACAAAGCCATCCCAGTTGTTCATGCTGGATCGCAATTTAGGCGCCCGGCCAATTACCGGCAAAAATAGCCATCTTTCGAGCTCGCTAACGTATATATAGCGGCGCGGCAGCAATTGAATTGAGGTTCTGGCTCTTGGTTCTCATAGAGCAGAGAACACTCATCCCACAGCTTTCCCAACCCTCTTCCCTTTCCAATGCAATACAAATCAACCATTTTGGCCGCCGCCGCCCTCGCCTCATCCGCTTCCGCCGCGGTCACCGCGTCCGAGCCATGGACCACACTGACCCCAACCGCGACTTTCAAGAGCGGTGCCACCTCCTACAGTGAGACCTTCGGCATTGCCGTTGTCCCCGTGACCAGCTCCGTCTCGACGCTGTCGGCTGCGACGGCGTCGAAAACCGACCACGCCAAGAGAGACGCGATCTCGCAGATCGGCGACGGACAAATCCAGGCTACCACCTCGGCCACCGCCACGCCATCCAAGAAGAGCTCTGCCGCCGCCATCTCCCAGATTGGCGACGGTCAGATCCAGGCTACTACTTCCACGGCCCCTGCCAAGAAGAGCTCCGCCGCCGCTATTTCCCAGATCGGTGACGGCCAGATCCAGGCTACCACCTCGACCGCGCCAGCCAAGAAGAGCTCTGCCGCTGCCATCTCGCAGATCGGCGACGGCCAGATCCAGGCCACTACTTCCACTGCTTCCGCCAAGAAGAGCTCCGCCGCCGCCATCTCGCAGATCGGCGACGGTCAGATCCAGGCCACCACCTCCACCGCCTCTGCCAAGTCTTCTGCCGCCGCTATTTCCCAAATCGGCGACGGTCAAATTCAGGCTACCACCACCACCTTGAAGCCATCTTCCGCTGCCGCCATCTCGCAGATCGGCGACGGCCAGATCCAGGCCACCTCCGCCAACTCTACCGTGAGCGCTGCTTCCCAGATCTCGGACGGCCAGATCCAGGCCTCGAGCACCTCTTCTATTTCCCCAGCCTCTTCCTCTGACGCTTCCGAGTTCGTTTCCTCCGTCTCCTGCAAGACCGACGGCACTCTAGAGATGACCCTGGAGGGCGGTATCCTGAGGGACGGCAAGGGCAGAGTTGGCTCCATTGTTGCCAACAGACAGTTCCAGTTCGACGGTCCTCCACCACAAGCCGGTGCCATCTACGCTGCTGGCTGGTCTATCACCCCAGAGGGTAACTTGGCCATTGGTGAGCACGACACTTTCTACCAGTGCTTGTCCGGTAACTTCTACAACCTGTACGACGAGTCCATTGGCGCTCAATGCTCTCAAGTCCACTTGGAGGTCATCGAGCTGATCGACTGTTAAGTCGGCCACGCCACCTCCATCATGAAAAGCATCACGATCCACTTCACATTTCAGCAAAAGCACATTAGTTCGTCGAGACCTTAAATTAAAGGCCTCAGGTTTCAGCTCCAGGTTAGGAGATTATATATAGGCTTAAGTGTATATTAATACTATTGGTTCAATATGAATAAAATAAATTCCATTAAAAACAATCCATCGTCACCTCAGCGGCGAAGCAAGCGCTGCCGCGCGCTGGGCGCCCCCAGTAGCGCGACTGACGATGCCTCTTCCACAAAAAACCGGCATTTCCCCATATAATCATAATTCGTTAAACATCGCATCAGCAACGCCGTCTACTTAGCTACTTTCTGGTCTCGCATACTGTACATGTAGTAGGCAAACGGTGGATACAGCGCGACAGAGAGGATGCTGGCGCGATACAAAGGTGACCTCTTCCCAAAAGACACGTGCGCCATGTTGGCAAGTTGTAGCAGAAACCCGAATCCCACGGTTACAAACGACAGGTCCTTGTAAGACATCTTTGGAAGAAGGCCCGAGCCGCGGACTTGACCGCCCTTGGCCTGACTATCGCTAGCCCGGTCATGTACAATTGTTACCGTGCCCCGGGCCTTTGCGGAAGCACGCTTATCTTCTTGATAGTCTCTGTAGAGATAGTACAAGCCTAGCCCGAAAAGAGAGTTGATAACCACGTTGGAGAACACATTCGACTTCGAAGCCTTGAAAGGCACGTATTGTGGTTTAGCCTTGACCCGGGAGTTTCCGGAAGTTTCGCGCGACAGGTTTTCGCTGTGAAGGCCCGTCTTGGGCCTCGAATCGCCGTCCACGTGCGAACCGCTGTCGGAAGGTTTCATCGCTGACAAGAGTTAAGGCTAGCCAAGTTCAACCACCGTGAGAACTTTCTATACATCTAGCTTACCCATGAATCTCCGGAGTCGTCCACCACGAATTTGATAGATTGCTGTTGCCGCATTGTAATCTGTCGCGTGCTATCAATCGCCTATAGCGGGAAACAATAAGGGAAATACTGCGTCACTACCTTCCGCGACATGCTTAATATCGGCATGTGACACTCGTTCTGCTATAAGTACCATAGTTCCTCTGACTCCCTCAACAATTAAAAGCTATCCGATATAGTGTAGGGGCTATCACACCACGCTCTCACCGTGGAGACCCGGGTTCGATTCCCGGTATCGGAATTTTTAGTTCACAAACTATTTGTCGTCCAAGTCAGAGTATTACTATCTTTAGCCGAAGAGCTCGGCAAGGTGAGCATGATTTGAACCATAGCATGTGCTTACTAACACTATACAAAACCACCTAAATTCCCATCGACTTTAACGAGTTCATATGACTTCGTGGCCAAGCTGGTTAAGGCGTGCGACTGTTAATCGCAAGATCGTGAGTTCAATCCTCACCGAGGTCGAATTTTATTTTTTCGTCACAAGGATCATGCCTGGGAACCTTCTTTTTGAACATCGTCACAAGCTTATCGATGCCTTAGTTGGTTACTAGCACAGCGGGGGCAGCTAGAGTTTGTGACTATCAAAGATAAGGCACGCTGTTTACCAAGCTTCTAGGCGCCTCAAGCTTTAAAAGTGCTCAGAGCGAAAGCAAATGAAAAGCCGCTCTCACTAAAATGATGGCACAATAGCCGCAGAATCAAGCAGTTACAAAAGAATAGTAGAAGAATCTTACACAGGTGGTAGTAGAATAAGCAACTCGCACTGCAACCAGATCGTGTCCTATTGTTTTGAAACAGCATGGGGTTATCTATTTTTGAAGAAGATCGTGAAGATAATTGTCCAGCTGCTCATTTATAGACGACCGGCTGACGCAACGGTAGTCTCAGGGTCTCAAGCGGCCAGCAGCCCTAAGCTCGAAACCTCCGCTTCCTCCCCTTTATATCCCTTAATAGCGATTTCTTTGTACTCACGTGAAAGATGAGTTTCCAATGTTATGATCTGTCTGATGAGAGATCAAAGAAGACAGCGGTTAGAAGAAAACCGTGTAGCTCAAAACCTGGGTAATTGGTGTGGAAATAGTCTGCGGTTTTTGAACACATTTAGATCCAGCTTTGAGTAAGAGAGCTTGTGTCTCCCAAAAAGCCAAACTGCCCTCTGGTGAAGTTCAGTCTTCTCAATGATATCCGAAGATATGTGGGTTGACGAAACAACACATTACTCAGTGCTAGGACTGAAGTCAGACGCATCGGAGTCCCAGATCAAGAAGGCCTACCGAAGAATAGCAATGGCAATCCACCCCGACAAAAACAAATCTGCAAGTGCTGCCGAGATGTTCAAACTGGTATCGCATGCCCAATCTGTTCTTATTGATAAAGAGCTAAGAAGGACTTATAATAGGTCTCTGATATCGAAAGGCCTGTATACTTATGTGCCGAAAAAGACGAAGCTGTCTGCATTGGTGGCCGCCACAGCTAGTAGCGTCTCGGAAACGTCGAACTCATCGCCGCGGAAAACAAACGTGCCCCAATCTGCTCGCGCATCCGCGCCAAATCCCACTACGCCCTCTAGAGACAAGATTCGTCCGAGCACAGCCTTTTCGAGGAAGAGCAAACCTTACGAGCAGCAGCCATACGGCTTTGGTGTCGACAGCGATGTCCATGGGAGCCCCTTCGCTTCCCAAGACAAACCGTTCAACGCGAAAAGCTACCAGCATCAACGCCCATCCAACAATCATACTACTACAGATGCCAAGCTAGGAAGCTCCACATTTAGTTCAAGGTTTCCATCCTCAGTCCCGGATCTCGACATCCCACATAGCGCCGATGAGGACCCTTCAACGCCTTTTAGTGAGGGCAAAAGAACTAAGCTCCCCAAAAAAGATACTCAGGAATTCATCCCCGATCCTCCCGGCTCGCCCTTCCCTAGCAACTTTCACCGGCATTACGCCAGAACAAGTCACAATGACAAGCAACAAAATAGAAGATCAACTTCGCCCGTTAAAAGCCAGCCGACTCCGACAACAGACACATTACAAGGCCTCAAAGATATTCTGGATAAGTTCAAAAATCCAAAAGTCAATAAAACTTCAATCGATGAGCCCATCAGTCTGGAGGAACACGAAAGGAATTCTGGTTCGGCGAAAGAGGCCGATAAACTTTCCCAAACCCAGGCAGAGAGAGGCACCGAATCACACGATGGTGCACCTGGCTCAACATCGAGCCCAAAAATGGAGGATTCTTCTGCTACTGTCCGCAGCACATTACCGCAAGAAAAAGCGCGCAAGAGACCAATAGTTGGGCTCAAGGCGGAAGTATTCAAAACGAAAGAAAAAGACGACATTCGCCTTACAGAGCTGGAAAATGTGCTACCCAAAGACGACGAGTTTTTTGACATGAGAAAAGTGAGCGACACATTAGATAACGTGCGCATCAAGAGGCTCAAAACGGAGCGTGCCCACTCACCTGAGGTTGACATGATGGAAGACTCTCACTCCAGTCCGCTTTTTCCTTACGAGATTGGCGCAGAAACATTATCTCGGCCAGTTAATGAGACACTTCCACGGATATATAAACCAGAACTCGTTTCAGCCACCGAGCTGGGAATAAACGAGGCAATTGTCGACCTATCGCTGCCCGCTCTGCCAGCTCTTCAAATTAATGTTTTGGATAAGCAGCAAGTCCTCCAGACGATCCAGGTTATAAAGAATTTCAACTTGCACGCAAATAAAATTAAACGCAGACTCCTAGACACTCTTTCAAGACGCTCTACAGCGGACGATCTTTTCAACGAGCGTTTAGTTCGGGTTGAAAATGCTAATATACTTTTGCAAGCGAAAGCTTACGACCTGAGGATTGCTGAAAAGTTGCAGGAGCTACAAAATAGACAGCGCATTGTTGCAGAAAGTTTTGCGACCTTGATGGGCTCGATTTATGCTTCCAAAAAGCGTTAGGCGTTCACCCCACAGAACAGAACACTGTTACAGAAACGTAATAAATGATGATACCCACCAAGGTTTTTACACGTCAGCTTTGTAGAGCGGGTGTGTTGTTAAAGATCCTAGATTTGAAAGCTGATCTGTTTCACACTAGGTGCCATTGAACTATTGAACGTGTCTTAAGGCTTCAATGTGGAGCAAGCAGAGACTAACGTTTGTCGTAGTGGGCATTTTGTTCCACTTCGTTTATCTATGGTCTATTTTCGACATCTATTTCGTGTCACCGTTGGTGCACGGAATGCAAACCTATAGAAGCACCGATGCGCCTCCAGCGAAGAGACTGTTTCTTATTGTGGGGGATGGCTTGCGGGCAGATACAACCTTCGATAAAATTACACATCCCACAACAGGCGAAACGGCTCACTTGGCGCCATTTCTCAGGTCGCTAGTTCTCAATAACGCCACATACGGTGTTTCTCACACTAGGATGCCCACTGAATCAAGGCCTGGTCATGTGGCAATGATCGCGGGGTTTTATGAGGATGTAAGCGCCGTGACTAAGGGTTGGAAAGAGAATCCAGTCGACTTCGACAGCTTCTTTAACCAATCCGCACACACATACTCTTTCGGCTCCCCTGATATACTTCCAATGTTCAAAGATGGTGCATCTGACCCCAATAAGGTCGACGCATGGATGTACGGTCATGAATTCGAGGATTTTACCCAATCATCTATTGAGCTAGACGCATATGTTTTCAGACATCTCGACAACCTATTTTACAATTCCACGATGGACAGAGAGCTGCATGAGCAGATAATGCAACCTGGAAATGTATTTTTTCTACACCTTTTGGGCTGCGATACTGCGGGTCACTCGTACCGCCCTTATTCGCCCGAGTACTACGATAATGTCAAATACATTGATGACGAGGTCTCAAAGCTTGTTCCCAAGGTCCGTGACTTTTTCGGAGATGACGACACTGCTTTCGTATTTACTGCAGACCATGGCATGAGTGCATTTGGATCTCATGGAGACGGTCACCCCAACAACACAAGAACACCTTTGATTGCTTGGGGGGCAGGGCTGAATAGACCAGTATTGAATAAAGCTCCAATCTACGATAATTATACTGAGGGCTGGGACCTAGCTAATATACAGCGGAATGATGTGAAACAGGCGGATATTGCATCTTTGATGACATATCTTATTGGTGCAGACTACCCCGCGAATTCGGTGGGCGAGTTACCATTGTCATACATCGACGGTTCCGAGGAAAATAAGTTAAAAGCATTGTATTCCAACGCAAAAGCGATTTTGGAACAGTACTTGGTCAAAGAGCAGGAAATAGAGTTGTCTCAGTTCCAGTATAAGCCTTACCATAAGTTTGTCGAGAAGCCTGCGTCCCAATACCTGGATGAAATTGAGCAGTTAATTGAAAGGATCTCTGCAGGGGATGAGTCCCTAGAGAGTCCTGCTATCAAGCTCACCGAAGAGTTAATGTCGGTAACTTTAGAGGGCCTCCACTACTTGACCACGTACAACTGGCAATTTACAAGAACCATTGTGACTTTTGGATTTGTTGGCTGGATTACATATTCCTTCATCATCTTTTTGAGATTGTTCATCTTGACCAAGGAATACGAGCTGAAGACGACGATCACGAACCTCGCAATTTTTGGAGCACTATCGCTAGTATTGAACTACGTTCTTCACTATCAGAGGTCTCCATTCAACTTCTACATGTACCTAATGTTCCCACTTTTTTTTTGGAGTCAGATTTTCAAGAGCAGGGTTATTCTCGGTGATGGCCTGGGGGAGTTTTTCGAAGGAATCACACTTCCAAAGAAACTGGGTATACTAGCCGCGGTTCTAGCGATTTACGAAAGCATCGTTTATGGCTTTTTTAGCCGCTGGATTTTCACAGTGAGTTTTGTTGTTTTGGGTTTCTACCCACTTGCCTGTGGCATCAAGGACGTCAGAACTAATATTCTATGGCTTGCTACTAGTCTTTCTATCTCGGTCTTTACGCTCTTTGACGCAGTAAAGGTTGAAAGCTTGAAACAAATCAACGCGGCGAGTGCCTTAATTGTGCTGAGTGCATGCTGGGGGATCTACCATCTACGTCAAGACATCAAAGCCCACACTTCAAAAGTGCTGGTCATCCAAGTGGTCTTGATAGTTGCTATGGTGGCCATTACCAACAAGTCTGTCATTTCGCTGCAAAACAGAGAGGGACTGCCTCGGGACTCTCAAATTGGTGGTTGGATAGTGTTTGCTCTTTCATTAGCCGTTATGCCTATTTTCCACTACTTGGAACCTAGCAATGACTACAGAGTGCGAATGCTCATCATCTACCTCACCTTCGCACCTGCATTTATCATCCTGACCATCTCGTTTGAATCATTCTTTTACTTTTTGTTCACTGCATACATCGTTCAGTGGATTGAGATAGAATCGGGAATAAAGGAAAATAGCGCTAAAAATGCTTCATCTCACAATTGGCTGCAGCTGTTACGCGTTTCAGTGATAGGGTTTTTTTTGATGCAGGTGGCGTTCTTCAGTACTGGTAATATCGCTTCGATTTCCTCGTTTTCATTGGATTCGGTCTACCGGTTGATGCCAATCTTCGATCCATTTCCGATGGGCGCACTTTTAGTTCTCAAGTTGATCTTGCCATACATCACGCTCTCTTCGGGTCTGGGGATCCTGAACTTGAAGCTGCGTTTCAAGGATTACAGCATTTCATCCCTCATAATTTGCACCAGTGACATACTCTCACTTCAATTTTTCTACCTCTTGAAAACGGAGGGAAGCTGGCTTGACATCGGCGTTTCGATCTCCAACTACTGTCTGGCCATATTATCCTCATTAATTATGCTGCTGCTAGAATTTATCAGTCACGTCCTGTTGCGGAACGTCTCACTTTCAAGAGCGGACAAGGTGAAGAAGACTCAATAAGGGAAGACTTTACTAGAGCGCTTTCCTAGCAAGGAAAGCGGGCATGACAACTGCATTTGTCAGTCAATCACTGACGTGCCAAGACTACGAAGGCACAGTGGTGACTAGTAAAGTTGGCTTCGAAGCCAGGCTGAAGTCTTTCTAATGCTTTTAGCCCTTGTTCACGAACGACACAGTTGACCCTGTCCAGCTACATAGTAATCTAGTGCATAGCAAAATGTAATCAGCTTTCAAGAGTCGGTTTTTTTCCTGCTCTCGTTAGATGGCTGCAGCAAGCAACCAACGCTGGAATCGCGGAATTGCTATCCCGTTAGTTCGTGTTGGCGGCCCCTGCCCCTCTTCTTACCCTTACTCATGTATTTGTAAAGGCTAAAGCTTAATACCTCAGAGAACTGTTGAATAAATATAACTTATGTAGAAAAGTTTACATTGATATACAGGGTCCAAACGTCAAGGAGCGAGAACATATACCAGGGAGACTATTGACTGGGAAACTTCAGAGGAACATTCGGAAGCTAAAATGACAGAGAATTTGCCAGCTGGTGAGCAGGAACCCAATGAAGGCTCCCCTCTGCTGCATCAGAACCCCCTGGGCCCTGACTTGGAAGGTTTGCGCGGCGTAGACGCAACAAATGCCGAACTCGAGTTCGTAGTGGAAAGCACGGGGGTCGCACTCGTTGAAGAAGCAATGGGTAATGGATCCAGCCCACAGGGCGCGCCGTCAAACGGGCCAGAAACTGAAGAAGCCCGCTGGCTGCGGGAGTCAAAGCTCAAGCACTCAAAGCTAGCGTGGTACTACAGACCCAGTTTGTCTCTTTTGTGCTTCACAGTAGCCTTGATGTCCCTGGCAGAGACCATGGTGGCCTCTCCTTCTATCATCCTCACGACACAAAAAGTGTGCCAGGGCATTTCGCCAGGTTCGCCCGATAGCCCTGAAGAGGCCAGATGTGACATGCCTAAGGCGCAGTCAACTTTCTCTTCTATCCAATCTGCTCAGATGTTGATACAAGGAATAGTGGGAACGTTGCTAGCAGGAAAATTAGGCGAACTCTCTGACCGGTTCGGCAGAAAGCCAATCTTCCAATACGTCGGGTGCGTGAGGCTAGTGAGTTTGCTAGCTATTGTCTACACCATCCTTCCCTCAACGCCTTACAGCAAATGGAAAATCATTCTCGCAAACAGTATCCAGGCCTTATCTGGCGGTCTGATGCTGACTATTGCAAATGGAAACAGTTACATCACGGATTGTACAGAGCCAAAAGACCGAACAATAGCAATTAGTATGCTAATGAGTACAATCTACGCCTGTATCGGAACTGGTCCTCTTATCGGCTCCGCGGCCATCAAGTTATCCAACGGGAACAACTACATGCCATTCGTGATAGCCGTGATGTTCATCACGTTCTTCACTATCTTTACTACTATATTTTTGACCGAGTCCCGCCATGTTAACGCGTTGAGACAAAGCCAGACTAAATTCCGCGATCGCAGACGCAGCTTTGAAAGTGTTTTAACGAACACCTCGTCTGTGTCTGTCACTAGGCATGGCAGGTACCAGGCTCTCAAGTTCTTGGACCTGCTATCTCCACTGAAAAAGATGTGGCTACCGCCATCGGTACATGGCTCACTGATCCCAAGATACACAGTACTAATTCTCGTAGCGCTGGACGTTCTATTTATTATCTCGACAACAGGCATGGTCGTCCCGCTTGTGCTCTTCGCTACATATAAGTACCGGTGGGACTCTGTGCACTTGGGGTACTTCATCTCATTCATAGGAATCGGGAGAGCTATGGTCCTGTTGATACTTTCGCCGCTGTTCTTGCACGTCCTCAAGAAAATGTACACTCGACTGGACAACTCGGTAGACGCCATTGACCTGATGTCGCTTCGTACTGCCATGTTTTCTGTGGTAATTTCTATCGCCGCCATTCTTTTGTGGGACGATACCCGCGGGCTGGTCCTGTTGGTTTTTGCGGTTTTCCAAAACCTGAGCGCCTTCTTCTCGCCAACACTTCAAGCCACGCTGGTCAAATACTGCTCCAAGTCATCTTTGGGCGAGCTCTTTGGCGCTATTGCTCTCGTAAGAAGCGCTACTATGCTTGTATTCCCACCGATCTTACTGCTCGTCTACGCCCACACAAACACCACAAAACCAAAGATCTTCATGACTGTTCCTTTGCTTGCAAGTATCCTTGCTTTCATACTGACCTTCATGCTTCACATCGTTACCGATTCAGAACTTCTTCGCAGGCCATCTCAGGCATCTTTGGCACCTTCCTCACAGCCTGCACATACGAACAAAGGTTCCAAAGACCAAAGAATGTCGACCTCCAGGACATCCCGTAAGCCCAGCTCTATATAATCATGATTGATTCGCGTTCTCGTTCAATTACTTGGTTGACGAATGTAGTTCGACATACCACGTGATCTATATCTAGGCGGCTTAAAAAGAAACTGTATATGTTCCCATCAAGCAAAACGTTGAAAAATTAATACTTCTTGGATTGACGATGGGTGATAATAGTGGGTAGAATTAAAGGATTGGAAACAAACAATATAAAGTTTAACGAGTGACTCGATAAAGCGTTAAGAACCATTTGTATAGCTAAAATAGCGGCATTCGAATAGTGGGTGTTCTAGACTAAGTGAAAGTTGGCTTCTTTTTTTGTTTTCAAAAGCGCTTAGATTAAGTTTGAGCAAATTTCGGATCATCAGCGAAGTGTGGACAAAACCTGCGTTCGTTTTGCGGATTAAGGCTTGAAACCGATAGCTACAATCTCCAAGACACTAAGCACGCGGAAGATCGCCTTGAACGCTTCCAAGCCGTGTTTTTGGAAGATATTGACCACTTGAGGGTTTTTGCTACGCACGACAGGTAATTGAAAAACGAGCGAACTCACGAGCCGTAATGTCACAGTCCGAGCAGCGCATGCGCGAGACGTTACAAGAACTACCCAGTGGCCTTCTTGGGTCGGGCTCCGTGCCAGAGACCCAGCAGCAGAGCTTGCCAGAGACCCAGCAGCAGAGCTCGCTAGGGCAGCAAGCAGTTGAAGCAAAAAATGCACAGAAGACAGAGCTTCAGGGGAGGCAAACGTCGGGCAAGTACACTTTGAATGACTTCCACATCTTGAGGACGCTGGGGACCGGCTCGTTTGGGCGCGTGCACCTGGTGCGGTCGAACCACAACGGGCGTTTCTACGCGATGAAGGTGCTTAAAAAGCGCACCATCGTCAAGCTGAAGCAGGTTGAGCATACAAACGACGAGAGGCGCATGCTTTCGATTGTCTCGCACCCCTTTATCATCCGCATGTGGGGTACGTTCCAAGACGCCGAACAGGTTTTCATGATCATGGACTACATAGAGGGTGGCGAGCTTTTCTCACTGCTGCGCAAGTCTCAGCGGTTCCCCAATCCAGTCGCCAAGTTCTACGCGGCCGAGGTCTGCCTGGCCCTCGAATACCTGCATGCGCACGAGATTATCTATCGTGACCTAAAGCCCGAAAACGTGCTTCTCGACAAAAACGGGCACGTCAAGATCACAGACTTCGGCTTCGCCAAGTACGTACCGGACGTCACCTTCACGCTGTGTGGCACGCCAGACTACATCGCTCCTGAAGTCGTGAGCACCAAGCCCTACAACAAATCCGTCGACTGGTGGAGTTTCGGCATACTTATATTCGAGATGCTGGCTGGCTACACGCCGTTCTACGACTCAAACACCATGAAGACCTATGAAAACATTCTTAACGCCCAGCTACAGTTTCCGCCCTTCTTCCATGCAGACGTGCAAGACCTCCTGAGCCAGCTCATTACGAGAGACCTGAGTAAGCGACTCGGTAACTTGCAAAATGGAAGTGAGGACGTTAAAAACCACCCGTGGTTCAGTGAAGTCGTATGGGAGAAACTGCTGTGCAGAAACATCGAAACACCATACGAACCTCCCGTGCATGCAGGCCAGGGCGACACTTCGCAGTATGATAGATATCCCGAGGAAGAGAACTCGTATGGTGCGGAGGGAGATGACCCTCACCACGACCTCTTTGCAGAGTTCTAGTTTGCTCAAAAGGTGACTCTTTGACCAGACCATCGCACAATGGAGCATCATCGTCATCTTACATAATCATTGTCTAAGGGGCGCCCTAAATAGCACTAATCACGAACTTCGGAAAGCCAAGCTTTGAATTTTCGTCAGCTGTGACGCTCACAGGGTCCTTCTACAGGGTAAAGGCTTATAATAGCTTTTATGGCATCGAGAAAAAGGTTCTACAAGGATTTTACCATACAAAAGCCAAGATCCCGCGGTAAAATGTGTATTATTGTATCGAAATTGAAAAAGTCATTTCAGGGGAGCGGCAAAAACAGGAAAGACAGTAAGAGCTGCGAGAACAGCAACACGAGATAATAATGGGTTTGGACTCGAATAATGATTGAGCACGAGAAAATAAAGAGTTGGCCTGGACCAATGTTCCCGCGAGTTAGCTCAAGCTAAAGAATTCAAAGGTTGCAATTGTTGGAATATAACAGAGTCTCGATGTAATTAGGATAATTAACTCATGATATCAACGCTCAGCGCCTTTTATTAGTTATCAAACAAATATCTTTGAATAAAGGGATTAGCATGTTTGGGTTACAAATACCTATTAGAAGAGTAAGGGAAACCTAATGTCAGACAATCAACTTCATTTCTTTTGCAGAGGACGTAAGAAGCGTTTTCTGCATGAGGCCAAGAAACAAATAAAACAACCTCGCTGAACACCGCTCTTCCATTGTAATACTCCCGCCAGTACTTCATGGCCAATACGCCGCCGAGAAGATGTTATTATGCCTTTGGTTAAAAACAATACGTTTCCTTCCCTAAAAAACACAAACCGTTTTTAGCTCCCGACAGTCTAGTCAAATCAAGTTGCGATCCTTTTTTGATATAGTGGGTGTTGGTGATGGGAAGAACGAGGATTGTTTGCTGTTTCTCGTGAGCCGCCGCTTGATGCAAATCGGAAATTGCAATGTTTAGCTTAACGAGCAGTGAAGGTTAACTTTTGAGAGCAAGCCTGGAGTTGGCCGACTTGTCCTTTGAGTTGATGAAGGCTACGCAGGATAAGACATTCAACACCCTCCCCCACGAAGTACAGTTCAACGCTCAATTTCAAATTTTAGTGACGCCTGCTCTCGAACCTCGATCAGTAATGCGTGAGGATAAGATTTTTGAGTCCGCAGGCGTTCAACTCAAGTGCCTTGACAGAGCACAAGAATACAAGTTAAAGATTACACCCACATTAGCGCGATCGAGATTCTTGTTTAAAAAAGTGATGTACTTTTATAAGCGCGTTAACTGGATACAAATCTACTCACATATTAAGGTCAAACGTGGAGATTCAGTTGTCATCTGAAAAACTGAACCAAGGGACAGAAAAGCTTATGTGCAGCGAAGCATCAGAGTATGCCAATTACCATATTGCTTTATAAGTAGAAATTATCAATTGAACCTCATACCCTATTACAGAGGCTTTGCATTCTAACAAAGCTAAGTCAAAATAGGGTCAAAGGTTCAAGCAAATTTGTCATGACCCTATGAAGGGGTACAATATCGCCGAAGTACAAGGCGTTACTCAATTGGAAGGTTTAGAATTGGTCGACCGTCAGAGCGATTTTGTTGACCATTTGTGTGGCTAACTGAAATAGGTCCTCAAGGTTGTAGGATTCGGCGTTGTTCGAAATTCATAAGTATTTATCCATGACTGATATTGAAAGATTCCTCCTTAGTTAGAGGCCATCGAAGGCGGACTTTCGCTGTTCAGCGCAACCTGAATAAAGATCAGTTTTGCGAAACCGCTTGAAATGTTTGAATGCTGTGAGAAACTCATGCAAACCATCTCAGTTGAAAGGAGCAGATGAGCGAAGGAAAATGGATTAGATTGTTTACAAGATTTTGGAACGAATCACTGTGATCCACATCCTTGCTGCGAGTGGGCACATTTTTCCAGTAACTCGGAGTGTATCGTGGCTTGGTGTCATATAAATATAATACAATTTTATCTCGACCTATCAAACTTGTACCTCTACAATATCACGTAAACCTCGACGGAGGCTACTTATACACATACATATATGGATATCCGGCACTGTAAGTATTACTTACCTTAAACTTCATATTTCGTTTGCCACTATTTCTATTTCAACTGCTAACCGTGTACTTATAGCCATTGTAAACTATGTGAGAAATTTAGGGGTACCGCTATTGCCACAGTCCTTTCTTAGCTTCTTCGCTAACCCTGGTTTGAGTTAATTGGAAGAAAATTTAAAATTCAACAGAAGCTATCTTGGTATACCGACTTTCAAAGAAAAAAAGGAGATGAGCCAAGCGGCGGCTTTATCATATCATGAGCCTAACATAATCGTGATTTTGATATTGGCTTCTTTTCTTATAATCCTCAACATCGTGGGGCGAGCTCTTGACAGTCTCCTTTACTGCGGCTTATTGGGTCAAATATTCATCGGTGTTGCGTGGGGCCTTCCTGGAGGAAAATGGCTCTCACTACCTTTTCAGCAATCTGTAGTTCAGTTAGGTTACCTGGGCTTAATTTTACTAGTTTACGAAGGAGGACTTTCAACAGACTTCCGCGCAATGAAAGCTAATTTTATGCTATCGACGTTCCTGGCTCTCACTGGTGTTATTGCACCAATTGGAATGTCCTTTGTACTAATGAGTCTCTCGCATGCCACTCCTCTACAGTCTTTCGCAGCAGGTGCATCATTGTGTTCGACCAGCCTGGGAACGACATTAACTGTATTAAAAATCAGCGGTCTCAAGCAAAGTCGCCTTGGAGTGGTTTTAACGTGTGCGGCCATGTTGGATGATGTTGTAGGACTTGTTATGGCACAGATCATTTCTAATTTAGGAGGCAGCGGATCGATTAATCCCGTAATTATAATCCGACCAATTTTGGTTTCTTTTGCATTTGCAGTTGTTGTTCCCCTGGTATGCGTGTTTTTGATAAAGCCTCTAGCTTGTAGAATGCAGCATTGCCACTTAAAGAAAGTCCGGTTTTTTCCGACTACAGTGCAGATGACATTTTTGGCGCACACATTAATCCTTTTTGGGTTTGTTGTGGGATCGAGTTATGCCGGCACCTCGAACCTTTACGCTGCTTACCTCGCAGGTGCTTGTATAGGCTGGTATGACAATGAAGTCAACAGGGGCGCATTTGTTGAACGCACTTCCGCTACTTTGGCCAACAGTAACAAAGGTTATTTTTCCCCCAAAAAAATAGGCCAGATGCTTGCACTTGCGCCCCAAGCAGAAGCGTTCAGTAAAAGTTCTAAACATCCTCACTCAGATTTCGAAACTCCAAAGTTGCCACCTTCTGCCGCTATAAGATGTTCTGGCACTGATGACTTGAACGATAATGTGGAGGAGGAAAACACAGAAGATAAGCAATTAAATCCGAACGATACTGTCACGGGCTCGGAAACCAGTATTTCCACTAGCAATTTGCGTTCTGGGCATGTCTCTGGGCTTCACATATGGGAAGCGTACTACGAAGTGCCCCTCTCGACTGTTTTGAAACCGTTTTTTTTTGCGTCAATCGGCTTTTCCATTCCCATTTCCGAGATGTTTGATGGAAACATCATATGGAAAGGTATAGTATATGCTATTTTGATGACTTTGGGCAAATTCATATGTGGTGCGTGGTTATTGAGAAGCATTTGTTTCAAACGTTTTGCGAATGACGTTGAAAGCGGTGGCCACATCTGGGGCTTCCCAAAAGCAAGATCGCTTATTCCTCCATCGATCATGGGCTATGCTATGGTTGCCCGCGGAGAGATTGGATTTCTGATTTCTGCTTTGGCAGAAAGTCGAGGCATTTTCACTCCAGAGCAGTATTATATTGTGACATGGGGAATTGTGCTTTGCACAATTGTTGGTCCCCTAATGGTTGGTTTGTTAACCAGCAAAGTCAGAAAAATTCGTGATTCGAAAGAGCTGGCTGCGAGCGCAGAGCACGATCCGATGGGCATTTGGGCTTAAAATCCACAAGAATGTGTAACTTTAAGGAAAGATGGTTTGACAAAATAGAGTTCTCACAGGCAGGAAGTCTAAATCTCGAAGCGACATTAGCAGCCGTGGGATAGTGTTTTTTTTTCAATCATCAAAGTCTTTTCTAAATGTTGGGGTAATGCCTATGGAAAAACACTTTGCCAGCTTAGCCACTCTACCGGTACTTGTTGATGTTATTACAGTTATCCCTAACAATTTAGCTTTATTTGGTAATTGCATCACGTCACAAGCGTATTCGAAATTTTCAAAAGATGTTAGAAAAGAAGCTGTTGGGACGAAGTTCCACATTTTTACTAATCAAAGCCGCTTTCTACAGATGTTGCAAATTTCTCATCTACATGTCTCAACGCAATAGAGCGCGGGCCGTTCCTTACGTGCTAAGCAACGGTAGAGACTTATGAACAGAACGCACCCTAGGACCATTCAACCTTACATTGAAAAGAGCAACCAGTTAATGACCGGCGTCATCCTATAGTTGAAAAGTCAAGGGGATTATTCGGCTGTAATATCTTATATATAATACTATCAATTCTTAAAACGAGTAGCAGCCTAACGCCCGAGCGCGCCGCATGTACCCCTTTGCAATCATTATGCTTGAAAGTGAAATCCGGGAAGCGATTATACAGGTCTGACGTCCTCAGCTCCAAAAGCGCTGCGAAATCGAACACCCTCTTACGAAGCGGCGAGAGCCACGTTTCCCCATTCCGAAATACGATACATTATTTCATCCTTGAAACCTTTTTTGCCACTGCATAGAAGTTTCCCTATGGAAACCTAGCATGAAAAGGTTAGGAAGATAAGCATCGCGATTTCGGAAAGCTCGGGTTTCCTTGCGACTCTGGCCGCTGGTTTAAAGCATCTTCAGGTGAGAGTCCAAGCCTTTGTTTCGCACTTTTATTCAATAGCCGCCGAGATCATCTTGATCACGACCGACGAATTTTATGCGATGAGATGGGTACTTATGTACTCACAGAAACGAGGGAGGGTAATGTGAATATGCACTCAATAGTGTATAATTTATGCTGCGAGTTGGACTGATCACTGGCAACAGCGCAGACGGCAAAGGTTCAGGTCCAGTGGTACAGTGTCACCCCGTTGAACGAAATACAACTGAAATACAAAGATGTCGCGCGTCGCCAGGCAGCTCAAGTTTCTAAACAAAATCAGCTCGTCAACGTTGGAGCCCCAGGTTGTGCTGAATTCACAGAAGTACGCGGGCCTCAACCTGACCTTCCAGTACCAGAACCACAACGGCCATATGGGTGCCCGCAAGTTCTGGCATGAATACATGCCCACGCTGCAGTTCTACAACCCAGGGCTGCAGTTCCAGGTGACCAGGGTGAAAAACGAGGACAAGAACAATGCAGGCGTGCCATGCGTTCTACAGACTATCGGAAAGGACGGGAGCGTTCTGGAAACGCTGGATATGCGGGACAAGCAACACTCAGAAATCATGCAGGAGTTTCTAGAAAAGGCAGACTACGAGAAGGTGCCCGAGTCCGATATAGTCAGAGTTTGAAGGCTACTTGGTCCTGCTACAAGATCCCTACAGTCATGTAAATAGCGTGGAGCAATGCTCTCAGTCACCAAGCGTTTCTAGGTATCTTCCTCGTTGTTCTGTAAATATAGATAGAAAACACCTCTGCGGCAAGGGAAGAAGATCGCCAATGTTTAATTACAGATAGGAAGCTACGGGTTTAGCCGATGCACACCTTAGCGTATCAATACCGCTTCATTAAGCGTATCTTCATGACTGTATCCGTCGATATTTCCACGAAGTAGCATCACGTATCCAATGAGAGCCTTTGTCTTGGAATGGTCATCTCTCCCAGGACCTCTTGGTCCAATGGAAGGTTTGCTCAAAAAACCATATACGCGCTCCCTAAAGTATCGAAAGTCTGCCTGTGCGGTACTCGAATTATGTACCAATGATGTCTGGCTGGACTAAACACTGGTCTGTTTTTGCTCAGTTTGCCAGGGCTAATAGAGCTCAACTTTTCAAGACCTATTGTCTCGTTCCAATCGGGATCATTTTAACGCTGTGCATACTTTATGGGGTGGATCGTCTGATCAAGAATGTGATCAAAGTGACATTTCCCTCGAGTGTGGCTGTGATGCTCATTAATTTCGCTTTCATGTGCATCCTCAGCTCCTGGAGGAGGCCCTACGCTGAATATTACGTTAGAGTCATCGATGTCCCGCTCAGCTGGAGCCTTCGCTGGATGAACCTGTTTTTCACACCTGCATTCGTCACACTTCCTCTAAGTGAGTGGATCTCTTTCAAGGAGGCGATGCTCATTGTGGCTGTCTTTGTCATTGGCTATCTGTCAACCTTCGTGTTTCTTGCGTACATCACAATCCTGGGACAGAAGCTCTTTGGGAGTAGGAGGTTTATCAGCCTGTTTGTGAGGCAGGAGGAACTAGAGAATGGCATGGAAGTCGGCTCAAGGTTCACCAAGATATCGCGATCGCGAGCATCTAGTGGTTCTGAGGGTCAGCCCTCAGCGGACTCAGATGTCCGCAGTTTTCGGGCGGTCAACAGCGACACCGCGTCGGATCTAAACGTTCTATCCGATATCGCTAGTAATTCTGGCTTGTCTCCACCCAGGTCGAGGGCGACATCCACTGCACCCTCTGCAGTAAATGAAAGCATACCGCTGCAAAGCCCTGTTGGCGCATCTCAATCTTCTGCAGAGTATCAGACGCACGCTAGGGATAGAAGAGGAAACAGAGGATTTTTGAGATCTCCAGAGAGGATTAATGTGCGGACCCCGGAACCAACTTACTCTGCAAGGAGGATGAGCGAAGTTGCGGTCGACGACAAGGGCACTAGTCCATTGATATGTCAGCGCGCAATTACTAGGCAATTTTCCCAGCATATTGATTACATGTTTTCTATTAACATGTGGGACAATCACTTGCATCACATACTCTACGGATTGGGGTTTCTTGCCACCATATTTGCTTACTACTTTTCTTGGTATGTTATGCCATTCCAATTCTTTACAGCCGTGTGTGCCTTTATGATCATTGTGGATTTTCCGTTCAACATAAATCCAGGCATCAAAAAGTTCTTACATCCGGTCATTTGCTCTGTGGCCCTTACCTGGATAGTGATGCTAGTGTCTGTGATGATTAAGCATCATAAAGTCTCCTACTTCTTGCGAGAGCTTAAGGACTACAAAACCGGCAGAACATATCTGCACCTCTTTGACAACGACCAGTTTGCTTACCACGTGTGGCCAGGTGCTGGCGACATTTTCAGTACTTGTATGGATGTGTCCATTGTAGGGCTGTCAATGCCCATGTATACACACAGGCTTGATCTCAAGAGGCACTTTTTGAGCCTGATACCTCCCATTCTGCTGCTTTGTGCCGCCTCTCTGACACTCTATCCCCTGATATGCTCGCGTATCGGCATATCTAGCGACCGTTCTATAGGCTTCGTTGGACGAAGCATTACGCTGGCATTAGGAACTCCCACTATCCAGAATCTCGACGGCTCGGTCACGATAATGGCCGTCACAACCGTGATAAGTGGTATCATTGGTGTTTTATCAGGAGGTCCGATGTTGGACCTTTTACGTGTCCCAGAAGACGATTATGTGACGCGAGGGGTGACGTTAGGCTGCGATTGCGGTGCCATTGCCACGGCATATCTTTTGGGAGTAGATAGAAGGGCCGCCGCGATCAGTACCTTGTCTTTTGTCTTGTTCGGAGCCTTTATGGTCATTTTGAGCGCCGTCGGGGTAATCAAAGTTTTTGTACAGAATCTTGCACAGGTATAACATAGCTCTATTAATTCACGCGCCAGTTTCCGTAAGAATATGCTACTAGCACCAAGTTATCACACTCCACTATCCACCAACACTGCTTGGAATGCCAAGAACTGCCATGTTTCATTCGTTGTAAATGATTTTGCGAAATGCCATTTGCTAGTGAAATGGAAAAGGGATTATGTTTGGTATCATTTCAGATCAAAGTCGAAGGGCTCGTAGTTTAGGTCACTTAGTGCTCGCCCCGTACCCGGGACAGCTACCGCTTTCAGCTTTACCCACATGGCTATGCCCAAAACATCCCATGGTGAAAATTCTGCAGGAGAGAGCGAATTAAAGAGGTCCAGGTCACTTTCGAACTCCATAAAGACGCTTTTCAAGTCGACCTCTCCCTCCAGGAAAACCACTGGTCCCGCTGAAGCCCATGGTGGTCCAAAATCTGGCGACAAACTCATGAAACTTGCTAAGGGTAAAGAGCTTGAGCTTGGAGAAAAAAGAAGGGAAGCAGCGTTGCCTGCGAGGGGCGCGGATACACCTCCATTAGCGTCTCCTGCACCTGCTTATAGGCCCCACAATGCGCCAGGCCCAAAGGGAGTGAAGGGCCATATTTTATCACACGACTTTGGCAAGCTCTCTCTTTCAAGGCATAACAATGCCGCCAACGGTGGTGAGAACTCGAATGGCTCTCAAGAGTCCATCATAAGCGAGGAGGGATCCGTCCCTAAGCCTGATCATCAAAGAAAGTCATCTGGCAAAAGATCCCCAAACGCGGAATCTGGGACCGAAGGGAGCGACAGGGAATTATATGACCCCGAAAGGTTAGAAGAGGAAAGCTCTATTGATAATGAGCTCTCGAGGGATCCAAACCATGTTAGACGCGTTAAGAGTCTACAGCGTCAGAAATCCGGAACATCAGCAGCATCCCGCTCGAGGTCAATGTCACTCAGCTCTCGATACAGAGCCCGGTCCCCTACCCATACGGCGAGCCCCCTTGATGAGCACTTTGAATCCGAATGCAAATGCGTTCTTTCTACAGAGAAGTTTAAGTTATATGAGGACGGTCATCACGAGCATACTTTGAAAGTAACACCAATTGTTTTGGAAACTCATGACGATGACGGGAAGGGAAAATCCATGTTCTCGCTATCAGGGTTTTTCAAGGGCCATAAAGAAGATGAAAAGCTTGAGAGTGCTCTCTCGCTCCTGCCGAGGGCAAATTTTGATTTCCGCAAGCGGCTCAGTAGAATCCTTGATGAAGAGTTAAATGACTCCAGTAGTGAGCCTGAAGATGAGCAACAGAAAAAGGTCCCCAAGCCTGTCAACCCAAACGCAGCTATTGGAACCGAAGAACTGCGCCTGATAAACAAAATATCCAGAAAAATTCACGATGGCGGTGGCAAAGAGACCAGTGTAGAAGGTGCAATGGCTAAGAAAAATTATACGCTCTTTCAAAAATATGGTAAACCAGTGGACATAATAGGACAGGGTGCGTACGGAGTAGTAAAGGTTTGCTGCATCGATATATCAAGTCTCGAAGACGAGAGATCTTTGGATGAAACCTATTCTAATGGCCAAAAGTTGTTTTATGCTGTTAAAGAATTGAAGCCTAAGAACGATGAAGCCAGAGAAAAGTTTGGTACAAGGCTGACATCCGAGTTCATTATTGGTCACTCCCTGAGTCAAAGAGGTAATTCAACCCAGAAGGCACACCCCAATATCCTTAAAATGCTAGACCTTATGCAAACCAACGACGGATTTGTGGAGGTTTTAGAGTTTTGCCCTTCAGGCGATCTCTACAGTCTTTTGTCTTCAACCTCAAAGAAGGGACTGCATCCACTGGAAGCCGACTGCTTTATGAAACAACTTCTGCATGGTGTACAGTACATGCATGATCACGGTATCGCGCATTGTGACTTGAAGCCTGAAAACATACTGTTTGGCCCTAATGGCACGTTGAAGATCTGCGATTTTGGTACAAGCTGTGTATTCCAGACAGCATGGGAAAAGCAGGTCCACTTCCAGACAGGCGCTGTTGGCTCAGAGCCATACGTAGCACCTGAAGAATTTATCGCCGAGAGAGAATATGATCCCAGATTGGTAGACTGCTGGAGTTGTGGTGTTATTTACTGTACAATGGTGCTAGGCCATTACTTATGGAAAATCCCGTTGGTCGACAAAGACTCCGTTTATAGGTCTTTTGTCGAGGAAGTCCGTGCTAACAGAGAATTTGTTGCTTTCGAGGAGCTCAAGCATGTTAATGCAGAGGTAAACCGCTGCAGAAAGCTATGTTTGTATGCTGTGTTCCAATGGAACCCAGATAAAAGGACCAGCATAGAAAAGCTACTGCATAGCAACTGGATGAAAAGAACGCGCTGTTGCGTAAATTACAAGACAATGAAATAAGGGCTATATTTCCCAAATTCACTAAAAGCCTTTATAAGCTCCATAATTATATACATGAGGTTTCTGTAATAGGTTATTTTCTTCACATCACTCGACTGGCCAAGGAGCAAATCTTGTTGTATCCCTTGTCTCTAAGCTCCCTGCTTACACAGCCATCGTTTGCCATTATTCTCGTGCCCAAGGGTTCCCCGCTATTCTTGTTAATTAGCACGCAAGCGTTGTCGCCAAAGCTTACGGCAGACCCATCCGCACGCACTGTGTTCTTTTGCTTTGTCCGCACCACCACAGCATGCACTATATCACCCTTCTTCACACGGTTATTGTTGGATGTTCCTGTAATGTTTTGTGTCAAAGGCCTGGCTTTTTGAACCACACATACGATCTTGTCGCCAACTTTGCCTGGTGATTTGGGTGAACCTTTTCTTAGCACTTTGATGCACTCAGCCAGTTGAGCGCCGGAGTTGTCGATGACCTTCAGCATAGACTTAAGATATATCATTTTGGAGAGGTGGTGACACGGTTTGGTGCGGGGGTTTCAGGAAACTTAAACAATATCAAAAGGTGATGGTCCGCACAACGCAGATAAAAGTGATGGTTAGCTAGGTAATCTCAAATTTTTCTAGCCCTTCGTGTATTGATACATTTCGTTAGTTGGGTTTATTTAGTGAAGAGTGACATCTTTAAAAGGTCAAGCCCTGGAGCGGCCCAGGATATTAGCGAGTAGGAAGGGCTATGTGCCGCTGGCCACGCTTTTCACCCCTTCGCACATATATTAGTTATTAGTATCTCGTCTAAGTCCGTGATCATTTGTGTACGGTGGCCTCCTCGAGCTGTGTGGAAGTCTTAACGCACTGCGTTAACGCAATCTCTATTGCATCGAGCTCCCAACGCTGGGCCACGTCTTTGATTAGGCATCCTTTGACTGCCTTCAATAGTTCTGGACAGGGCGGGTTGGCTTCTGTCACACAAATTTCATCAAGGGATTTGGTGTCGTATTTGGCTGCGGCAATCATCGCCCGCAGTCGAGGTTCATAATCATGCTTGAAAAGTAGTTTACCGAGCAACATCGTGTAAAGGGTCACACCTAGCGCCCAGATGTCCGCAGAGGGTGCCAATGGCGGCGGAGTCGGCTCCAGAAGCTCGGGCGCTGCATATGGAAGAGACCCAATGTGGCTGTGTGGAT
Organism: Lachancea thermotolerans CBS 6340; assembly: GCF_000142805.1. Lineage (NCBI taxonomy): Eukaryota > Fungi > Ascomycota > Saccharomycetes > Saccharomycetales > Saccharomycetaceae > Lachancea > Lachancea thermotolerans. Next base: position 415,829 of record NC_013082.1, on the reverse strand, counting down.
CGCGTGCATTTGTAGCGTTGGACAATTTTGGTGGTACGCCATCTTTGTCGGTTGTTGCGGAACCGTTTGTGCTTGTAGCAGTGAAAGTGAGAGCTTGGAGGTTACTTTCGCTAGCGGGGCTTTTTTCTTTGGCAGGAAATCGACCCGAAATGTTGGCACTTGTTAAGGATGGACCGTAGTGTCTCGGAAACGAGCTTACGCCTAGCGGATGGTTTCCATGAGGCATGTTATCTCCTTTCAAAGATCTGTGGAACTTGCCAGACTTCAGGGTCAAGTTGGAAGCTGATCTGAAAACAAGTGGTCTGTCACGAAGCGGCGCAAGCTGGCCCTTGTGTGCATGCTCGCGGGGAGTTTTATTTCCACCCCCATCACGGCGGTTGCTTTCAGCGCTATCTTCAAACTCGGAGCTCATTCCAAAATCGCACAAAACGACATGCCACCTGCATTCTTTACCAGGCTCACGCTCTTCAAGCAAGCAGTTTTCAAGCTTGACATCCCCGTGGATGATCCGTTTTGCGTGCATAAATTTCAACGCTTCCACAATCTGAGTGCCGAGCTCGGCTGTTAATTTGCGTCTTTGCGAAAGAGCTATTTTGGATTGGCTAGCCTCGCCCCACGAGTTGACAAGGTCGTACAATGTACCGCCACTGATCTTCTCGGTGAGACAATACATTGCGTAGTCTTCGTCCAACTTCCAATCAATCAGTGGCAAGATGTTTGGATGCTTCAATTTAGACCACATATGCACTTCTTTGAGGACCTGTTCCTTAACCAACGTGTTATTCCTGAATTTGACAATTTTGAAAGCCTTCACGGCGACGTTGTCACCGTCTTCGTCCTCAGCGGCATTTTTGTAGCATTCTCGTATCATGCCCCATGCCCCGAATCCTATTATCTTGCCAAGCGTGTAACCCATTACAACATTGCCCTTATCGTTTGATTTCAATGTCGAAGATGGCGTAAACGAGCTCAGAAATTGGGAAGCAAGCGAGCCGCGTCTAGATTTATTGTCTTGCAGCTGAGAGCTGCTCTTGCCTGAGTTTAAGTAGTATCTCTTCAGCATTGTCATCATAGATTTATAGTTAATATCTGGGAATTTGTCCTGCAAGATCCTCTTACGCTGGCTGTAGGGGAGAGACAGGAAGTTGTCAGGCAGCTGGGCGATAACGTTCTTCCACTCATCGTTCGTGAATCGGACATCGTTCGAGGACGCGTAGCTCAGGGTTGTGCCAGGGGTGACCACTACTGGCGAAGAAGGCGATTCGGCCTCTAGCCCGGATTTCCGTCTTTTCAGGCTTCTGTACGAGCCGCCTGGCGCTGTATTAAGCATGGGGACAGGTCTGTTTCTAGGATAGGAAAGTTGTGAAGCATGGGATAGGCCTCCAAACACGCTACTCATTTGATTGTGCGCGGCTCTATTTGGCGATGCAGAGGGCAGCCCGGCTCTCGGCAGGGGTATCGGGGCAACCTTTGCATGCGCGGATCTGAACACGATAGATGAAGAGGACGCTGACGATGAACGGCTCAGGTCCGTTTCGTACCCAGCCCAGTCGTTGTAGCAGTGCATACGGCTCAAGCCTTGCGGCTGCACCTCGCCGAGAAGTTGATCGTGCAGGTTGTCATCGCTTTGCCACCGGCTAAACGCAGTCGAGAAGTCCAGGTCAGGAATATACTCATCCTGCATGTCGCCGATAACGTCTATCGGGCAGCGCCGGGAGGAGGCCGTCATACGGTCTTCATCCCATGACGATGAATGCCTTCTCTTTGACTTAGGAACTATGTCAACAGCGCTGCTCTTGGGTGGCGATCCGCTGCCGTCGTAGTGCATCGGTCTATACCTCAGGTCATCATATAGCCGCGCGCCTGTGGATTCGTTAAAATTTGATCGCTCGTTCTCGGAGTACACACGTATCAGGGCACCTCGAGGTCGAGGTTGCTGGTTCTCTTTATGCATTAGGTCGGGTTTGAAGTAGATTCCTTCAGATTCCTCTGACCCCGCTTGGCTCGGCTCTGCCCCTAGGCTGTTTTTATTGTCATCTGTGCCCTCGAAACTCTTCTTGAAGGTTTCACTTGAGTCGTTTTGACTCTGGAAAACGGGAGTCCCGCCGTCGAGCTGTCGTCTTTGGTTCGTAACATAGTTTAGGTCATAAGTATGGGCCATGTCCACATTCTTCGAATGGTTTGAGAGGATGGCCTGGGAGACTTGTAACTCCGTGATGAGGTGGTCAGTCTTATTAGAAGAGCCATTCTATATATTCCACTAAACTACCATTCGTCCAAGGGGATAAGTCCCTATATAGAGGCTTGTACCTCCTGAGAGCTAATGACAGCTTATGGTGGGGTCCCTGGTGCGATAGAAGCGGACTAATGGCTCGCAAGGTATCCCACGCCAGCGTGTTCTCGCCAACGCGTTCTCTCAGTTAAGCATAAACTTGTGCTGAACGAATTTTAAAAAATGCTACATCACTAGTAGATCGTGCGTGTCGTATATACCCTTTGCAGCGGACGCGCTGCGCCATGACGGATTGTATCTTTCAGATAATAAATTAAGGCAGAGCTGCCTAGAAGCTTAGACGTTGACCCTGTCGAGCTCCTCCTTACCGGCCTTGGTGTACAGGTACTCGTTGTAGTCTCTGCAGTTGACCCACCACATCCAGTACAATCCAGCTGGGATGACCAAGTACAAGGCCTGAGCCTTGACTCTTCTGAAGGTGTTGAAAACCGCGTTGTGGTAAATACCGGCGAGGGGTTTCTGCGCGTAAGGCGACACCGCATAAGAGGTGATACCCTTCTGGGTAGGGCCACCCAAGCTGCCCCACCATCCCAAGAAAGTCTTAGCTGTTGGTCCACCCATGGTAATTTAGCGTGCTATTCGTTTGTCTGATCTATGGCAAGTGGTGGGTAGCTAGCATCAAAGGCTAGTTTTTTCATCCATCGATATACCCGACGAAGCATTGCAAGTTTTATACGTATGTAGTGATATTTATTCGGGCTTCTGATTGGATAAGGAGCCAGCAGAGGTCGGGAACTTGAGCATCGACGGGCTGTTTGGTGTACAGAGCAGCATACGGAAGCTTACGGTGGATTTGGCACGGAGCTTGGCGTGAGCACCTTTGATGGTGCAAAGAAAGTGTGTAGAGCGCCGCTTATTTCTGTCTCTTGTACACTTTACCCAAGAAAGCTGTCAAAACATCGCGCTTGAAGCCACGGGATTCGTCAGCGCGGGCGATGAGGGCTCTTAGATCCTCGGCGATTTTCTCCTCGTACTCATGGTAGCGCTCGTCAATGCGGAGGTCCTCGAAGATCTTTCTGCATTTCTGCTCACATTGGGCGTCCTTTCTTCCGTAGTTCTCGTCGAGCACCTTTCTCTGCTCTGGGGAACACAGCTTGAGCGCGGTGTTAACGACCCACGAACACTTGTTGTCTTGGATGTCCGTGCCGATTTTGCCGATGTCCTCGGGCTTGCCAAAGCAGTCCAAGTAGTCGTCTTGGATTTGGAAGTATTCACCGAGGGGAATCAAGACGTCCTGGGCCTGCTTCAGGTCGCGCGCGTCGCTGATGCCGGCGGCATGCATGGCCAACGCCACTGGGAGGTAGAAGGAGTAGTACGCGGTCTTGAAACGCACGATGAAGGAGTGTCTGTCCAGGGAAAACTTGTCGAGGTCGACGTTGTCCTCGGGGGCGGTGATCAGGTCAAGCAGCTGGCCTAGCTCGGTCTGGAAAGTCACATCGTGGAATAGCTCCAGCAGCTCCACGTAGTAGGAGTCCTGCTTGAAGTGGTTTTTCAGCAGACAGTAGATAGCACCCTCCAGCATGAAGGCATCGTTAATGGCAATCTCTCCGACCTCTTCCACGCGGTACCAGCATGGCTGGCCTCTTCTGGTGATAGACTTGTCCATCATATCGTCGGCAACCAAGAAGTAAGCCTGCAAAAGCTCAATACACCAGCCCAGGGTGGCCAGCTTGAAGTACTCCTCCTCAGAGAGCTCTTCGTAAGACTTCTTGCCCTTCAGGATTGCGTAAGAGTCCACCACGGACAGACCTCTGTTGAGTTTTCCGCCTGGGGTGTTGTAGTTCAGCGAGTTCTCGTACCACTGAACCGCGTCCGCCGTCATACCATACCCAGTGAGGATAGATTTCAGTTCATCCACCAACTTAGGAAAAACGCTCAAGAACTTGTTTCTCTTGTCTTCTTTTGACATCTTGCAATGCTTATAGTGACCAATTGACCTTCAATACGCTCTTTCGAAGCACGAAACACTGGTTGAAATATAAGTCGGTGCTTAAGTTCGGGCGTACAATGCGAACCATTTTTTTTTGGACTTAAACGAAATGTCACGATACTCGTTGTCAAAGGAAAGGAAACCTTAAGCCCCGCGAGTGAAACTTGAATACGCAGGAGGCTCAACTGCCAACCGGTACGGGATTTAACTTCTATTCTACTATACAATGCAAGATTATCCGAAGCAGACGACGCGCGCAGCTAGCATCTAAAATCTTTTGGCACGTCTGCTTTTACCGGGACGCGATGGCTTGCCCTTCATCTTGTTGGACGAGAAGCCGGTAATATCGGAGGACGACTGAGCGTCGTTCTTACGCTTGAATCTCTTCATGCCTCCCTTGCCGTACTTGGCGTCTTTCGCCAGCCTCTTGCCATTGGGCTTTTGCCTCTTGTCATAGCCCTTTTCAGTGGCCGCCTCTTCGATACCGACATCGAACGCGGAGTCGTCGATCTCGTTGTGCTTTCTCTTCTTCTTGAGCGACTTGATCTTTTCTAGAGTCTCTCTTTTCTCCTTCTGACGGCTCTGCAGAGTGGCCACTTGCACCTGCTTACCGAACTTCTTGAGCTGTCTCTGTTTGCGCGCGTCCTCTCTGGCCTTACGGTCGCTGGCCTCGCTCACGAGCTTGCTCTTCAGCTTGTCCATGTGCTCGTCGCTCTTGACCATCTCCGCGAAATAGTCCAAAGGCCTCTTGAAGGGCACCTTCAGCGTCTTTAGTTTCTGTCTTGCTTGAAGAACAGCATCCAGAGACTGCTTGTAGAGGGCCAGTTCTCTCTGGGTGTCATCGTAGATGTCTTTGATCGTCTCGTCGGTGTTGCCCTCCGAAGTGATGGACTGGTGCTCCTGGAAAGAGTGCTTTTTCCATGGCAGTTGGACGCGCTCCAGCGCGTGCTTGATGGCGTTGCTGTTGTTCACGGTGACTTTCTGGAAAGGAACAACGTCGGCGTCGGAGTCGAACTCGACATCAGACAGAGGCACATCCTTCTCTTCCTCGTCTTCGCTCTGAGCTTCCTGATCCTCGTTCTCCTCGTCTTCTTCTTCCTCGTCTTCAGGCTCGCTCATTTCGAGCTTGTCAAGTTGCAAGCGCTTGCTGGAGTTCTCCTCATCGCCTTCACCTTCCTCCTCTTCTTCGCTATCGTTGTTCTCATCCTCGGTTGGATGGCTCTTCTTCTGTTGTTTCTTTAACTTTCTCCTCTCCTTTCTAGACAAGGCCTGGCTCTGGTACTCCTCCTGAGGCTTGTCCGCGACCTTCTCGTCAGCAGTGGCGACTTTTTGATCTTCCACGGCATCCTCATGGCTCACCACAACGGGTTCATCATTCAATTTCTCCAATTCCTTCGATTTCCGGTCCTTCTTCACCGCTTCCTTTTTATCCTCTTTCTCGATTTGCTTCTGATGCTTCAGAAGTTCCTTTAACTTGAAGCCCGCCATTCTTATCTCTTCCTACTGGTTCTTCAATTCAAATACTTGATGTACTGAAGAGCTCATCTCATCTCGCTGTTTGGAAAATTTTTTTAACTTAGAGATGAGCTACAGCGCTTTTGACGAAGCGCGTTTTAACAAAGTAGCACTAGGATCTTCTCGAGCACTAAGCAGCTCCTGCGTATTGAAGCACGGCATTTAAAAGGGGAAATCCATAAGCTGACTAATGAAGGCACTTTAACACAGCTTAGGCTTGAAAAGGCCATTAAACCAAATTGTTATCTTTTAATTTTTGGAACAGCTCGGGCTCAATATACCTAGCCAGCGAAGGCCCGTCTTGCGTAGCGTAGCCTTCGCTGGACAGTCCTTTCCTTCGTCTTGTTTTCATGACAAAGTCACGACTCATACTATCCCTGGGTGCTGGTTTTAACTTTGGTATTACAGCATCTTCGTCCATAACATCTCCTGGAACCTTTCTCCAAATTTTGTTCCAGAACTGCAATTGACACATACCTGTGCCGTTAGTGGCGAGTCTCAGGTCGGTTTCAAAACCAATAGAATCGATTACAGGGATCTGGCCTCGCAGTTCGATCAACGGCGTTGCAGGGATCTTGACTCGATTGTAGACACGCGCACCACGTCTTTTCGAAAATAACTCTTCAACCACGTCTGCCGCGTCATCGTGAACAAGAACGCAGGCTTCGTAGATTGGTTCCAGAAGCGCCGGCGTCGCGGTCAACATAGCCACGTAGCAAGCTTTCCGCACAAGAGGTATGAGCTGGCCTGCACGCACGTCATCCCCCATGGAAACACTTAGAAGCCTGAAGTGGACGCCACGTATTGGCTCTTCAGCGAGCGGACCTTCCCTTGTAGCCCATTCAAAGCCCTGGCATATAGAGTGTTTAGCTTCCGCTAGACGCTCTTTGTCAGTTTCATCAGGAAGGGTGTCATCAACGAGAACATTACTACTGCGTAAGCTCCAAACGTTCCTTGCCGCTAATGAATCCCAGCTATACTTCTCTCTAAGCTTCTTCGAGAGCTGACGCTTATTCTGTATTTCACTCTCTGCCAATGCTCCACTCGCCAAATCCTCAGCTAGTTCGCGTTCCAAAGGCTGAGCGGCGATGCTTAGCTCCAGGTGGCCACTTGCTCCGCTTACGGGGATGGATGCGAAAGACTCGCCTACGCAGGTTTCGGAGAACTTTACAAGCGGGCTTGAAACTTGAATTTCTATTCTCGCATAGTTTGTTCTTAAATCGTAGAGAAGACAATCAAGGTACAGTTCGCCTGTGCCCAGTATCACATTTTCACCGCTTTCTTCCACACAGGTGAACATTCCAGGGTAAAACTTGTTCACTTTCTTTAGACCTTCGAGCATGAGAGGCAACTCTTGTGGGTGCAGTACTTGAAGCACAACCTTGAACACCGGATCATTGATATAATCAATAGGAGGGAAGATTGTTGAGGTTGAACTAGCTAAAGTTCCCGATTTTGTGATATACTGGTCAATGCCTTTGACAAGTACAATCTGTCCTTCGTGCGCTTTTTCTACTGGAAAAACGTACCTTCCGCCCATCAATGCGATGTCCTGTATTTCAACTTCTGGAGCGTCGTCCTCAGGAGGCAAACCTCCGTCCAGCACTTTTATCATAGCATGTTTGTTCAGCACGCCTTGATATACCCTCACTAGAGCCCAAACATCCCCGCAATAGTCCATTAACTTTAAGACATGGGCCAAAGTGTCGTTCTCATTCGCGGCGACATCAAAGAACTTCTTTTTTAGCGGGGCTGCTTCACATGCAAAGGAGCCAAAAGAAGTTACAGAGCCAACGAAACCTGCTTGATCTCGAAAAATCAACCCAAGCACCTTTCGAAGTAATGGCTGGGGGTCTATTTTGAAATATTCGCGAGGTAATGTCACTCGAAATTCGCGTTTTAATATTACCGCGAGATTTTCAGGATCGTTTGACAGCGAGTGTGTAAAGATTTTGTAAAGAGGAATTAAAATGAATTCCGAAAATGTTGTTAACCCTGATTGATTGGTCACTTTGGAAAACCTCCCATCTTGGAAGTAAATGTTTCCCCACATGCGTTTGAGAAAACCTTCAAGTTTATCCATACCAAGCTGTTTTGAGTAATAGTAAAGCACAAATTCTTCTATGCTAAACGTGAATCCGAGTTTTGCAGATGAAAACAAAACGTTTCCTTGCTCTGGGGAGTAAGACCCGTTGGAGAAGCTGTTGATCTGGTTGACGATGTTTGCAAGCTTAAGGTATGCATCTTGTGGGGGAAGTTTGAGCTCCAAGATCAATCTATCAACTTTGTTGAGAACGAACACAATTGGCAGGCCGTGCTTTTCGCACTGTTTTATCAGTTGCTGCACTATGGACGTGACGCCCTCGACTACATCAACCACAATCACACAGGTGTCCGACGCTGCAAGTGATACAGCAACCTCGTCTATGAAATTCACATGACCTGGACAGTCAAGAACTGTAAGTGCGACGGATTTTTGTTGTAGATCGGTGGCTAAAAAACTGAAACCATTCAACTTGTAGCTGATACCTCGTTCAATCTCCAATTTTGTATTATCCATGTATTTTAGCGGCTTCCATCCTTCTCTAACGTTTTTTGACGTACCAGGAAGTTTTTTGTGGGCCTGTAGGATTAGAAGATCCACCAGAGACGTTTTCCCTGAGTGCAGAGGTCCAAGTATCGTGACATTCATTGTTCTCTCAGGGATTTCATGTAGGGTCGAGAAGTAGTCACGATCGTAATTAACTCGGGGCAAGTGTTTTATGGACTCAGTATACAACGCCTGCTTCTTTACATTTATCTCTGCTGGTTCCACCAACGGCGTTGTCGTAGCTTGGTGGTCTTCTGTTTCTACTAAGATTTCAACATCATCTGGAAAAGCCGTAGCAAGAGTCTCTCTATGCACTATCTCTGTTGAAGGGTTTGCCTCTGCTATTTGAAGGGCAGATGACTCTTCTTCTTGAACCAGAGACTCATCTTGTGTGTCTGAATCTTCTGCTTCACCACCTATCAGGTTACCGAATCTGTTAACAAATTGAGTTAGTACGGTCTTAATCAGCGCTCAAAATACGGGTTTTCAACATACTCGTCGTAGAGTTCCTCGTCCATGCCTGTGTGCTGGAAGGGTTCTGTTAATTTTGAAGGTTCTCTAATGATCAGAACTTTACGTTTTTTAAATTATGACAACCATAGCGACGTAAACGAAAAACAACCAAGACTAATAATTGAGGACAGTGCTGGTGACTTATTAAGATCCCCAGGACATAATATTCGTCATTCAGTCAGACACAGAGGAGATAGGGGCTGTTTGGTTTGTGGCGTTAGCGCCCTTGTGCTATTATCGGCATCATGTGTGACGGCTCATCTCGGTTTTTAGGACTATCGAGACCAAAAAGTTCACCTGACCTCAGCTACTTGAAATAACACAGCCGCGAGGGGTCCTATATCGATGCTAGAGTCTGTTAGAACTCGGAAGCCATTCCGTGATGGATTTCAGCTACTCCCCCAGTCGGTCTGGGCTAATTGGGGGTCCATAATACAAGATGCAGACGAAGAAGAAGAGGAGGTACAGAGGTTCAAATATGAGCAGCAACTTGATCGATCCTTCCTTTCTAAAAGTTCAGTCATAGGTTTGGGATTCGGTTTAATGAGCCCTGTACTGGGCATGAGTACAACAATGAGTATTGGACTTTTGAATGGGGGTCCTCTTACAATCGTAATTGGGTTTTTAATAAATGGTATTGCTACGTGGCTGTGCTCTTTGTCCCTCGGAGAAATAGTATCAAGGTTTCCGATTGAACTCCATGGCGGTAGTGCGATGTTAGCTCGGCAAAAGTTCAAGTTGGCGTGTTCTTGGTTTACTGGGTGGCTCATGTTGCTAGGGAACTGGACAATGAGCACTAGCATTACTTTCGCTGGTGCCCAACTTCTCGTTTCTCTCGTAACAATGACAAATGATAAACTTATTGGGGAAAACTACATTGTGGTTACTACAGTATTGGCTTTTTACTTAATTGTCACCATTGTCGGGCTTATAAACTTGAAGTTTGCTGGCTTCATCGAAACTGTGAACAAGGTTTGTGTCTACTGGATTGTCTACGCGGTTATTTTCATTGACATATTGCTGCTTCTATTTCATTCAGGGAAATACCGATCTTTAAAATACGCTCTAGCACACTTTGATAACTCATTTTCGGGCTATTCTAGTGCGGCATTATCCTTCATTATTGGGTTTCAGCAATCAAGCTTCACACTTCAAGGCTTCAGCATGCTGCCCGCACTGGCAGACGAAGTGAAAGAGTCGGAACGTGATATTCCCAAGGGAATGTCTACAGCAGTTTTAACATCAACAGTAACGGGCGTTGTTTTTCTGTTACCTATCATGTTGATATTACCGGACACTCAAACTATCATAAACAATCCAAAAGTAATGCCCATCGCATTGATATTTACACAATCTACCCATTCTATTTTTGTGTCTCTTTTCCTTGTCATAATGATTCTCGGCAACCTTCTCTTCTCTGGGATTGGCTCTGTGACAACATCTTCCAGAGCTGTTTACAGTATGAGCCGTGACATGGCGTTACCATATAGTGAGTTTTGGTCTTATGTGGATCCTTCTTCCAAGCACAGAGTACCCAAGAATTCCATTCTCTTAAGCATGGGCATCTCTTATCTTCTAGGTCTTTTGGCTTTACTGTCAACTGCTGCGTTCAATGCCTTTATGGGTGCAGCGGTGCTGTGTTTATGCTCTGCTACTTGTATCCCTCTAGTACTGGTTCTCATTTCGCGCCGGAGGGCCCTTCGTGGTTCCCCTATTAAAGTGCGCTACAGGTTAGGCTGGTTTGTGAATATTGCAAGTATACTGTGGCTGGTTTTCACCATGGTGGTAATATGTATACCGCCACAAGTTCCGGTGACGTTTTCCTCGATGAATTATGCTTTCGTGGTATACCTTTTGTTTCTTGCCGCCATCACCGTTTTGTACTTCCGCTGGGGCAGGTACAACTTCAAGACACCGCTGATAAGCGAGGACAGCAGAACTGATGACACCGCATCAGCTTCGTTTGTCCTACAAGACGCGAACTTACCAAAATAAAAAGACCAGCGGATTTGTACAGTAGTAATGACTTCGACGTAAATATTCATAAAGCAAAACATTAATGCGCAGGCAGCGTCGTTCAATTCTATCAAGCAAATAATCCACTTCCCAAAATCAAGAGGACGCCGAAGCAGCACCACTTAAGGCAAACTGTTGCCAAAGAGTGAGTTTCGTCCGGGCTCCGCTCTTGGTCATTGTGGTGGTGATGCGAGTCACTGAAACCGACAGCTGTTTGAAACATCATCAACCCAATAACAAACAAAAACCCAGATGTAATGCTCAGAAGTAGATTAATATGCAGCTCTTTTGCGCCTGTATTCTTAAAGATAAAGTATCCAATAAGAGCACCCAGGGGCTGAGAGCCACCTCCCAGTACCGAGGCTGTCAGAATAGCGTACCACTTGGTTCTAAACGCCGCATAAAGAGGCAGCGTCATGGCGAATCCCTCTATAAAGTTATGCATCGCCAAGCTTAGGAAAATTGAGAATCCGAACGATTTGGAGTCGGAATCGTTGTTGTTGGTAAAGAAGACAATAAAACCCTCGGGAAACTTGTGTAGGGTTATCACCAAACATGTCTGAATCCCGATCGATAAAAGCTTTGAGAAGGGGGTTGCCAGGTGGTGGTGGTGATGTTCACTACTGTGCACACTCGCGTTTGGGGATGAGTTAGATGAGTCCGAACCGCTTGAGTGAGAATGTTTGTGGGAGTTGCCCTTCATGAAGTGTTCGCGGTAGAGAGCGAGATTTTCGAGGTCGTAGCCAATTCCATTCTCTGGGCACACGACAGCTTTTGTAGTGTTGTCAGCCTGGCAAGTAACTTCCGCCTGCCCCGATGGCGATTGCCCTGCAGGGGCGCATGACATGCTGCCGTAGCAGTCCCCGGAGTTGGGATCCTTTTTGGAGATAAGATCAATGATGGAGCGTGCATTCCTAAGTGCAGGACGCGCCGAGGAAGTGAGTGGTTCTGCCTCCGAGTTGTGCTCGTGTTCGCTGTGTCTCCGCGCGTGGTCTTGGACGTTTTCAGCTCCGGAACCTTCGCCGTTGTCGGATGCGTGGCCACAATGGACTAAGCTCTCGCTAGTGTAGGCGTGTACCACAAAGTTGAGTAGAAAGCTCACTACTACGCCGGCGAAGAATCCGACAAATACTACTCTTTTGTCGTCCTCGCCCCGAGGAAGCATTTTATACAGACTGGTCGTGATCATGGAGCCGGCGCTCACTGACAGACCATAGTTGAGCAGCCTGGAGTTAACGCCTGACTTATTCCGGCTGAGTGCCGCGATCGCTGGGACACATAAAGACCCTGCGATACACAGCAGTGATGAGATCGCGGTGAACCGGGCCCATCTGGGTATCTCTTCGATGAAGAGACTGGGTGTCATAGACCACACGGAAATAGCTGTTGTTTCGGACTTATCAAGCGCGGAAATCAACACGGCTAATGCTCGGCTCTTGGAGGCGAATAGTTATGAGTTGTTGTGGGAATAGAAGTAGTACGCACGGCAATCAGTACCCTAGAGGTTAATGGTGAAGCCATTTTCCGATATCGTTTTCGTAGAACATGATATGAACAATAATCATACGGTGCACAAACAACAGCGAAAAGTTGAGAGCCCGAAGCAATCTCTAATGCACTGAGAGACCCTTTAGGTTCGACCTTGCTTTTACGGCTAAGCTACGGTGCGGGACTCGCGCACCCTCTGGTCGCTTAGGCGGCCGAGTTCAGTCATCAGTTCTCCCGCCACGCTGGTGTTATCCTACAATTCCTCAATAAGTAGTCTGCAGCCGGCCTGCAAACCAAGGTCACTCGTAAATTATCGGATACCCAGGAGCGCCTCGGAGCCAAAAGCTGCGCTCCAGTTTCCATTTGTGGTGCGAAATCCTTCGAAATGAAGCCCTGGCTATGAAAGCACTCATCGGCTCCATCAAGGTGTTTTTGATTTTGTCTATAGTCATCTAAACGCTGCCTTAGATATCAGCCGGCTCGAGCGTCTGTGCCGGTCATCGATTGGGATTTTGAGTAATTAATATCAAAATCACTATATCCGAAACTGACATACAGCTCTAAGTTGATGGTGGAACGCTTCGAACCGCAAGGGAAAGCCCGTATTGCCGGCTGTAACAAGCGAAAAAAAATCAATCCAAGCGCACATTGGTCATTGTTTGTAAGAATAGCTGAGCATACTTCGCTGGGCGGCCGCGGTGGATGCTCGAGACATTTTTCGCACATTCCGCGGATGGAATTCGGCCCCTGTGCTCCAGCCCAATTTGTGTCCGACTCACATGTACTCTATAACGCGTCTTTCTGGCACCCATGCGCGCTATCGATTGTCTCTGACGCTTTACGAGGTACATATGAACAAACCCTATAATGTTCGTGTTCGTGTTTGGTGATGTGTTTATCGAGAACCGTACATGTCGGGGGAGGGGAGCCCTCAAGGACGGCCCCTGCTAGCCGCTTGTTCAGCGTATCTGCACATGCTCCGCCAGTACCTTCTTCATTTCTCTAGGTTCTTACACATGCCTTTATATTCGCGCGGCGCGTACGCAGTGATTTGGCGATGTCTTATAGATGCTTTCACTGTATAGGAAAGGCCAACCCACATCGTATTTGCCAAGCCCTCGTTGAAAGCACAGTTGGGCGCGATGCTGGGTCGCCTACTTGCCAAAAACATGCTGTATGAGTCCAGCAGCACCGCCGATGAAACTTCGGTGCCCTACGTGCCGCATGTAAGCGACGAGACAAAGCAGAAGTTGTACGGCACAAAGCATCTGGAGATGCAGGCCTCGTCGGCGCATCGGTTCCGGGTGGTTGTGGCGCAAGAGCTGGGACAGATGATGAGCCGGCACAACTACCAGGTGGTACTTGACTACGCGACGTCGCGCGGCTCTGGTATGAACCACATCTCGGTCAGCGATCTCAAAGAATACATATTTGGATCCCCGGTGCGGGCCAAGACGCGGCACAAATGCGACAAGTTCCGTGTAGTGGCGGGCGCGGGTGTTGTTTTGGTCACGCGCGTGTTCTACCCTTCGCAACGCGACACGCGGCTCGCCATATGTCTGTCGCTTCCGGAGTCGTTTCTGTCCGCGCTCAGTGAGATATGGACCCACATAGGCCGCTGGCTGGATGAATGTCAAGCCCTTCTCCTTGCAATTCTTTCGAACGACAGCCTTGTTTCCCTGCCGCGAGACCTACGTGCTCACGACCCTCAGATCACAGAGTCCATCATCCAGTCTATCCATACGCTGATTGTACCGCTCGTGTCCTCACACACCGATATTCCACGGCTACTGTTATACCCGTCATCCAGCCGGCAGTTTGTCCTGAGTTGGTTCAAGGACGTTTTCCATTGGCTGGACATCAAGGATGGGCACCGCCTGCGGTTCCTGCCAGTTCTCTTCGCCAAAATAGCTCAGGATTTTGCTGCGGAGCTGAGAGCGAACGAGTGCTCTCGAATAATTATCATTTCGGGCAACATGGTAGTGGCCAACAAGCTAATTTTTCTAATATCGGCACTACTGGGCCCGCGGTATAGCGGCCGCATCGACATCTCTGATGACACGCCCCAATTGGGACATAGTGAGCGCCAGAAACCTCTAAAAGACGAGCGGCAAAGCTTGGATAACAAATACTTTAGCACAATTACAGGGAAAGGGTGGGAGATTCCGAATAAGAAGACCCCTAATAGTTCTACCAGCTTGTCCTCAGATGAGACATCTGCTCAAGTAATACAGCCATCTTCTATTAGAAGCAGCAGCAGCTCATTACAGTATCTGTCATCTTCCCTGTCCAGCGTCTACGGCAGCTACGGGTCGTGGTTCAGCAAACGCATTGGCATGCAGAGCCCTTCGGCCAAGACGAATGAGTCCTCCGAACAGTCTTACTTCCAGCATCATAACGGCAGCAGCACGTCTTTACACCAAGTCGCGCTAAATCACAACAGGGTGACGCCGCTGCCTTCGCCTTCAATTAACGAGTACGAAGAATTCCCGTGGTGCAGCTCGCCTAGCTCACCCAGGACAGATAACACTCAGCAAGGATGGCCGGCCCACACCGAGCCATCATTCCAGAATGTTGATATAAAAAGAACATGCAACAGAATTACTAACGCCAAAGACCTTGACCAAGCTTTTGAATCTATTTGTCAATTCGATAGTGATAGCTTCAAGGCTGAGACCTCAGCGCCGTCCGAGGGACATGCACAGGTGCTGGAGGTTGAACTAGAAATCGACTCGCATAGCTCGTACTCAGAGCTGCTTCCAAAGTATACTTCTTTCCTTCCGAATTTTGTGCCGTGGTTCCAGCTTCAAGCTGTCCCGGTGACCTCGGATGCGGAGCGCAAGGTCCTTAACGCTATGAAAGCTGACTTACATACAAGAGAGTATTCGAGAACCTTGCTCATTTCCCTCAGGTCCCGTGAAATCAAAGACATTGTAGTTGAAAAAGATCATTTTCTAACCAAAAACGTTCTCAGGACTAAGAGAGTGTTTTCTTCAGGGAAATGTAGCAGTATGTCTCCAAAGTTCCAGCAGCAGGTTTTGCAATGCGAGCAAAACATAAAGAAGGCGATGTCTGTATGGGAAGACGTTGAAAACGTTGCCGACAAGATGGAAATACTCCAAAAAATTTTCGAGGATATCCGTAGCTAAAATATCATCGCTGTAGCTTGCTGGCGAGCTAATCAAGCGTTGACCATGTACAGTTTGCACTTTATCGATGGCCAAACTCAAATCTGCTTTCTGTTGTTTTGTACGTCGCCAAAGTCTAATGAATGAAGTTGATGGTTTTTCAGTTCTAGATCAAGAGATAATTCAAAAACCGAAATACGTTTCGAGAGAAAACGAAACCAAAAGGTCGTTCCATGGTATCCTCTAGTACCGCATCATCGACAAGGAGCCAGACCCCTGATGATAAACACAAGCTTTTCTTTGATTATGCAGACAAAACACAGGAAGCGCTGTCAACATTTACTGAACTGAAAAAATGTTCATATGCCAGCAAAGAACTTGGGAATTCTAATAGTCACGATTTCATTGAGTGTGATTGTTATGAGGAATTCCAAGATGGAGTCAATCATGCATGTGGGGAAGACTCTGACTGTATAAACAGGCTCACGCTGATCGAATGTGTTAATGACTTGTGCGGTTCGTGTGGCAATGACTGCCGAAATCAAAGGTTTCAGAAGCGCGAGTATGCTGACATTGCAGTCTTTCAGACTCAAAAAAAGGGCTACGGTGTGCGAGCGCAGAAAGACATCGAAGCTCATGAGTTTATCTATGAATACATTGGAGAGGTAATAGCGGAGGACGAATTTCGTGACAGGATGATTGATTACGACCATCGCGGGCTAAAACATTTCTATTTCATGATGCTTCAAACAGGTGAGTTCATTGATGCCACGGTCAAAGGCTCTTTGGCCAGATTCTGCAACCATTCTTGCAACCCCAACGCGTATGTAAACAAATGGGCTGTCGCCGGTAAACTAAGGATGGGGATTTTTGCCAATAGGAAGATTTTGAAGGGTGAAGAGATAACTTTTGACTACAATGTTGACAGGTATGGTGCGACGGCACAGCCTTGCTACTGTGACGAGCCAAACTGTCTCGGGTTTCTCGGTGGGAAGACTCAGACGGATGCTGCCTCGTTATTGCCTCAAAATTACGCAGATGCTCTTGGTGTAAGGCCGTCAATTGAGAAAAAGTGGATCAAACTAATGAAAGCAAACGGCGAAAAGATTCTTAAGAGCGAAGTGAACAACATCAATGTCGAATTTGTGAAATCTCTCGATTTGAGTCCTTGCGAAAGTCTCGATGATGTGTCCAAGGTCATGAGTGTCTTATTACAGGCTGATGATAACCTCATTATTAGAAGGCTGATGGAAAGAATACTACTCACAAAAGATCAAACAATGCATTACCAAATTATAAAGCTCCATGGTTACAGGTGCTTCAACAAGCTTCTCGGGATATTCGAGGACGATAGCGAAATCCAGCTTGAAATCCTCGAATACCTGAATTGTCTTCCCAAAACCACGAAGAATGGTATTATATCGTCGCAGATCGACAAAAAGGTGGAGGAACTTAAAGAAAAACCGGAACTTACGCAGGTGTCTGATGAGCTTTTGGCCAAGTGGAGATCGTTCGAAACATACAAGCGCATCACGAAGAAAGACATTTCAGAATCCTCGCACAAAAAGATGGATTTAAGAAGGTTGAGACTCCCCCCTGGATGGGAAATTATCCACGAAAATGGTAAACCTGTTTATTACAACGCACAACAACAAACAAAACTGCACCACCCCCCTAATGGTGTCACTAAAACTTTTGGTGGTTCTCAACCGAGTCGCCCCTCTACTCCTTTGGATTCGCCAAGCAACGGCGCCATCAGCAGCAAAAAGCGCCCGCTAGACGCAGAGGAATATGAAAAGAAAAAGAAGCAGCGCATCGAGTTTCAAAGGAAAGAGCTTGAGAGACTCAAGAATGAAGAATTGCAGCAGCTGAAAGATAAGCTTGAGCTTGAGGATCAGAAGAAAACCGAACTGGAAAAGATTATCGCCGAGGCCAATCAGCAAAAGGAGCTTGAAAAACAGCAGAAGTTCAAGGAGCAGCAAGAAGAGGAACAGAAACGACAAAAGAAGCTACAGCAATCTAAAGGCGACTATATGTTACACAAGTGGAATCGTTTTTTTGCTGGATTCGTGCCCAACTTAGTCAGGCATTATGAAAAAGACTTGGGGAAAGACCATATCAAGGAGTGTGCCCGAGATATCGTCAAGACGCTTTCCAGTAAAGAGCTGAAGAAAGACCCCAAGAAGAGCCCACCGCCAGAGCCGAGCAAGGAAAAAAAGGCCAAGGTTCGTGAGTTCACTAAGGTGTATATGGAGAAATTCAGCCAGAAGTACGCGCAGCGCAAGAAAAAGTAGGTTGCTGCTGGGGTCAAAGCACCATCGATGTATCAGTATATTATAAATGATGACATGCACGTTCTAAGAAGTTAAGTATTTGTTTCAGCTTGCGGGAATCGCGGGCTACTTGTTTAATTTAACAAGACAAGTTAGGCAAAGTCAAAGCTTGGAAACAAGCTAGGGTAAAAACTAGGATCCGACAGATCCATATGTAACACGGCTGTACGGTTTACTGTATGGTTTACTGTGTAGAAGCCTGCAGGGATCCAAAAACGAAATCCAGTGACATCTAAGCGCATTGTCTATATCCAAAAGGGAAATTAGGGCACCCTGTCGTCGGCGCGAAGCATTTGGGCTCGCAAGAAGCGCCCAGATGATTTATATACAGGTCTAATCAGGCATGGAAGCGAGCAACGCGTCTCGGGGGTTCAGCCTCAGCACGCCAGAATACTCTGTTTCATGGCGCGTCTTGCTAGCCCGCTCACTGTTGTTGAGTATGCGTTACCCCCGTTCGAACGGCAGACCAAAAGCTACGTCTGCGAGTGTGACAGCTGCAGGATCTGCGTCGAATATCGCTTTCTCCTGCCCAGACTATTCTTTGGGGGCTTTATCCTACCCACATGCTGGATTCTGAACATCGCCCTGTTCGTGTACATGCAAGAAATTGTTGAGCACGCTGTCAAGTTCCCGCAGCTGGCCCCAGAAGACTTCCCCACGCTGTTCGAGCTTGAAATGTACCAGAAGCGAGTGCCCATTGCGCCTGAGAAAATCCGTCACCAAAGAGCCGCTGAAAACGCAGGCTCTGAAGAGACAAAGCCGGGCCAAGCCCCCGTAACAAACTTAGCCGCAACAGACCCCCTGGGAAAGCTTTTGCTTGATTCCCGCCTTGAGTTTCTAACTGTTGTCTCGGGGGATGTGCTAGCGTCGCATGCCGAAAATCGCTACTACTTTCAAAGCTGGCTTTGGAGAACTGCCTTCTCGCTGACAGGCTACATCTTATTGCTCACTTTCGTGATAGTGGCGCTTCGCAAGAGTCAGAACCCTTGACTCAGCCCCCACTTCAGGTCCTCTCTTGGCCTTTGGTAACCTCGAGACACCTATATGTCATGTGAGCACTCAAGAAAATGTCGAGGCTTGGCGTGCCTATTCTTAGAAGATTTACTGAAGTTGTCGTTACGCGAAATTACTTCAAAAGCAGTTAAAACTATTTGAGTCCCTGTCTTCATCTTGGCAACAACTCTTCTCCGACTTTGTTGACTATATTGAACTTCTGGCTCGCACTGTCTGACCACGCCTAGATTTACAAGTCAAAATGCTGTTTCAAGGGATAGTTTTGGCAACCGCAGGATTCTGCCAGCTTGCTGCGGCAGCACAAGCGTTTCAGAAGGTTGAGTTTACGAACGTTGGTTTCAACGGCTCGTTCACGCCAGTTAAGTCGATCAAAAACCCTGACAAAGACAGTTGCTCGTGCACTGTGGATGACGCGGAGTGGTTTACTGGTAGCAACGCCCCCATTTCTGCCGGCGTCTCGGTTCATTTCCGCGGACCTCTGACTCTGCACAAGTTTGCGTTCTACAACTCTTCCGAGTTCAGCATCGGCGACAACAGGACGTCTGCCGACTGGAACCGGGTCGCATACTATGATGCCTCGTCGCAAACTGCTGATAACGTGACTTTCTTGACCAACGCCGGTACAGACTCGCCTGTGCTCGGCAAGGCGCTGACTTTCGCAACCTCCAATGGCACTGGCGCCTCTAGCTCTGCCAGCGTGCTGGCCGAGAACACTCTTCTGAGCTCCGACGACGAGTTTTCTATCTTTTCCAACATTACGTGCCCAAAGTCTGGCACCGGCAAGTCCTGCGGCGTGTACCGCAGCGGCATCACTGCGTACCACGGGTTCAGCGGCGTGACCAAGATGTTTCTGTTCGAGTTCGAAATGCCAACAGAAACTCAGTCTAACAGCTCTTCCTTCAGTTACTATGACATGCCAGCGATCTGGCTGCTGAACGAGCACATCCCAAGAACCTCGCAGTATCCAACCGACGCTAACTGCTCGTGCTGGGCAAGCGGTTGTGGTGAGTTTGACATCTTCGAGGTCATGAACGGCACTGAGAGAAACCACCTCTACTCCACTTTCCACACCTTCCAAGGTATCGAGGACCTCGGGACCGGGATCCAGGCCAGCGGCTACATCTCGAGAGATACTTCCTCCACAATGAAGGGCGGTGTAGTGTTTGACAGCCAGGGAAACACAGTGGTGTTTGTCTCGAACAGCACCACCTTCAACGAAACTATCACTCCTGAAACTCTCAACGGCCTTGTTGAAAACTTCAGTAGTGATGAGAGCTACAGCACCCAACTCGCCTCTATCTCAGCTACCTTGCCATCGACTACCTCAAAATCCAACGCTTTCTCTCTGTTCGAGAAGCGTGCTGGAAACTTGTGGTTCTACTTCTTCACCTTCATCACATCCGTGGCACATACGCTTCTGATTTGAAGACGGTTCCAACTATACGGGAGAAAATTCATCATATGCAGGAATTGGCGGATGTTTCAGGTGTGCTATACTACATAAATCCTGCTTTATAAACTCATCTACAGTCTAAGCTTATTTAACTGAATGGTCCAGGGCCTCTTATTTCTGATACATCACTTTGTCATGATGTGTCCCCTATAATATATTATCAAGAAGGGTTAAGTTTTCCCATTTAAAGACTAAATAGGAAGGCAATCAAATCGGAGAGCTCAGACACAGGAGAAGTACAACCTCAAGTTCGTTTCATGGCCATCATCTCTACTGATCAGTAGCACTATGGGAACCTCAAAGATGGGGAAATCTAGAGGAGGTGTTCCCAGCCAGGGCGTGCATAAATAGAGCGTCTATACTACGCTCGATAATAGTTTGCAGGCCTTATCTAGCAGTGCTTCCAGCTCGTGTTCACACTATAATTCAAAGCATGAGCTACAGTAGTGTTATAATCGGCTTGGGCTCGGTCGCCCTTGCTTTGTTATTTCCGCCTCTAGCATGGCATTCCAAAACCAGGAATACTCCGGCGATCATTATGATCGTGTGGCTGATATTGATGGACATTAAATTAATAGTGGACGCCTCGATCTGGGGCGGCTCGGACTTCGCCGGAAAATGGGCCGGCTACGGCTGGTGCGATCTGACTACAAAGCTGCAAATTGGAGCGAACGTGGGCATATCTTGCACGGTGGCCAACATTGCGTACAACTTACATGCGATCCTGCGCGCGGACGCAGTGCTGCCAGAGCCGGACTCTCGGCGAAAGATCTGCACTGACCTCGGCATTAGCCTCGTCACGCCTATCCTGGTGATGGGGCTGACATACCTGGTGCAGGTGTTCAGGTACGGGATTTTTCGGTACAACGGTTGCCAAAGCATGCTTTCCCCAAGCTGGCTGACGGTGGTAACCTACACCTTGTGGATGTTCATTTGGTCGTTCGTGGGATTCGTCTACGCAATCCTGCTGCTGTACGTTTTCTACCGCAAACGGAAGGATGTTAAGGATATTCTACACTGCACCAGCAGCGGACTCAATATCGCCAGGTTTTCTCGGCTGCTTCTCTTCTGCGTCCTGATCATTCTTGTGATGTTCCCGTTCTCGCTATATGCGTTTGCTAGCGAACTGCAGAACCTCACAGGAGCCTATAATTACCAGATGGTGCATGACAGTTCTTTGTGGAGCACCATTATGCGCATTGATGTAGCGAAGCCGCTGTACAGCGTGTGGCTGTACATTTTGATGTCGTACTTGGTATTTGTGATCTTCGGCCTGGGGACAGACGCAGTAGGAATGTACGGAAGCGCTGCCAGGGTGCTTGGGCTGGGCCCTTTGCTGGACAAGTGCAAGCAGTGCTGCAGACGCAGACGCAGCGAAAATACAACCAAGGTTGTTTCCTACTTTTTTGCAGAGCATGATGCTTTCAAGGGTGCAGACGGCATGGGAAGTGCGTCAGACGGCAGCAGCACTCTCAAGCCGGGGGTCGGGTACTCGGATGGAAGCTCCATCGAGATGTCGGATTCTGCGCCCTCTTCACCATCTCATTTCATCATTGACTATCTGTTGCCCAACGAAAAAAGCCGTCGGGAAAAGCGCAGAAGAAATGGCACCGGGGGTGACCTGGAGAGCCTGTCCTACCACGACCACCCTGCCAACCCTATCAGTTTCGAGGAGGAGGTCCCCTTAAGCGTACAGCGTACCAAAAGCGGACTTGTGAGTCACGTATCGTACCGTTCAGCATCTGAATTCGGCAACACAAGTGGAGAACTCGGCACGGGGAACAGCGAAGAAGGTGTGAGCCCCGAGAGTCCTCACCCGGTATTTTCCAGCTCCGCAGGATAGTTAGTTAGGCGCAGCTCTCTGCGCCGAAGGTTGTTTTAGGGCATTTTCTGTGTGTAGGGTTTGTTATTTGACTTATGCATAATTACCAGGCCACCCATGTTAGTGTGGCCGTCGCTCCGATTGATCGAGGCAAAGGAGAACCTGCACTGCTGCATCGAGTACCCAACGTCGGCGGGGGATGCGGGCTTGTCCCCAGAGGCATAATCGCCGAGCGCCAATAGATGTGGGTACAAAGCACCGTTTGCATACTTACGGCTGTATGTACCTCTTCAAGGCTGGGGAGGCTTCGGACTTGACTTGGGAACCTGCTTCCTCGGGCTTTCGTTCATACCTCCCGAGGCTACGGCTTCGCCTAGAGCAGCGGCGCCCCACTAGAGATCAAGGCCTATACGCAATCACGGGTAAGCATTTAACTTTGTTGGTCTTAGCAACGAGCGGAACTAACCGTTCAGTTGCTTGGGCCAACACCCGAAGTTGCAATAGGGCATGCTACTGCGCGAGAATTGCGCATTGCATGAACAGCAGGCCGCATGCTGAGTATTTGTAGGGATCGGCGAGTTAGATTCAGAACGGCCCCGGGTAGAACTCAGCACACCGCAGAAGCAAATCACTCGTAAGCATGCAGCTGCAAGCATCTCCGGACTTCAATTATGCACATGACGGGATCAAAATATCTGCACGGACTGTCAACGCAAGTTGAGCCAAGATTTTTCATTGTGGGATACTGCGTCAAACTGTTCTAGAGATGCTTGAATTTATTCATGCGCATATTTGAGCGTGCTCGTGCAGCAAGCTTGGGAATGGAGGCGCCGATCGCTTGTTCATGCGTCTATGTGCAAAGGCGTTGGGCAGCATTGAGGCTCGAATGGCAACGAATTTCAAATTGAAGAACCGTTGGGTGATGCAAGTACACACAGTAAGCTAGTTCTGTAGAGGAAAGTTTCTGCAGCACCCTCGTAATCCCCGGGTCCCACTAATGGGTAAACTAATGCAGCAGGCTCTACTGGAGAGAAAAATGTAATTCCTTGTTTTTCCGAAAGAGAAGACGCCACATGGCGCGGTGCTATGTGACACCCTGCGTCAGTTGCACGATGCAATGCGTTAAACTACAGGTGAGAAGCCATTTGTGCAGTCTTAGCTGCAATTGTTCCGTGACGATGTTCGTGTTTGTTGACGGCTGTACAAATTCAATTTTGGAAAATCTGAGCTGAAGACATAAACATGAAGTTGAAGAAGCACTGATGAACGATATCAACTACGGGTGAATCAAAGTGAGCCGAGGAGCAGCCTGTGCGAGTCCCCGACGGTGCCAAACCAATATTTCTAAAGTTTGTTTTGATGTATCTTCGCTAATTACGCATGTATACTTCCTACACCACGGCCAGATGCGAACCGCTCTGCATGCCTATGCCTGCTCATTCACGTTCACAATGTACTCGTAAACAAAAGCGACTGTGGACAGGTGGCCGGACATTCGAATATGCTCATTCACCGAGTGAATGGTGCGCATGATATCGGCTTCCATCACCAGCCCGAGGAACCTATAGATGTTCTTGGTGAGGCGCCAGTAATACTTGGTGTCTGTGTTACCGGAGACAAGCCCGGTCGAGACGTAGAACTCGGTGTCGGGGTCGTACTTGAAATGTCCGTTTTGGAAAACGTCCTGGATTGTGCCGGCGAACAAATCCCACGTAGGGGACCCCACGGTCGGAGAGATTGGCGCGGGCTCCAGGCTTTTCTGGGGTTCAACGTCGATGAATCCAAATTTTGTGGGAGGAATGATCTCCTCGCCCGCGAGGAATAAACCGTAATTGAACTTCTCGGCGACGGTCTTGATGAGAGCGAGATCTCTTTCGACCGTCTGGCTCACGGAGGAGTTAACGTCGATACGGTGGTTCACCAAAAAGGTCGTGACCTCGGGAAGCGCATTGGCCTTAATGCCGCCTCTGATGATATCGACAGCTTGGGAGGTTCTCATCAAGTCGCGGAGGCGCTTGTCGGTGCTGAAGAAGCTGACCATCTTCTCCTTCTGCTTTTCATCGTGAGGAGCCTGCAGGATTGCCTTTCTTACGGAGCTTGGCAAGTTGTCGCCGTGCTCGGCGGCGCAGGTTAACAAACCGTAAATGGGGTTCTTCGGGGTGAAAGTTGGCTCGAAGGGGTTGGCTTCGAGCAGTGAAATCATGTTCGCGGCGACCCCGATTGTGGTGTGGTCGGGGGGCACAGACGAGTGCCCGCCGACACCGTTCACAGTCACCTCGATATCGACGTAACCTTTCTCAGCTGTGATGGGTGCCGCAACAAACACTTTCTTCCCTAGTTGAATGACACCGCCGCCTTCGTCGACCACCGAGTAAATCCCGTTGTCACCGTAACGCTCGTACAAAAAGTCACCCAGCGTGTTCGCGCCTAAGATCCCGGAAGACTCCTCATCAAAGCCGAGTGCCACGATGACGGATCTCCGCGGCTTGAAGCCGTCCTTCAGCAGCAGCTCGATGGCCTCGAGCTCTCCGATCAGCAGGTTTTTGCAGTCGCCCGTACCTCTGCCCCACACATAATCCGTGGTATTATCATAGTGGCCGGAAAATGGTGGAAACGTCCACTGGTCAACGGTGTCCGGGTTCACTGGGACGACGTCCTGGTGCGCTGTGAGCATCATGGGCTCCAACGACGCATCAGAGCCCTCCCACGTGTACAGAAGGTTCACGTGATTTACCTTTTCCAGCTTTAGGTGCTTATGCACGAGCGGGAAAGTCTGCTTCAAATACTCGTGGAACCGGAAGAACTCCTTGTAGTAGTCCAGGTCGTCCGCGGGCTGCGGGTTCACATCCTGGATTTCTGTAGGGATGCGTACGGCGCCGCTCAGCTTTGCCAGCGATTCCTCCCGGAATTTGGCATCCTCGAAGATCATCTCGATTGACTTATTGAAGCGAGGCCTCAATGGCTCAATCCTCCCGCACTTCGGAGTCTCCTGCGCTTGAAACATCCCGAGTGACCCGTCGCCAGTCGTTCGCCACGCTATGGCCGCGAACGCTAGAGTGCCCGCGGCGAGCATTGCACTCTTCTTGAGTCCCTGGCCGAACCGGCCGGTGCTTGAGCCCGGCAGTTTATCATAGCCACCTTGCATTATTTGTTTTCAAAGGATTTGCTGGCCAGAATGGAAGAGATAGACATCCCGGACTTGTGCATGGCTCGATGGCTTTTATCTCATCTTAGGCGACTAGATGTTACCCCCGACCCTTGACGATAATCCTTCCCCAATTAGGAAAGGATATGCCCTAAAAGGATATAGTAGAGAATTACCCGATAAGGAAAGCTTGACCGAGCGTGTGATGTGACATAAACCGTCTCAAACGACAAAGACGTACACAGTGACCGTACAATGTGTGCAAACGCGACGCGTAGATAATTCCATCAAATATTCTGCTAAGGCCATCATCTCGCGGGCGGTCCCCCAGCAGTTGGAATTACCAATACACGTTAAACTCGATTCTAAATGGCTACTTCAACTCCACGCGTTGATCCACAGCAAATTGGACAACTTTCTAGCCCCGTTTTCCGTATTATCGGCCAGGTGACGGCGCAGCCGCAGCCCACACAGATCATAGTGGCGAGCCCGACTACAGGCGGCGAAATGATCAGCCTGACGAACGTGCAGACGTCGAGCAACGTGAACTACGAGCTGCAGGCGTGGTACGAGCTGGTGTGCAGGGCCAACGACTTTGGCGACGCCGGGTTCCTGGTGCTGGACTCCGTCAAGTGCGTCTTCCCTCCCGGGGAGAGCATCAGCGTGGCAGGCGTGGTCGCCCTGCAGCAGCTGAGCAGCAAGTTCACGGAGATCATGTAAAATGTAACGGTATGTCTTGTGATGTATACGGGCTACGTACGGGAATATGCGATTAAGAAGAGGTGAGCGTGGACGCAGAGCCGGAGCCTGAGGAGTCCGCGGAAGCCGAGGTAGTGACGCCCTGTGTGGCATACTTCAGGTTGCGGATACGCGTGCTGAGGCTCTGCCTCGACTTGGGGTTGTACCAGCCCCCGTTCTGCGAGGGGAAGGGCATGGGCGTCGCGTAGTTGAAGTCACTTGAGATGGTGTAGGACCAGCCGGGAGTGATGGTACTGAGCTGCTCTAGCGACTTCCAGTTACGGAGCGTGGAGTAGTATGTAACAGCGCTAGTGGGGAATCTCCTGGTCCAGGTAGTCGCGGTGATGGTGGACCCGGGCTGCATTTGCATAGGAGCGAACCGCGTGCGATAGGTCTGCTGGGTGTATGGAACCGTGGAGAGACTGGAGACGTCGAAGCCGTCGTCAGTAGTGGTCGTTGTACCCGTAGCGTACATGACTTGGGTAGCAGGCTGCGAAGTGGTGGTCACGGATGGAGTGAGGGTGCCGCTCATGGAACTCAATGTGAAACGTGGGGTGTAATGGATGGTGTATTGCTTAGCGTCTTTTGAAAACTGAGCAAAAACCTGGATGAAGTACTGGCCGTTGCCCACTGCCGACGCGTCGAACTTCGCGGCATATGAGTAGGAGCCTTCAGTGCCACTTGCCAAGTCAGAAGGCTTAACTGTATTCGTTGTTGTCTCGGGACATGTGAACTTATCATTGGTACCGTAGCACAACAAGATATTGTAGTTCAGGACGTTCTTCAGGAGAGGCGTAACGTCATCCTCATTCCACTGCACGGTGATGGAAACCGAGCTGCCGCTAGCAGTGAACTTGTCGCCCTGCCCAGGCGACACAATAGCGACATCCGCAGCCACTAGCGTCAAAGAGACGACGAGCGTCCACAACAAAGCCAAACGTGTCCTCACGGAGCTGTACATGTTGTCTTGATTGCCCTTCAAAGCTTGTTGACATGAGGAGAATGCTTGAATCTAAATTTGACATTCAGCCTCGATGTGGTCCTGCCATCCACGATCTATATCACATTATACGAGGCATACGGAAAACGCGGGAAAGCTGGGGCGCGTGCGCCGCGCATCCATGGGAGATCGCGAAGAGAGTTGCAGTTGAAGGCTCGGGAGCCACAGCAGGCTTACGTTGCCCTTAAACTTGTTTCCGGACGCGTGAGCAGCTCTCGCATTGATCGCTCAGCACGATCCAATATACCGATCGGTTCAGGCTAGAATCTACGGGCCGTGAGTACCGCCAGCTGTCCTAGTCGGCCGGTATATAGCAGCGCCAACAAGCGGATGCCCCATACTACAGGCCCGCCGGGAGCTAAGCACCTTTGCTCACAGGCCAGTCACGTGACAGACACGCAGCGCCAAGTACACGCATTCACCGAAGAGCCATCCACAGTGAGCCACACACAGCGCGTTTCCCGCACCCAGGCCTTCAGTTCCCCGGAATTCCCCGTAGTGCCCCGCTGCGCCCACGCTTCCCTCTTTCTCTTTCCACTTTTCATCGCCATGTCAATATGAAAAATTACGATGGTCAGTATAGCGTAATATACGTCAATACCACGCTGTTGCGACGAGAAGCAGGAAGCGGACATGGCGACGGCTTCGAGAAACGCGCCGTACCGCAGACACAACGGGCGAGAATCACGAATCGTGTAGATTGCACGCCACCTGCCGCATTCTCGTGCATGGCCGCGAGTCGCTTGCTGATCCCGGAGTTTAGGCCAAGATCGAGAACAGCAACGGCTGTGTAGACGCGCCGCGCGTTTCACAGAACTGACAGCAACGTTACCGCGACTCGCGGGCCCTCTGTAGAGAAGGCTGACGGGTAGCTGACTATGTTGGTGTCATTAATCACGAACGGATACACACAGCTTTTACACCCCCGCGACGAGCCGCGCGGCGAGCCGCGCTACTGCGGCTTTCTTCCAGCGCCAGCCGTTCGGACTATATATGGGCTGTAGAGCTCCGCAGTAGACAAAGTAAACGAGAAAAGTACGCAGTGGAAAGCATCGAGAGGCCCTCAGCGTAGGACGGCTCGAGGCGCGCGCATGCGGGGGAAACGCCCGGCTCACAGTGCAAGCCTGGTACGTCAGTGAGGCAGGGCTGGGCCCCGGTTTGGCTCGCGCACTGCTCAACACTCCGGCGTTGGATGTATATATCACGTTATACGAACACGTTTGGTGAGATGGCCCACTTTTTCAGTATCAATCTCACACAACAAACCCATTCCAACCACCAATTCATCCAAAATCCGCTTCGAATCAGGTGCTACAGCGCGTCCTAGCGATCAATGAGCGTGGAACAGACAAACTCACCTTACGCGCACAGTCTGCAGCACGAGAGCGCGACCGAATCGGGCGACGCGCACGATGCGGCGCTCTTTGGTGACGCGGACGAGGACGCGACCCAACAAGGTCCGCAGGGCGACGATATCACGGGAACTGCAGACAAGGGCGCCGAGGAAAATCCAGAGGCAGTCTTGATGTCGCCCACAGCCGCAGATGTGTTGTCGCAGTCGCGTGGCCTCGAGGCAGAGTCGCGCGAGACTGCCGCGCACGAGCCCCACCAGGAACTAGAAGAGTCGGCGGCGCCAGTGGAGCAATCGGACATGGGCGGGCCCGTCGAGGCCTCGGACCACGCGGAGGCTGGCAAACAGCAGGAGCCAAGCTTAGTGCCCGACGTCAGCGAGCAGCTTGGTCTTCCCGAGCAGCAGGATATCGAAAAGCAGCAGGGCTCCGACGTGCAACAAGAAACCGCCGCGCTACCAGCGAGCAGTGCACAGGCCGAAAGCAATGAGGCGTCAGCCAGCGTCCGAGGCAATGAAAGCATAGAACAACTCGGGCACGGCGAAGAGCTTAAGTTGGGTAACGGAGCAGAAAAATTTGGACTGTCTGGCGCGCCAGACATTGCGCTACAAACAACGCACCAGACACAGGACCAGGTTCCGCAAACAGAGCAGTCTTTTCCAGCGGAGAATCCTGTGCAAGCGGAGCCTTTGCAAGCGGAGCAGCGTGTACAAGTGGAGCAGCGTGTACAATCGGAGCAGCCTGTGCAATTGGAGCAGCCTGTTAAAATGAAGCAGCCTGTTGAAATGGACCAACCTGTTGAAATGGACCAACCTGTTGAAATGGATCATCCTGTGCAAATGCAACAGCCTGTACAAGCAGAACAACCTGTCCCAGCAAAGCAACCTATCCAAGCAGAACAGCTTGCCCAAGCAGCACAACCTGTCCAAACAGAGCAGCCAGTTAAACAGGAGAACGCAATCAAAGAGGAGACATCCCTGCAGCACGAGCAACAACTCCACGCGGAGAGCTCCCCTCTGCCTCAGAACAATGGCACAGCAGCTCAACTACAAGAAATGGGTCCTGAAGCTCCATCGCGCCTAGTCGTCCCCCAATCCCATGAAATAGTCATCCCCTCATATGCGCGCTGGTTCCATCTGCAGAAAATCCACTCCATTGAGAAACAGTCTTTGCCGGAGTTCTTCACAAACCGCATTCCTTCGAAAACACCGCAAGTTTACGTCAAGTACCGTAACTTCATGGTCAACTCTTACCGCCTGAACCCTAACGAGTATTTCACGGCAACCGCCGCAAGACGGAATTTATGCGGTGACGCTGGCGCCATCCTTAGACTCCATAAGTTCCTCACCAAGTGGGGATTAATTAATTACCAAGTTGATGCCAAGGCCAAACCCAAACAAGTGGAACCACCCTTCACTGGCGAATACGCGACTAAGCACGATGCCCCGCGCGGTTTGTTCCCCTTCGAAAGCTACAAGCCTGCTATTCAGATTCCGGATCTATCACGACTGAAAAAACTCATGCATCAGATCGACCCTCCTGCTTCTTCCACTAAAAGCGCACTCGCGGCTGTTTCTCCATCACCTGGAGATTCCAGTGATAAGAAGAGATCTTTAGAGGATGGGGATGAAACCCCAGTCAAGCCTAAGCTTCAGCGCCCCAACGTGCTTGAAATGGTAGACAGAGACTGGGATGAAGAAAGTGTTAAAAAACTGCTGGAAGGAATCCAAAAATTCCAGACTGACTGGCTACGCGTAGCACAGTATGTTGGGAACAAAACCCCAGAACAATGCATCTTGAGGTTCCTCCAACTGCCGATCGAAGACGCTTACCTGCAGTCACAATCTGGCGAGGAGCTGGGCCCTCTCAAGTACGCCCCTCACCTGCCCTTTTCCAAGGCAGACAATCCTGTGATGTCTACAATAGCATTTCTTGCGGGTCTTGTTGACCCCAAAACGGTGAAAAAGATGACTAGCCGAGCTATAGATTCTGTGAAGCAGGAAAGAGAAACTTTGAGCGCAGAAGGCGACAACTACGTTAAAGAAGGCAGCGAGATCGCGCTGGCTTCCATTGGTTTGAGATCCCATGTTTTTGCCACAAATGAGGAAAGGCAGATGACTGCACTGGCCCACGACATGGTTCAAACGCAAATGAAAAAGATAAACTTGAAACTAAAATTACTGGGAACTATGGAAAAATCCCTGGAAATGGAGAAGAAAGCGCTACAGAAGCAGCAGGAGGACGTGTTCATCCAGCGCCTTTCATTAGCCAAACATTCCCAGACGTTAACTGCCAAAATCCAACAATGTCTCGATGATCATGATGACAAAGAAAAGCTTCAAGCTCACCTTAACGCAATCAAAGAAATGCAGGCCCATCCTGCTAGAATTAGTATAGGGAAGAGCCAATCGTCCTCGAAATCTGCTGTAAATGGTTCTTCTCAAGAACAAGCCTTCAGTTCTACAAGCGATCTGAACGAGCCATTCGTCAAGCCTGTATCAGTAGATGCTCCTCAATCTTATAGGTATTGGTCTGGGTAGAACGGCACTAACCATACGGCTTCTGATGTCACGATTTCCGAACTAATATTTCTCGCATTTTTCATTCACTTCAAACGCCGAAAACGCAGGCTCTCTCCAAGCTCACCAATATTAGATCCCAGGAGCCTCCTGTAACTACCAAGTACATGTATCAACTGGCATCTGGGGTGTTTATAAACTAGTTCTGTATCATTAATAGTTATTTTTGTTATTCTGCAATACATCAAGAAAAAAACAACATATGCTAAGCCTAAACTTATACGCTTCCAAGCCATAAGTGGGGCCATGAGCGACTCAGTGTTTAAGCACGCCGTTGAGCTATGGTCGAAGGCCAATTTGCCTGAGCTCCAACGTCAACTGGATGAGAGCGTGTTGACGATGAAAGAGCTTGAAACAAAGTCCTTAAATTCTCGGAAAACCCTAGCTAGCGAGACCAAGCAATTCAAAAGGCTCAATGAAGAACAAAAGCTTGCCCAAGTGAATAAAGTTATTAAGCAATACCAGCAGGAAGTTGACAGTCTCACTTCTCGGTCAAAATTCTCAGAAGAAGTACTCCTAAATCTCTATGCCAAGCTATCTGAAACTCCGGATCCACAGCCCCTTCTTGAAGCTTCCAGCCAGCAGTCCCACAGCGAGGAGGAAATTGCTGGGCTCAAGAACACGATTATCGAATTGGAGCACAAGGTATCCAAACATGCCGACTATGATAAGATTCGGGCTCGACTACTGGATCTCGAGCAGAACTCTGCTAAAACACTTTCTAAAAGGCTTTCTGCCAAAGAGCAAGAGCTGAACTCGAAGTGGCAGGAGAAGGAGAGGAATTGGTCAGAGCGCGAAAAAGACCTAGTCAAGCAACTAGAGATTGCCAGAGATACAAACAAAGTTCTGGAAGGCAAGTTATCTCAATCTGCCGACGGGGATGAGGACCATGACATTCACGGCCGATACTCTGCTGAGCACGACTTGTTGCTACAAGAAGTCCAATCCAGCCAAGTTAGGATTATGGATTTAGAAAGAAGAAACGAAGAGCTCAGCGGCTCTCTAGCAAAAGCCACAAGTCAGGAAGAGCAAGACTCAGAGGCAAAGGCGAAGAGCCTAAAAATCAACGAGCTGGAATCCGAAAATGCTTTGCTCAGTGCTTCTTTAGAGCGTGAACGCAACCTGTTAAAATCCAATGTTACTGACAGAGAAGGCCGTATTGAAAAATTAGAACAACAACTAGCCGCCTTGCAAGACGACCTCTACAAAAAGACGCGTAAGCTTGAGGTTTATGCCGACTATGATTCTATTAAAAAGGAGCTGACGGCATTGAAGAAGATCGAATTTGGCGCATCTGATGACGAGAACGCTGGTGTTGATTCAACGCTACTGAATGCCAACAAAAAATTGCAGTCAAACCTTGCTGAATTGCGGGCTAAGTTCAGCGGCATGGAAAAGGAGCGCGCAGGCTTACAGCATGAGGTTAAAAGCCTAAATGATAAAATAAGTGGTCTGGAGAAACTCAACGCCCGGTTGGAACTCGACCTCGAAAAGGTTGACAGCGTGAGCATGATCACAGACACGGCGAGTATGATGTCAGGCGCGACGCGACAGATGAACCGTGTAGGAACATCTGCAAGGCCAGGGGGCAAGTTATCTCCTACCAGCTCTATCGTAGGTATCCCAGAGGATGAAGAAATGCCCATTTCTAGCGGAAATGCTAGGATCTTGCCCATTGTCACTCAACAGAGAGACAGGCTTCGCCAGAAAACTACCGAGTTGGAGAAGAAGCTGAGACAGACGTCACTAAACCAAGGAAACCTCAGGACTGAGGTCGAGAGCTTGAAGAACGACAACGCGAAGCTGTACGAGCGCATCAGGTTTTTGTCCTCATATGGATCGGGGAGCAACCTGCAAATTGAAGACGACTCACGTTATTCAAAATCCTACGACGAGTCGTTGCATCCGCTTGCAGACTTCAAACAAAAGGAATTGAGCAGATACCAGAAAAAGAGCATTTCCCCCATGGAGAAAGTGCTCCTGAGCTTCGCCGGGATTGTGCTGGCTAACAAGACGAGCCGGATGTTGTTTATGTGTTACTGCCTAGGGCTACACGGCCTGGTGATGGTGATGATTTTCTACGTCGCGAGCTTCTCGGGCTCTATGAGTGGGGGAACCGTGGGTGTACGAACGGCCGGCGCCGGAATGTAGCGCATGTAGCAAGTAATAAATAACCGAGGGAGCAATGTAATACTTTAAAAAGTCGCGTTAGATTATACAGAAGATATGGGAGTTCAAAATTTCACGGTAATCTTGTTTAAGCGGTGATACGCTTTTGAGCAGCCAATCTACCTCTCTGTCTGGAGGACAATCTGACAACCTTCTTCTCCTCGGCCTTCTCAACGGCTTCCTCCTTCTCGGTCAAGACCAACTCGATGTGGGAAGGACTAGACTCGTACTTGTTGATTCTACCGTGAGCTCTGAAGGTTCTTCTTCTCTGCTTTGGAGCCTTGTTAACCTGGATGTGAGAGACGAACAACTTGGTGGAGTCCAAACCCTTAGCCTGTTAATGGAAAACGTTAGTATTCAATAATCGTGTGCATGAGTGCGCGCATACGCGCGTACGCTCCTGGAGTTTTCAAATTTCACATACCTCAGCGTTGGCAGCGGCGTTCTGCAACAAGTCCTGGACGAACTTGACGGACTTAGCTGGCCATCTGGCCTTGGTCACGCCGAACTCCTTACCCTGACCGGTTCTACCGATGGAAGAGTTGAATCTTCTGAATGGAATGGCTCTCTGGTGGTCCAAGACCTGGTCCAAGTACTTCTGGGCTCTTTCCAAACCCCAGCCGTTAATGGCCTGGGCGGTCTCCCTGGTGTTCTTGAAAGAAACACGCAAGTAGGAACCACGGGCAGCAGCAGACTTAGCTGGGTTAGTAGAGGTAGCACCGTATCTAGCCATTTCTTCTAGTTGATCTGGGTTCTGTATCAAATGCCAGGAAATCACCAAAACCGTGTGTTATCCTATTGCTCAGGTTTCTACAACTTTTGACAAATTCGAACACCAACCC
Organism: Lachancea thermotolerans CBS 6340; assembly: GCF_000142805.1. Classification (NCBI taxonomy): domain Eukaryota; kingdom Fungi; phylum Ascomycota; class Saccharomycetes; order Saccharomycetales; family Saccharomycetaceae; genus Lachancea; species Lachancea thermotolerans. The sequence continues at coordinate 381,912 of NC_013082.1, read as the reverse complement.
GGGCGCGGCACTAGGCGGAGCGCTAGGCTGGTTCCAGCGCGAGTCCCAGAGGGAGTCCCAGAGGGAGTCCCAGAGGGAGTCCCGACAGAGCCAGTAGGAGCTAGTGGGAAGCTAGGCAGGAACCAGTCCAACTCCCGGGGGGCGATGCCCTCCCAGTCCAGCCTGGAGCCTGCTGGAGCGTACTGCGTTCGCGGTTCATTCCCCGCGTGGCTCCTCCTGCGGCTCATCTGGAGCACTGCACCCGAAATTTGCCACCGACCCACGCAAATGTTAAAGATATATTTTTTCATTCTCAAAAGTTTTTCAGCGATCGAAACAATATGTATGGGCGTAAACAGTCTCAACATACCGCGTTAGTAAACATAAAACATCACCATATACGGATATGCACACCAGTGCGCCTGTTACGCACGCCAAAGGCGCTCCAGTAGCGTGCATATAGGATTGCAGATGGGGGCAGATTCACGTGGAGTTGTGACATGGTAAGCGGAGCGTGTTTTAGCACGAAAAACGTGTCTGGGAGAGAAAATCGTGTTTGTAGCAGCGCTGGGCCCGTAACACCGGGCGTGCAACGAAAACGGACGTATCGGGGTGGCGCCTGCTCACTAGGTCCCTGGGCGAATGTCGCTCGGCTGGGGGACGCTCGAGAACCTTCAAGCACGTGACTGGTGTCACATTCGTGTACCATGACACATACGAACATCCTTCAGCAGTTGGTGGATAACGACGGAAGAGACTAGCGTGGGCCGTGTTGACGATCTAGTTCAGTCTCTAGTGTGCGCGTATCAAACTGGCTTTGTGCTATGTGAATCTCGGCTATTACAGGTCGACATAATATCACTCGGGCTGTCCTTCCCCACCACACAGGGCGCTAACGAACGAGGACAACACCCTATCAGAGGCTCTAAACGACGCCTCAAGAGCTGGCGCAGGTCTTGGAGCCTACCCCAGCGCGCCAACTGCGGCAGTGCTTTATATCATCCCAAACGAAGGACCGTGAAGTTGCCGAAGTTTCCAGTGTATATTCTATCATAACTGCCCTTAGAATCTAATCAGGTCCGCACCGCCAGCAGCCAGCACGCACGCGTCTAACATGAAACTCTCGCGCCAGGCATTCGCTGCAGCACTATTTGCGCAACTCGCGCTTGGCTTCAAGTGCTCCCAACACGACATTTTGAAGAAGTACAACGTCGATAAGAACGACATAACACATACGAGCTCCAGGGAAACGCCCCCTAGCACTACGGAGGAGCAGTGGTGGATCAATATATGCCAGGAGAACACCAGTCCTGCACCCGAAAACTGTCAGAAAAATGACTTGCTATGTGGCAAAACCGTGGTGACGCTGCCCGACGATCGTAACAATAAACTGCTCACTCAACTGATCGACTTCACCGAGTCTGTATCCCAGAGCGCCAGCGTCAACGATAAAAACGAGTTGGTGGTAGACCTCAAAAACGCCAAGTGGGGGCCAAACTCTATCGACGCGGAGCTCACGTTTGTGTGTACCTCGCCAAACGACGCCAGCAGCGTCAGTTCCGTCACCTGGCAGGACCAGCGCGTTCTGATCGCCATAAAGGGCTCTGCGGGGTGCCTGAAGGGCGAGAAGGATGGCGGAAATGGCGACGACAATGGCCATGACGGTGGCGACAATGGCAACGACGACGATGGCAACAGAAAGGATGGTGACGGAGGCGACCGCAAGCCACACAAGCGCGGCTCGAGCCTCGGATCGTGGTTTGTGTGGCTCGTTACATATGCGTTGCTATTCGCGCTCATCTACCTGCTCGCGACCTCCTACATGAGCACTCGCGGTGGTAATTTCCGGGAGTTCCGCGAGGAATTCGTCGAACGCTCGACAGGCCTGGCTGCATCGCTGCCTCAGTTCGCTAAAGAGGTAGTGAGCAGGGTTATCGGCCGTGGGTCTTCGTCTCAAAGAGGAGGCTACAGCGCTGTGTAGTAGCACTCCGCCTGCTCATTCCCCTATCTACGTCTCTGCCTCACTCAAATTCTTTTCGATATAATGAAAACTTCTGAATTTTGTACTACATAGCATTATCATTACGTTTGCTGAATCACTCTCCTCATGCTCTCTACCGTGTTTTCAACCGTGGTTTGAAGGTAGTTCTGTTTGATTTTGAGCGCCTTCGCCTGTTCTTCCACCAACTTCTCATCACTCTCTAGATCTGCGGTATACTTTGTTCTATCCTGTAGAACAAATGCCTTCCCGCATGACCTCCATACTTTCTTAACGGGGTATGATTCTAGTTCTTTAGTGGTGAGTTGTGCAAGCTTCTTTTGCCTGTCCAGCTGGGCTAATTGCATGTTCACAACTTCCAATTGCGCTTTGCTGGAGCGCAAGGCAGCTGCCATCTCTTGTACAATGTTTTGGGACATCCTGGGTGCTCGAGGGGCTGAGCTTCTCTTGATCGTGTTGTCTAACCAATGTTGAATGTCATAATTGACATTCATATATCATATTGAAATTTAGATGTCCTTGATGAGTGCTAAAATCACCTTTCAGGATTTAGAACTAAGAAGCCAGCTAAACTTCCAGGATGTTGAGACACGCCACATTCCGGTCGCTCAGGTCTGCGCACCTTTGTTCCGTAAGGGCATACGCTAGAGCCACATCCCTTGGAATCGATTCCTCTGTTGAAAACAACCTACAGACCGAGACCAACAGAGCGTCTAAAACCTTACAAAAATTCTGGAATGATGTTTCGGTCAAAGAATGCGACACTCATCTTACTGTGATGTTGGATAACAAGCCTCTCAGAACCCCCTTGGGTAACGCGCTAAGTGTCTCCAAGGACCGCAAGCTTCTTGCTTTACTTTTGCAAAATGAATGGTCCAGCATGTCCAGCCTCGCAATCAAGCCACACTCACTGCCCATCACCTCCATTGTATCTCGATGCATAGACTTGGAGTACACCGCGAAGCCAGGCTCAGATCCAGAACTAGTTGCCAAAATTGGCGGCGATCGCTCAGTAATCTCAGAATCCTTATTGCGTTACCTCGATACAGATACTCTCATGTGTCTTTCACCACGCGCAGAATATGAAGGAGCTTTGAGAGCTGCACAAGATGAACTTTATCTTCCTGTGATCAGTCAAGTGGAGAAATTTCTATCGCGTTTCGCTCAGGATCCAGTGAAACTACAAATCCTGGACGCAGACGTTCATGGGCTCAAAGGCAACCTTCAAGATAAAAACACTAAAGAGGCAGCTCTCGCTTACCTGAATTCTCTATCAATGTGGGACTTTGCTGTTTTCGAAAAGGCTGTACTCACCACTAAATCTTTTCTCTGTGGCCTTCTATTGCTGCACAACAAGTCACAAAACCCATCTAGTGACATGAAAGTCACCATGGAAAAGATTGCCCAGTTTGCGACTTTGGAGACTATATACCAAGTTGAGCGCTGGGGAGAGGTCGAGGATACTCACGATGTGGACAAGCGCGATGTGAGGAGAAACATAAATGCTGCCTCCATCGTGGCCTTCAAGGAATAAGGAATAAATCGTGATTTACTAACTGATGATACTATTCTCTATATTAGACATGTAATTAATTTGAAAACTTCGTTTGCTACAATTTGGTTCTTGAACTCAATCAAAAAGTTGTCCTGCTCGTGAACCAAGGATACGCCGGTCCTACCTATCCTTTTAATATTATCGAGCTTACTTGTAAACTCAATTCTGGAAAGTTGGTCACGTATCAGATCAAACTTGATTGCTGACACCTGACCGCGAAATTCCTGGGAATGGACGTCCAAGAGCCCCTTGCTCTTTAGAACCCACCCGTGTTCTTTACTCTTCTCATGCAGTCTAACCTTTATGTTAGATAGTAGTAGTAGTGGCGCGATTTGCTCTTTTTCTAAAGCACCACTGTTCTGTGCAATGGACGAGAGACCCGTCGAAGTCGTGTCTGAGCGAGGTACTGACTTGTCCAATGTGCTGAAAGTAGAGGACGTGCTTGATAGAGTCCCGTAAGTGCTGGATGCTTTTATTTTTGATGGCAGATTCTGCCTTATGCAATGGTGCAATGTGTTCAAAACCTTGTCAACTTGAGGGCATCTTAAGCTGATAACGGAAGCACCAGAAGGAAGCACGCTAGCAATTATGTCTTGCTGAGGTATTCTGAGCTGAATATCTTGTGCCGCGGATCTAGTGACTTTCCACTCAGGAGATACGTATGAGCACAGCCTGTATTTTTGGCTGTCGTCCTGGTTGTAGAGCAAGCACAGTACTTCACCACTGGAGCTTTCCTGAAGTTTTAGCGTGAGTTGCTTCTTTGAGACGGCCTTCCAGCTGTTCACGTACCAATACGAAACTTGAGCGCCATGTTCGCAGATACAGAATCCTTCATTGGGGTCGATTCTCTCAGGCAAAATGCAAAATTCATCACGCTGAGGCGACGGCAACTGCGTAGAATTTGGCGAGGTTGGCGTAGGCAAGGTGAACAAACTTGTGGTGGAATCGCCAGAGGGCAAGTCTAGCACCAGGTTCTTGTGGTTTTTCAACGAGGTCTTCGATCTGTTCGAGCTGAAGAGGCTCAAGAGCGACGACGACTTCCGCTTGGACAGTTGTGGCCTGTGGAATTCGGAGCTCAAGTCGAAGGTCTCATTGTTCTTTTCTTCTCCCTCGTGAGACGACACGACGCTTTCAGCGTCTTCAGTGTACTCGCCCAACGCGACTTCGGCCTTGGCAACAGATGACGAGGAGTCAACTCTCTTGAACTCACACTCATCAAATTTTGGATTGGGCTGAAATGATGGAGTGCTGTTCATGCTAATGCTCTCGTCGATTTTAAGCAGAGATTCAAAGTCTAGTTTCTCTAATTCTGCAAAACTGTCCAGACTTGGCAATTTAGAAGCGCTGAGGTTTAATGGGCGTGATTTGTGAAGCAAGGTTTTGTTTTGGCGTTCGGTGACCTCTTGTCTGCTGGAATCTATCGCTTGCTCATTGTAATAGAGCTTGACCGCTAGGCCTGGACTTTCCTTTGGCCTCAAGGAGGCAAGTTTGTCATGCTTGAGCTTGAAGTTTTGGAAGGGATGTGCTGACTTTGTCATATGCATTGAAATGGGAGCTGATTCATCGGGTGTGAATTGAGGGTTAGAGAACAGTCTGCGGAAGTAGGTTTTCCAATGCTTCTCCCAAGGAACCGCGTCCATTGCGGAAAGAGACAGAGTTGGCTCATCTCCAACTTTGGCGCTCAATTCAACGCTTGTTGGCCCTTCAGAGATGATACAAAGATCGCCCTTCCGGAGCGTGGGGAACAGGAGACTTCTCCCGAGTCTTTTGTAGTTGGACTCATGCCCGGAACTAAAGGTTTGCAGCAGTTCTTTAGTGGTCTCAATTGTGAGCGGCAATTGGCCGCACTCGACCTTGAAGACCGCCAGCTCGCCACTTTACAACTGGAAAAGCTCAACTAGCAAGTTTTTGAAGCCGAGCCCGTGAGCTGTCAGCTCGAAGTAGTCCCGCTTGACAGTTTTGGCAACGTCCAGTAAAGGCGACGAAATAATATCGTGGCTGCTCGAGAACAGGTCTTGCACCCGGTCGAATTTGAATGTGTTACAATTGGTAGCGTTCCATTGAGCTTTGAAATGGCACTCAAACGAGTGCAGAATCGACATCAACTGCGAAGTTTGCTGCGTTCCGGGAAGCGACAGTTGGCTCAGCCTATTGTAGACAGCCACAACCAGCGCCGCGAACTCTGAGTTTGGCGAGAACTGGTACCCCGAGGTACTGGCACCGAACACTAGTTTCAAAGACCCGCTGAGCAATGTGCTGTAGCACCCGAGCAGCTCGGTATCGTTCAGCCATCCGTTCAGCTGCTTGTCGTCGCACTGCGCATTCTGCAGCAAGCAAGCAAGCTGCTCATGCTTCTTGAGAAGCACTCTCGTGGCCGGTGCCAGGACTTGCGTTTGCTGCACCAACCCGCTCAAAGGGTCGCATACGGACTGGCTTTTACCGGAGCGCGTTTCCAACAAGCCCAGTAACCTCGACAAGGAGTCTTGGAAAGCTCGTTCCGAGCTACTCAATTGCGACGATGTAGCAGAGCTCATTAGTAACTCCCGCTCACTTGTCCACGTATTGTGTGCTGGTTCACTAAGAAGTTGAGATGTGAAAAACCCCGGCCTTCTGTTGCATTAAACTTGATGCCACAACCTACGGCAAGTGAGATTTCGTGAATTCGACTACAACCCTGTCGGGAAATGAAATTGGTTTGTTCGCGAATTTTGGGTATCAGTTTTCGCGTCGCGAAAAGATAGATTCGTGGATTAATGAGTTGTTGAGCCAACAGATTACTCGAAGGAGATACAATGGTGGGGGAGGGGTGATGGTAACGCGTTACTAGCCGTTGACGCGGCCTTGGGACATTAACAGTTGTAAAGCTCTATTGCCCGAAAAGGAACGATAAACTGAACCGTGAAGTATCTATTAAATATAAGAGTAGTTTTACACGCTTAGCAAAGTTAGCTCAGCTCGAGAAATGAAAAAAAAAAACAGAGAACTGGCGATAGGGCAGGGACTGCTCGACCACTATGATGTTTGTACCTTGTCGTAGAAAGTATCGATGTCTTTGATGCATGAACCTCTGTCTTTGCAGCCGTAGAAAGAAGCAACAAGGTCACCGGCGGTGTAGTGGAAAGCGTCGACGCCAGGCTTCTCGTCAGCCTTTTTCGCTGGATCGTATACGCTAGCAATGGTTTTGGGCACAATCAGCGCTGTTTTCGCGAGGATGCTTGGGTGCCACTGCAGCGCGTGTGACACACAGTGAGCAAAGTTCTGCCATGGGAAATCGCGAACCAGCGGATCGCTCAGGTAGTCAAACATAGCCTTGCTGTACATGCCGGAGGCCGCTATGAACGAGGAGGAGTCCAAGTACCCCCCGTTGGTCTGTGGGAATATGATTTCGGCGTTCCCCGGCAAGAAGTGGTTGTAGGTCTTGATGTTTGAGTCCTTGACAACGGGCACGTTCTTCAAAATGGCGAGCTGCAGGATCTTGGGGTCGAGGAGGTGGTTCTGCAAGGACAGGTCCATACGCATGATGAGGGCGTCTTGGTCCAAGAACCAAAAGTACTTGGCTCTAGGGAATGCATGAAAGGCAGCCCTCATGATCATGGGCTTCAGGTACTCGTAGGACTCCTTTAGGTTCTGCTTTTCTAGCAGTGGTATAAACTCCTGCGCCCATCTGACGTACACGCCGTAGCGGTGCCTCTGAGCGTAGTTGACCCTGTTCTGCACCACCTTGATTAGGGTCTGTGGGTCGTAGTTATCGAAGTCGACCAGAGTGACAATCACCACTTCCGGGCTGTCTGTTCCTTTACGGAAAACAAGCTTGCCGTGGTCCAGGTAGTCCCTTTTGATAATCTCGTGTGGGTCGGTCATCTGCTTGCGTTCTTTCTCCGTGATTGGCTGATCGGTCTCCTTCAAAACGTATTTCTTATTGCCGTCCATGTCAATCCGCAAAATGTGCAGGCTTCTCATGTTCATTTCCTTGAGCTGCGCTGCGTTTTCCACAGCCGGAAAGATCAGAGGCTTTGTCGTGGCGATTTCGTTTATGTAGTGGCCATGGACAGGTGGGTACTTGTTGACGGTAGGCCTTCCGCGGCCGAACAGGCCACTCACTAAGTATAGGACTAGTGCGATACCAACGAACACTGACAGCGTGAATGCCTGCTTCCGCCGTTTCTTGGAATCCACAAAAACATTCTTAAACTGCATGCTTCGCTTTTGCAGCGAGTTGGAAGTAGACATGGGCTTCAGCTTGGGTTTCAAAGCCATTCTGAGAAGCCACAAGGCACACGCAATCAACAGCAATGCTAGGATTTCACTGGCTGATCGCTAAACTTGCCGTCTAACAATGCTTTATGTTTATGATCTACTCGCTTCCCTCCATCATCGTGCAAAACTTTTAACACATGCTAGCCGCACCTGATCGTCCGATGTGATGTTTACATTAAGGATCTGTAGAATGCTCATTGCCGATATCAAACGCGCTCTTCTTCCAGCTCTTTGAGCTCGATGGAATCAGGCTCGATGACCTCTGGGACCGCATTTGCTCCTGCGTAGTTCAAGTTTTCGGAAATGTGGTCGAGTTTTTGCTTTGTCTCGCGAACTTGTAGCCAACGGATGAGCACCGAAACAAGTCCACTAGCGATGGAAGTAGCTATCAAGGCGTAACAGCCTCTTTCGTACCGCGGGGCCATCGTCGCAGCGTAGAACACAAGTGACCACCACGCATTGACAGCTCCCGAGAACATGTTCATCGAGGCTAGAACCACTGCTCTTTCCTGTAGATCATCGCGACACACTATGTTAGCCCAGGCGAAGAACACGGCCTGTCCGGCGTAGCACACTCCTCCAATGTACTGTGCAGTAAAAAGGACTGCTGGATGCGTGGGCCTGGCACGGATCATCACTGCAACGACACACATTATCACCCCGATAAAGACAGCGACATGCCAGTGTTTGCTGCGCCGCACCTTGTCAAGATATACTGCCGCTCCACAAGTTGCAACAACGCCCACGGCGAAGATGCCCATTGGGTAGTGGTTCTTCTGGGAGAGCGAATAGTTCTGGGCCTGAAGCCACAGCGCAAATGTCGAGTTGGATGCCAGCGATATGTTCTCACCGCCGAGTATCCACACAAAGCTAAATAGCCACCAATGCCACCTTCCAAGCACTCTTTTGAAGACTGACCAGTCCAAGCGCGTGCTTTCGTTACGAGCCGGCAGCCGCCTCCTCGCGAATTGAAGCTCCTCTTCGGAGAACAAGCGCAAGCCGCGGCGAGTGCGGTTCATATGGTCTGGTGTGGTGGGGAAGAATACGAACCCGTAGATTGCCACTGGTATAGTGATCAAGAAGTCGATGATAAAAAGCCATCTCCATCCAGATAGTCCCCGGCGACCATCAAGCGACTTGTGGATAGCGACTTGCATAAAGCCACTAAAAATTGAGCCAATCAGACCACTACTGGTGAAAATAGCGGTTCTTATCGTAAGCTCCTTCTCCTTGTACCATGACCCCAGAATCAAATGTGTTCCTGAGAAAGTGCAACTCTCGAACACCGCCTGGAAAAAGCGAATAGCGCAGCATTGCTGAAAGGACGTAACCTTGTACATTGAGAGCGTAAGCACGCCCCAAGCAAGGGTGCAGAAACTCAGCCAAATTCGCGGCTGTACCATTAACAAGATGAGATTGTTGGGGATCATACCCAAAATATACCCAACAGTGAAGCAAGTGTTGATGAGATTAAATTGGTCCCCCTCGAGTTCCAAGTCCCCTTTCATGCCAGAGACGTAAGCATTTGCAAACCCTACACGGTCGACATAGTTGATCCAGTACTGCAAACACACAAACGACAAAACAAAGACGTCTATTTTGAACAAAAGTCGTCTCTCGTTAACGGGAGCCATGGAATGACGAGACGAGAGCTCCTCCTGATCCTCGTGTCCGTCTTGTAGTGACTGCTTCATTGCAAGGCCAGCGTTATACCCTCTTTCTTCCTGTAGGGATTCGTTGAGACTCACTGTGAAAGGAGATGAGCCGTTTAATTTTTATGTCATCAAAAAGGCGAGTTACAACGTACAGAGGCCTAACGTATCTTATATAGCACAAATGTCTTCTGAAACGCGGCTACGTGCCAAGCCTCCATGGCTCCAGAGTCTGTATTTATTGTTCTTCATCCAGCCAAAAGCGGTTGAACCTCGGGATGATTGAGAGCTTCGAAAAAAATGCACGATGCCTCACGCTTTTTTGCTAGAGCTACCTTGGTCATCGTCATCGTCATCGTCATCATCGCCTCCATCAAGTAGCTTGTTAATCTCACCACTTATCCGCTGCTCGTCGTCTTGCTTCAGTTTTTTGTTCTTAGCAACCTCCATCTGCTGTGTCAAATACTCGTTGATGTCGTCTTGGAGCCCTGTCAGCGCCATGCGAAGAATGCTCAGCTCTGTGAACTCTCCTTGTTCATTGCATTTGGGTTCTGAGGGTTTGTCCCTGTCAACCTGGCCAGCTTGCAACACATAAGCGCTGGGCCCAGTTGTGGTTCCGTTGGTAGTGTTGTAGCGGTCTCGCGCAGGATCCACGCGAAACTCGCGAGGCTCCGAGTTAGGCGACTTGTAGATCGCAAATGGGCTGGGCATAACGGCTGGGCACCAGGGTGTCTCGAGGCTGTATGTATTATATTACTCTTGGTCTTGTAGCTAAGAACACTTCATTAGATAGTCGCCATACACGTTAAGCAGTAAAGACCTCCATGGGCTCTCAGCTGCGTACGCAAAAGGGTGAATGAGCGCCCCCCCCCCCTGCAGCCTTCCAGAAGCGCTGGCAATTTGAAGATTCTATTCTATAGAACAAGACGATTTCGAGTTGAGGTTTGAGAACTCATGCGCTGACGAAGGCATATGTCTGTCGAAGGACACTGGCTACGTAAAGTCCAAGATTTAAACGATACCTGATATTGAGTTACACTGTCAGCTATATTCTGTTATTCAAAAACTGCCGTCACCCTGCCCTGTTGTTCGAAACTTTCCTCTTGGCAGTAGGCTCCCGGCTTTTGGCTCTCAAGCGTCTCGAAGAGCCCTTAGGTGGATGCCTCGGTGGGCTCCTCTGGCTTGCCATTTTTGAGCAGGTTGATCTCCTCTGTAATTGGCCACTAGTTAGTAAAAGCGAAACACTCACGGTACTGATTGCGCGGCATCTTTCGATGCCCTCTTGAACATACTTTGCACTAAGCTCAGCGTTGTTCCCTTGGACCCGTCTTCTCTCTCAAACGAGTAGTTGGCTGCGTCGGCCTCGACGTAAACCAAAGCACTACGCGGGGTATGTTAGTAAATCTGCTTTTCCTGCTCTCATCAATTGTAGCTTCCAACATACCCTTTTCTAACATAGTGAGTCAGAAAGTTAATTTGGGGTTCGTTGAACACCGTGACATTGTACCAGTTTGTTGGGCCGTCTCTTCTAGGCTGCGAAGCAACGCTGTACTTCAAGTATTTGTTGTTGTTGGCAGAAGTGTACTCCGTGAAATCCGAACCAATACGGCCCACAATAGTCATCTTGGAGAAGTTGTATCTTCTGGCGGTAGCGTGCAGCGACCTGACTTGTTGACGAAGCATCTCGTTCGGCTAGGGTTGTCGTCTTAAGCTTCACAGTCCAATTAAGGTTTCATTTCTCAGAAACACGCCAAAAACCTTCTTTATGTGGTAGTAACGTACGGCACGTGCCCATGAAGCCTTCCTATTGTGCTCTTGGCACTGGGAAGGTGAAGGTTTTACGCTAGCAATTGTCTCTAGCCGTATGGTGTTGTGTAGTATGCGATTGCATCGTAAGCTCACTGAGAGAATAATACCAAAATGAGGTTTTCAGTGAAAGTGTCTGCGTGTGGGCGATGTCTGTGGTACCAATTAACGCTTCTAGTAGTCGATGAAGCCATTAGGCTCAGGGATCGCGAACGGAAGCACTGACATTAGCATGAGCAAGTTGTTCCAGACTTTTGGTCTTGTTATGTGTGCATTGTGTGTATTTGTGTGTGAGCTATATGGTAATTTACTAGATTTAATACTGACACCTGAGATCCCTAATGACTTGCGATAATCTAATAGTGTTTTGAATACAAAAAACAAATAGGAAAGGTTCATGGCATTTAATAGCTATCATAGAAGGGGCTCGCGCTCAGCGGCGCATGCTACGCTCGCAAACCAAAATTTCGACGAAGTTGAGGAGCTTCTCTCTCGTAACGTCAACGCACTCGACATACACATACTGAATGCACCTTTGCAGCATGAACAAGATGCTGTGAGCGAGGACTCAAGACTTTTCACAAATGAGGTAAAGTCTGAGGAGTTTGCCATTCTCTCAACGTCCAGTGAGCGGGACGCGAACCGCGAACTCGAACTTGTAGGGGATCTATTGGGCGCAGCTGCCTTTGAGAAGCCAGAGCTGGAGGGCGCAGCTGAACTTGCAGTTTCCAAGTCCCAAAGGATTGACGACTGGTGTCTGCAGAATGGACTAAGAAACCAGACCTTTCAAGCCCCAGCAAACAGAAAAATTCAAGATATCATTGAGGCGTGGGGAGTCGTCGATGACTCTCCACCAACCCGCATGCTGCGACCATTCCGACAATCAGAACCTTCGCATAAGCACCCTGAAAATTATACTGCACACTTACTCGATTTGATGAGCCCTCCGCAGCGGCTTCGGCTTCGCAAATTTGTAGAGCAGATGATGCCCCTTCTCAAGCGACAGCTCACTACTCGCTTCCAAGCTTACCGCTTCAAAAGCGTTCCATCCGCTTTCATTAACAGAGATCTTCAGCTGCATTGTTCTCTACAAGGCGAACTCCTGTTAGAACCCCAAAGCGCCAACGATCTCGTAGGTTCCATGAATTCGGACCATAACGAGAGCAGCCGCTGCTCCAGCCCTTCAAGCATATCGAAGGCCTCAGAAAACGTACGATCGTGGCATAGCTGGAACATGGTATCAAGATCCGATGCTGACCATATTCCGAGTTACTGAGAGCTCAAAAAACTACGTAGCCCTTTCAAGGCCGTATTATTCACACGCTGAATATCTAGTTACAACGAGTATTGTCATATATTTCGCTCTCTACAGCTTGTATTCCTTTGACTCTCGTAAAAGTTACAGCTTCTCACTGGGATAAGCCCATATAGTTCCCTGCCACCAAAGTCCGCTTTGTTGTGACAGGCTTCCAACCCGCATTAGCGGCAAATGGATCGTCGGCGTCAACCTCTTGGCTTTCCATGTCCAAAGCGCTTCCAAATTGGTAGCTCTTGATCGTGAACTTTGCGCCAACACCTTTCGAAGATTCATGAGCTCTTCCATCCGTCATGAATCTTGCGATTAACCTCTCTTCTCCGCCTTTCTTGATAGTCACTGGCTCGGAGAATCTCCATGTTATTCTTTTTTTCTCTTTACTGAAGGAGCCTTGAGGCTTTGACAGTGCACTTGTGGCCGACGCGCCTTCGATGGAAACAAAGACTATGAGATCATCTAAGGTCAACTCTTGAACAAACGAGTCTACGTTAGGGGCAATTTTTAGCGTGAGAACAACGCTAGCTTGGTGGTCCTCAAACCTCAACGCTGGATGGATGACAAGAGGAGCCACCGGGTCTGCTAAGGAATATTTGAATGCACCAAGCGTCCTGGACTGAATGAAACGAGGATTTATTTTATAAATTTCTGGCTGGACTTGTTCAATGAATGCTTGGTTCACAATGACTTTTTCGAAGCTGTTGAAATTGTTCATTTTCAAGTTGATGTCTATCGGAAGTTCTTGGTCGTCAGCTAGATAGTTCAGTGCAACTTCACCTATTAGCTGAGACGAAGCGAGAACACCATCTTTGTATGTGGCGTTAATCACTTCAGCAACACTCGCGTTAAGCCCGAAAGAGGTTAACTCGGAATGGTGGAAAATTGATTGTCCAATCGATACGGAATGCGTCAAAGACGAACCCGTTGACTGAGGGTTGAGTGCCTTGAGCTCGCCAGTCATCTGCGAAGAGAGCGATGAAAGACGCCTGTTTTGTTGAGCGTCAATGTCTGCCTGAGAAAGGTCCGTAAACAACTTCGACTGGACGTCGCGTCTATTCACTGTTGCTGGGGCGGGGACAGAACCGTGAGGCTCCCTGGGAGCGGTGGATTGCAGAGCGGGGCCCGTCTTTCTGGAGGGTGGTGGGGCAGGGGCCTGAGCCTGAGCCTGAGCCTGAGCCTGAGCCTGAGCCTGAGCCTGAGCCTGAGCCTGAGCCTGTGCCTGTGCCTGAGCCTGAGCCTGTGCCTGAGCAGGAGCCTGGACTGGAATTTGAGCGCCATGTGGGGCCTGCACATGAAGTGGAGGAACCGTCTTGGCAGCATCATTAGCCGTTAATGCGTCAGTTGAGGCTGCGGGACCAACTGGGGTTGCTTCGGCTGGAGGGGGCTTCTCCCGCTGCTGTGGCTTAAGTGGAGGCTGGTGAATCGACAGAGTCGAGGCAGTGGCTGCAGACGTGAGTCTAGGAGGGCGCTCAGCCGAGCTTCCGTTCCTGGACTCGGAGGTCAAACCGCTCTTGTTTACGGTATCTTTCAGGGGACTTGGCGCAGGGGTAGAGGATCCTCTTGTACGCGTGCCAGAGTCGTCTGTCCTCACTGAAGACGTCTCGCTTTCTGCAATGACGTTATCCTGAAGCCGGTCGGACTTTTTTGACTTAAGTTTGTTCCTTCCGAATATCGAGCCCATCTTGGATTTGAGCTTGTTGGAAGATTTCTTCTGCTTCAGAGAGCTATTGTTTGAGGAGTCCGAAAATTCCGACTTCATCAAGTCGTGCTTCACCACCGTTCCAGAGGAGGAGAGCCTGTTGGCAATGCCTCCAAGCGCATTGTGACCGTTCTTAGCGGAGCGGGGCTCCTTTTTGTGCGAAGCTGACGAGGGCGCTTCGTCCACGGGAAAAGCTGGGGCTTTGAACCGGAAGTTGTAACTAGAGGCGTCCCGTGCAAAACGGTCGATCTCGCGCTCTGGATCAAAACCGAGTATCTGTGCCATAACTTCCTCGCTCTTCTGGGTGTTTTGCGCTAGGTAGTCTCCAAGCCCACTTTGGTATGTCAGCAAACAGTTCTTAAGACACAAGAGCCGGTGGTAGTCTGTAGACTCGAAGAGCTCAAACAAATCTGCAGCCTGGGAGTCCCATTGGGAACTGGCTTCCTGCAAGTTCTTCTTTTCAGAGGCACCGGACTCCCGGCCAGACCTCTCAATGTCAACCGCGATCTTAGATAAGGATGAGTGGAGGTGCCTGCTCTGGTTCCAGCGAGGGTCCTTTTCCGTGAAATCCTTCAAATTGGCGATCACGTCGCGGTCGAGCGTGTGATACAGATCGGTTGAAGTCTGCAGCTCGAGCTTTAGCGCGTCGAAAACGCCGGCCCACATTTGCTTGAGCGGCCCCAAGGAGTCGAATTGAAAGTTACGCAGCTCCTCAGCTGTCAGCACTCTGTTTTCCAGCATGTCGCGAGCAAGCATCTTCTCCAGGTGCTCGTTCTCGGCAATCACCTTGCGCAATTGCTGCGCGTAGTTGCGCTTCATCTCCGAGAGCTCACGGAAGAGCAGA
Source organism: Lachancea thermotolerans CBS 6340 (assembly GCF_000142805.1). Classification (NCBI taxonomy): domain Eukaryota; kingdom Fungi; phylum Ascomycota; class Saccharomycetes; order Saccharomycetales; family Saccharomycetaceae; genus Lachancea; species Lachancea thermotolerans. Next base: position 366,809 of record NC_013082.1, on the reverse strand, counting down.
TAAAAGTTCTTGTTAATGAGCTTGGCTTGCGATAGCCGCAGCCGGATAATCTCGGTAGCCTCTAGAGGCCCCTTCGACACCAAAATAGAGTTGGCGTACTTTGTCCTCTCACCTTCCATGGCCAATAGTTTTATTCCGGCGACCAGAAACTGTTGTGGATTGCTGATTCTCACCGGAGATGGGCGTTAATTTGATGATCGCCATGGAAGTGTAGGTCAATTTCCATCAAAAGGGGTCTTGTGTCACGTGATAAGCGCGTAAAGGTTCGCATGGAACAGCGATTGGGCTATATAATTTAATACAGAATAACAGGTGGTGAGCGAGGGGAGGATAGCGAAGGCGAAGTTGCACCGAGAACACCGAGAGCCTGCATCCAGCCTGTTTGTGGAATGCGTTTTCTAACCACTCACAATGAACAGTATGCATTCTATATAACGGACTCTCCGTAGTACTGCAAACTGCATCCAATGGTTTCAGCGTGAGAAACCCACCCAGTGGCCTTAACGAGGAAAAATACCTGGCGGTTTTGACGAGGAGGATCCATCCAGTGGTTCAAACGTCAAAAACCCACCTAGTGCCTCGAAAGCACAGGCCTCATCTGAGCCTACGATTCAAGGGCTTAGTGCGTAACCTAAGAACCCGCAAGCCATTATAGAACGAACATGTCGAGTTCATACGTGACCTCTCCAATCTCCTCTGTATCAAGGTCCTCAGGTTTGGGCACCTTTGCAATCGTAAGTTTGAATCTAGTATCTACTTTGATATCGACGACAAGTTTATTTCCTAGTAGTCCAAGACCGCCAGTAACCGTGAACTCTCTTTCGTAACAATACTCAGGCGTGGATGTGGAATTATGAGATGCTCTTAAAAAACGTCAGGGGGCGATAACTTCTAAGAGAACACAGAGCCTTGAAACTGTTGAACGTTTCAATACTGTTGCAATTTTGCAGTCATGTTTGGTAAGCTCTAAGAAAGGAGAGATTAAAACCCCCGTAGCAATATCTCGGTGGCAATCCCCTCAGATTCCCTTTTGATACGCGGACTATTAGAGCGGTTTCAAATCGAACTATAGTTTATCTGAACCGGTTGTTGCATCGCGCTCTTTCGAGAGAAAGCTTTAACGTGCATTTTGGGTTTTGTCATTAATCTTGATTTTTAGAAATTTATTGTTTATATTTTCGACAGTCAACTCAACATTAGTTATTATATCGCGAGCTTTCGTTCGGAGAATCGCAGACTCTTAAAGCAACAAACGCTACAAATTTATAAGCCAACAAAAAGCCTTTCCTCTGTAACTGCTTAGTTTTAACGCAGACTTGTTGACTCTATACTAAAATCAACGAAATAAGTTAGTTACATTTACATTAACGCCTGCGGAAAGGGAGCACAATTGCGAAACCTCACTCCGAGAATACCTCGCGCTATGAATAAAAACTATAACTTTTGAAATCAGGCTTCATAGAAATATGGTAGACAGGTAATTAACGTACACAACCTTCCACCAAATAACTCACCAAGCACCTTCCTTGCGCAAGTCAGAGCTCAACTGCAGAACTGACTTAGCCATGATTTCGACAATTTCGTCGACATCTTTTTCGGTGATAATGAAGGACGGCGCCAGCAAGCAACGGTCACCACAGCTTCCGTCTGGGTTGCCTGGCATACCCATAACGTTTAAATTATTCTCGAAGCAAATAGCTTTGAATCGACCAGCAATATTCAAAGACAAATCGAATGGCTCCTTAGTAGCTCTATCTTTGACAAACTCAACAGACCAGAAACCACCAATACCTCTAACATCACCAGCGATGTTATCCTCGGATAATAGAATCTGAGATAGCTTCTCGCCCATGAGGTTCCCCATCTTGAAAATGTTTGCAGTTAGCTTTTCGTTTTTGAGCTTTTGCATAATACCCAAGGAAACAGCGCAATTGAAAGCATGAGAAGAATATGTGTTTCCGCCGTGAATAGACTTGGAACCCTCGACGTAAGCGCTTCTAATCTTCGGACCAATTAAGATACCTGCGATGGTAACGTACCCGGAGCCTAAAGTCTTACCAACAGTTTGGATATCTGGAGCGTCCGTTGGGGCCAAATAGTTTTCCCAGCAGTTGAAGTTGCCGTTCGGGTTTGACCTGCCGGTACCGCACATAACCTCGTCCAAATGGAAAATTATGTCGTATTTGTTGCACAAATCTCTTAGACCCTTCAAGTAACCCTTTGGGGGTGGAGTAGTACCCAGGGAAGAGCCTGGCAGGGTTTCAACGGTGAGGGCTGCGATTGTGTTGGGATCGTTTTCTAATATCTTTTTCTCAGTGGCGTCAACTAAGCGTTTAGCGTAGTCTTCTTCCGTTTCGTCATCTTTCTTGAAACGGTAGGTGTAGGCAGCAGGGATTTGGATATTAATCTTCTCACGGTCCATGAGATAAGGGGCGTACGGTTCAACTCTAGGGTTCCAGGAGATTGATTGGGCTCCAAGAGTAAATCCGTGATATGAACTCTCTCTGCTCATTAGCTTGATTTTATTTGGAAGGCCGCGCTCTAACCAATACTGGCGAATGATTCTCAACGCGTTTTCGTTGCTCTCGGAACCAGATGTACACCACAAAGCAGCGGAAAAGGCACCTTCTGGTGAGTGATCAATGTAGTACTTTGCTAGGGCTTCAGACGGTTTGTTAGAGATCAAACACGGGTAAGAGTAAGTAGAGGTGCGGGCAGCCTTGTTAATGATGTCCAAAGCATCTTCATCACCCCAGCCTAGGGCCCCAACAGCAGCACCTGTGATGGCGTCAAGGACGTTTTCGTGAACCTTACCTTCTTTCTCAACGTCAATTCGAACACCTTTTCCACCGACTACTTGAGGGCCGGTCTGGTCAACAGTGCCTTGGAAGTTGTACGAGGGTTTGGAAATCGATTTGGCAGAGGAAACAGTCATTTTGGGAACAGATGCTCTTGTCGGATTATGCTAGCATATAAATTGAGCTTGGACTCTTCATCTTACGAATGCTTTCGCTTTAAATACTTAAGAGATGGGTCATTTTCTTGCGACACCTTGGCCAGTTTCCACTTTTCATGGTTCCAACTTTGAGAAGTTGAGCTAGCTGCGAAGCTCAAAAACACCCGAATGACTTCCTAGTTAGGTAGGTGGCACTGTTTAGATAGCACTACTTACATTGAGTACCTTCTTATTTTTATAGTGTGCTGATAAGCCGAGATTTTTGAAATTTCATTATTTAGATATCTGATAAGTCACGTAGGTTACTTATCGGACAAGCTTTATTACGGATGAAATTCTCAATTGGGAAGCTCACATAGAACATAAACTTGAGAGCTTGGTGGTGGTCAGGGTAGTATAATGCACAGGTTTCGAGGCTTCGTTTATGAGCATTTGGAGGCAGAGAAACCGTTCTTATGTGAACGTCAGCCAATGTGTAAACGAGGGATAGCTCTGGAAATAACAGAGACATCAATATATGCTTGAGAATCCTGTAAATGCAAGAGCCACAGCATAGAACTTGTGAGATTTTGAGGCACACAGATTAGGCACAACCTGTCGCTTCACGGACAGGATTGTTCGTCATGAACGTAATCCATTGAATATAAATCACCAACAATGGAGAAATTCACATTCTTCTCCAGAATCAGCAAAAATATCGCTGAAAACTTTAGGCATTGTGAGCACTTACTTTGAAGGGTTGAATTCGACGAGTTCATCCTTCAAGGCCATTGAAGTTACTGAGTTAATATGTTTCCCTTCTTGAGATTTACTCCGTCTTTTCCTTTTAACTTTTCCTGCTGCGAGGGACAAAATTCTCTCAATTTAAGAATGAAAATCCTGGTCACAAACAGCGGTGAAGCATGCTCAAATGGCATGGGGTATTTGAAAAAATGCTCAAACCACCGGTTTATATCAGCCTCCCTCGAATTTTTGGTCAAAGGAGGCTCCCGCAGATATTTAGCCCGTTGTTTTATATCTACTGAGCTTCCGTTTTGTTTTTGGCTCCCAAGCCCGCTTAGTTCGAGCCAAAAGCTCTCTCAAATACAGACGTCATTTCTATCAAGTTGCAAGGTGTCTGCATCATAAGTAATTTTTGGGTGCAAATTCGCTTTTGAATAACCAGAAGATGCAGTAATTCGGTGTTCCTGAAAATAGAGCTTGTTAAGTGTCTCAGCGGCACGGATTTACCAAAGGACTTCTCCTGCGTCTATTAGCTTGTGAAGTTCTTTAACTTTGGACCTAGGCTCTAAAGCTACAACAGCATAGTGATCGGGATTTCTCGAAAGGTGGTCTGTGTACAATAGATGACAGTTTCACGCAATTATTATCTCGTCCAAGGTAGTTGTTTGCCCTCTACTTTTGACTACGACGGCCCGTTTAACGAGTTTAATACATATGTCGTCATCAGTGACCATATCTCTTATCAATACCTCAGCGTAGAAGCTGTACTGGATTTTAAGAAGTAGTGGTACATCGGCAAGCCATCTGGCACGCAATTAGATTTCGTCTAACAGCTTATTTGTTACATGAGTCAATTTTTTCACGCCTAAACAAAATATCCTAACAAATACCGTGCTCGCTTGTCATAAATGGAGCTTTCGAAAGATTATTCTGACTAAATCGCATCCATCCTCCATGCAAAAAATGATGCTTCAGAAACGCATCGGCTTGGCACTTCCTTATCCTCTATCTCGCCGGTACTACTGCAAGAATTAGAAGGATTTGAAGTACTTTTGGAAAAGTAAACATACGAGTGAAATACCTCACCAATTTGTCGCAACATCCACACTTTGCACATTTCGCGCTGTCCCAGATGAGTGCTTCAAAAAAGTGTGAAGTCTTGATTTCAGCATCCAGCTGCCACATGACTTTACAGAGAGTTGGAAGCTGCCGCCTACTTCAAGTGACGCGCCAGTAATCAAGAGCCTCTGAAGGCGTAGGTGGGACAATCACGAGGTGCGATCCTCCGGCACATTCATTGAGTCATTGAACGCAGATCCATGAGCCCCAAAGGGGAATTCAAACGGCACATGATGATAAATGTAATGAGTAACAGCTGTATGAAAAAAGTTTAGGTACCATGCCAAACTGCGTATCAGGTGCTTTTTTTGTGAAGGGCTCATTTTGTTAAAGGTGTGAGTTAAATAACTCATTGGTCAAGTCAGCATATTGTTTTAAGAATTTGGAATTTCCTTTTATTCTCTGAAATTTGTTTTAGATAATAGTTTACTCTCCGGTAATCCTGGATCTGGAGTGCTACTCAAAAAAAACAACTGGATTCCATATCTGAATAGTGACTCACACATGCATTTTCAGAGAGCTGTCGTGCCACGACAATCCGAGGTGTACATGCTTCTCAGAAAAGCACTCCAGCGAGAGTTCAGATTATTTACTTATCACAAAAACGGTTTTTATTGTCGGGCTGTATAAAGTTTCTAACTAGATGATGAACTTTTGTTCCATAGTACTGTGGAAACACTCCGAATACGGCCTTCCAACATTATCAGCGTAGTAATATTATTAATTCGAGTTAAAGGTTTAATCACCCTAATTACTTATAAAGAATGTTTATACTAGGAAATACCAGACCTTTTCCAGCCAATTCTTAGGCACTATTGGTACTTCACCCTTCTCTTCTTCATCGGCCATTGCAATCTTAGGAATAATTTCAGCGGCAACTTCGTCCAAATCTCTGAGTTTTATAGTCTTGTAATATATCGCTGCACCAATGTATAGTACGGCAGCCAAGCCCAGGGTTGTGTAACATGCGAAAAAGTCGCTGACATTCCAGTTGTCTGCAACAAAAACGGCGTAACCATTCGTCAAGCTAAGTATGGCAAAAAAGCCACAGCTCAAATAAGCCAATGGTTTCATAAAACGCTTCCTGAAAGGCATTTTATCAGTCAAGTTAGCATGTTCGATAACCTTTCTAAACCTCAAGTAAACCACGCAGACAAGCATCCAATCGACAAATCCAGAAATGGTTGCAATATTAGACAGCCAGGTGAAAACCACACTCGAAGAGTCTGAGCAATTGAGGTAGGCCAATAAACAGAAGACGCTCGCAGCAGCAGTGCTGTAGTATGGAGTCCCAAAACGGTTGGTCGTCGCAAAAATTTTAGGGACAGCGCCGTTGACAGCCATCGAGTGCAAAACTCTCGAAGCACCATATAGCACGGAGGTACCACAGGAGTACGCACTAGTCAAGATACATGCATTGATGATGTGTGGAAGTACACGAATACCAACTTCCTGGATACCAATAACGAAGGGAGAAGCCGCTGCATTGGATTCACCTGCAGCAATGGCATTCAACAAACGGCTGTTATCGTAACCAACCATAATGCCGATTGTGAGCGAGCCACAAACGTAAAAGAGAGCAAGACGGTAAACAAAACGTTGGGCAACTCTTGGCATGTTTCTTCTTGGATCCTTGGCTTCTGCCGCACAGGATACAACAACCTCAGGCACCAAGACGTAAGAAAACCCGCTCTTAATAATGGCAGTCCAGCACGCCAAAAACTTTCCGGTGTTTCCAGGGACAAGGTGGGGGTTGAAAGCGCCTGGGTGTTTCCAGTAGTGAAAGCCTAGCACTTTGTCTTGATTTGGTGCGCCACCAAAGAAGATGACGATGCCCAAGATGACCAAACCAGTGATACAGAAGAGCTTGATGATAGAGACCCAGAATTCACTTTCACCAAAGAAATGAACTGGCAGCATGGTCAAAGACACCGTCACAACGATGAAGATAGAGATGAAAATGGCAGAATTCGCGTCCGTCCAATACTGGATCAAAATAGCCGTAGCAGTAATTTCAGATGGTGCAATCATCGACATGGCATAGAACAAGTTGATACCGCACATAAAAGATAGAGGCTTGTTCAAATAAGTTCCCGTCATAGCAAACATAGACGTCTCGCCCGAAATAGGCATCATGCATACCATTTCAGTTAGGAAGTTCATGATGCACCACACGAAGAACGACATGATCATATAAGAGATCAGAAGTGGTGCGGGGCCGCACACACTCAGAGCACCGCCAGAACCAATAAACAGGCCAGTTCCGATTGCTCCGCCGAGTGCAATCAACTGTATATGTCTGGATTTAAGCTTTCTTGCAACCTGGTGTTCCTGGCCTTCAATAAGCTCCATAGACGCGTCCTCCACATCGATGATCTGATCGACTTGATAAGCGCTTTTTTCATTGTTCCACGAATCAGCACTATGCCCGTAGTTGGGCCTTGAGTGTGAATTATCTATTGCAACTTTTGAAGCATAAGGGGAGAGAGGAAGCTCTTGCATCTGTGGTGTTTTTACCATTGTTCCTAGCCTTTGTTAACCAAGATATCCTAATTGAACTTAGAGGATGACGGTGCTCAGTAGGTCATATTTATGTTTCAACTTGGCCCCTTGGTTCGGAGAATCACCATCCTGATAAAGGCCCATCTCCCTTTAGATTAGCTCGTAATCCACTTTACACTAGTTTTCAGAAGTTTATCGTAATCGCAGTACAAGAAATAGCTTCAATATCAATTCAACTCTGACAACACCCAATGCGGCAAGTCCATGGCGTATTTTTTTCGTCGTATCCAATGGCTGATATTCGAGTTGCCATGGACATAAGATAAAGTCATATCTCCATCATGAAATCAGTGCACTGATAGATAACACTGGACGATAGGCTGTCGCTTGTGCCAAAAAGAAGACAAAATCTCAAGGTAAGTGAGTGAAGAGCATCTTGCTTCACTTGAGTTAAATTTCACCCCCTATTCGAGTTTGCCAATTGACTAGTACTGACCTTCTCTATTTGACCATTCAAAATGACGGACTATATCATAGAAACATAATTAACGGTTGTGTCATTTTGAGTTGGAAGAGAGGCTGAAAAAAAAAACTTTCTGCGTCCTTATCCGGAGATATCGATATATAGCCTACAGTTATCTATTATGTAGAGAAATTGGATTGGAATGAGGAAAGTTAATGTTTAGTGATTTCTGAGACTGGTCTGCTGATTTTATGTAGGTGATGAGGCTGATGGCGTTACACTAGACGACAAAGCGCTGTACAGGTAATCTCTCTCTTCAAAGACTGGTGACATCCTTGCCCAGCGCCTTTGGTTTTCTTCTTTGCGTAACTGCCGCCTCGCCAGTTGTAGTACATACATTAAATTCTACACTCCTCCTTGAGCCTTGAGAATTTGGGCAACGGTATCACTTAAGGTCTCCTCCAAGCCTCTGAAAGGGAACCCAAGGATTTCTTTGGTGTTGGAGTTATCAAACTTAGCGTAAGGTTCAGTTTTGTTGGCTCCATCCCCTGAGACTTGTGGTATAGTTCCCTGCAGCTGCGGGAAGCGCTCGTTCAAGATACGGGCCAAGTCTTGACCATTAAACTGACCGGAAGAGAGACCAAGTCTCTTTCCAACGGTGTCTGTCTTTTGGAAGGCTAGCAAATGGGCTTTTGATACGTCTCTAACATCCACAAAGTCGTTCTTCAGCGCGCTAATGTCTGCATCTGGCCCCGACTTTAGAAACGAATTTATGACTTCTGCAGAGGTGTTTAGCACACCTTTTGCATTCTCGTCGAACAGTTGTGGGCCGAAAATCATCGAAGGGTTCACGGTAGTCAACTCGAATTTGACAATGTTTTTGTTTTCCTCCCAGAAATCCCAGGCTGCCTTCTCGGCAAACTTTTTCGAGCCGCGATAAGCATTCTGCGAGTTAAGCTTGCTTTCTTCCCACGTTATCGGGTTCCAGCTTTCTTCCGTATAGACGAAGTCTGCATTAGCGACTTTTTCCATGTCCTTGATTGCAGCAATTGAGGAGGTGACAACCACACGTTCCACTGTTTTAGAACCATATTTCTTAATGGACTCCAAGACACTACGGGTTCCATGTAAAGCAGGCTTTAGCATTTCATTCTCATAATCCGTTGCGTTGAAATGGAATGGCGACGCCGTGTGAAGAATCACCTTGATTTTCGAACCGTACTTTTCAAACACGTTGTCGAAAGCATCAGGCGCAGCAATATCTTCAACTACCTCGAGCGTTAGAGATGGATCGTTATTGAACAGTCTTTCGATGGTATCGCCTTTTTCCTTCGATCTGACCGTCCCAATGACTTCGTAGTTTTGTTCTAATAAATCACGGACAATGTACTGTGCGATAAAGCCCGTGCATCCAGTAACTAACACAGGCATCTCTGATACTTTTCGGGGCGCTGATGAGCGCCATTGAAAATCCTGCTTCTCACTTGACCGCTATTTATTAAATAATACGGATGATAAAAAGCAGGTTACACGATCACCATTCATACATTTATCAAGATTAAAAAGTTCCGAATATGGAAGGTCAAAATATTTCTGCGAGGAACTGCGTAACATGTGAAGAGAGCACTTTAACGCCATAGCGGTTTTCGTCTCTCATCAAAGCGTACAGATATAGGGCCTGTAACTATAAGGAATGGTTAAAGAACACACATCGCATTTGTTATCCTGCTACCAACTACAGTGTATCGCCGACTGATCCAGCTAAAGAAGTTGGTACCTTTTGAACCCGCCACAACCTCTGCACTTTCGATGTCCAACATGTCCTGTGCCACCCAAAGCCGAGTAGCAACGCCATGCCGATCTAAACGGTTTAGCCATAGATCTGTATCATCAATAGTCTCGTTACCAGCGTAATCCAGGGTGTGCTGGTCAATTGATACTTTGTAGAGCATTAAGTTATCCACAGTGTAGTTACTGGAGCATTCTTCCAATATTCGCAGGCCGAGCGTGTTGTTAAGGAAAGTAATGTTATCACCACCAGTATCGAATCAATTTTACAATGCGCCCTTGGTAGTGTTGTGATAAAATCCGTTGATAAATCTATCTGCCTTAAACTTATGGGGAAAATAACCTATTAGTCTGAGATTGATGTGAGTTTCGTCCGAATTCTGTGATAGCTTGAATCACCTCTTAAACCCCAACCAACCACTGCATTGGGCTAGTAAGTCATCTCTGTCTTTTAGTATCCTCAGTTACAGTTAAGCTGCAGCTTTAAGCGCACCTTTTTTCAAATCTTCTGCCTAATCTCGTGGAACTATTTATTGAGGATGTTTGGAGCAGCCACTTCAGTGGCATACCGGGCTTTTGAGAGAACGTCGGCCACTACGTTGTCACCGCTCCGATGTTGCTTGAACTTGAGCTGTTATTCTGTCGTTTTTCGATTTATGTTGCTAATCTACGTGCCGCCTCGTTATACTTAATCATATCTAAGGGCGATATACCAGTTTATATATATATTTTTTTGTAGTATATGCTCGTTATGTTCTTGCGCGTGAGAGATCCCTTTTAGCCCTTTCCGCAAACTGATGCACCTGCACTGCATTCCTGGACCTGGCAAGTGTTTTTTGCAGTAGCTTGTCGAGCTGCGGTAATTAACCCAACCGAAACTACAGATCTGGTTACTTTACCGGATCGCTGAGTCAACTTAACCCCGTATGTTGCCGGATCGCCTTCAACAACGCTGTACCGTGTTCAAATAGCAGTTTTTGGTTCACATCAGGATAGGCATCATCACCATCCATATGGATGGCTTGTGCTTGCGCTTCCTCAAAAGGGGTGATGAAGTTCGATGGAAATTGGCTTGTATCCAGATAAGTTTTGCCAATGACATCTCCTTGTAAGTTAAAGAACACTAAGCCCTTCTCTACGTTTACAGGCGTATCAGTTTGAAACAGCACCAGCACATCCTGTACCGTAGCATCTTTGTTGGCGAATGTGAAGCCATCGGTGACCAATTCTCGCTCTGCCGATTCAAGATCTGAAATTGGGGTTTGTAGTAGTCGTGTCACGACGTCAACATCGCCAGATGAAGAAGCCTCTGCAATCCCAATAGTATCCATAAATGATATAACTGCTGAAAGGTTGAGGCTGCCTGCTCTCATTTCAGCCGTTTGCTCATATTTTTCTTTAGTATGGGCGGAAATCTATGACTTATTTTTTTAGAAATAGGTCTTGGCACTTACATAATATGATTTTATGTGCTTCCAGTTGAAAAACTCCGAAAAACTCCTTTTTTAACGAGGTTACTAACCGTTAAATACCCCTTACCCGTAAAGATCAAGAGACAAAAGCATTCATACGAAGTTTAAAATGGCCAATAAGCTTTATGCGAAGCACAAAAGTTATTTTCTTTATGGGTTTTTTAACTCTGCTGGCAGAAATAAACCAAACATTAATTCAGCCGCTTAATTGCTCATTGAGTTGCAGATGGGTGAAAGCTCAAATCCTCCGCGGGCTGCAAATTTTCGGTGGACTGTCGCCGGTAATTATGAACATATGTTGCCAGGTGTTTTTCATCGAAACTTTTAGTGCGCTTTGCAAAAAATTCGGCACTCCAAATGATTTGCATCGTATTAATTTTGTTATAACAGCTCGCAATCGAACAACATCCCTTCGCTCGAAAGATGGCAACAAATGGGCCTTCATTTATTAAAATTCCGCGCATATTTCTCTTGTTTGAAAGAGAGTTTGCACTTTTACTATCCGTACTATTTGTTGTTTAAGTATCCCCTTATCTTTAATGCTTGAACGGCGCAAATCACATTTTCTCACTCTTCTAACAATAGTTCTACTTCATTATCGTGTCTGATCCATCTTTTATTTATTGAAGCCAGGAAAAAACATAAAAAAGTTTTTGTAACTTCCGAATTTATACTGCAATATTGACACAATCAATGATGCTAACTATCCCTTACAAAAGCAAACAACATTATGTAGATAACTGAAGAAAAACATCCAATCGAGATTGCTCCAGAATAGCTTGAATCTATTTCTTAGGGAAAGCGATAATATAAAAGTGTCAGGTTGTGATCGGTTCGTTGGTGTGTGATAGTGCCAAGTTGCATAATGACATATTGGTATGAAATGATATGACACATGGACATATCATAAATACGACGGATACCCAACTAAGGCGCATAGAAGGTCCACATTGACCGTTCATAGTCCAGATCAGACCATAGTGGCTTGGAAAAGGTAAGGAGTGGTACCACCAGTACGATTATTACCTTATAATTAAGACTCAGCCACGTCCCAGAAATTTTGTATAAATCTGGATCATTTCTTTGGTTTGCAAGACATGAATCTTGGACTGAAGGAAGGCGGGGGAGATATTCAGTACCATCATCCACGAAGTAGTTTAGTTAGATCATAATGGAAACACTAGCCAAGGAATTTGAGACCCTTTCGACCAATGACCCAGACTCGCCTCAATAAAAGCATTCTTGCGAATTCCAATTTCATAATCAGCTTCCAAAGATACTTAGGTTACCCCCAACTCGGGGCGCTTCGTATGTCACGTTAGCGCACGAAATTTCTTCATGTGTATCTATAATCAGCCAGTTCATAGGTTGTAGCTGTTTCGCACGCGACCGCCTATTTTCTTTGCTAAATTTCCGTCTTTCCTATTGACGTTGCAATTTTCCGGCCTGTATAATGACGAGGCAGATATTCTGCACTGAAAAATGTCTTTAAAGACTCATACAGCCTCTGTCTTGGAATATCTGCATACAAAATTGCTTTGACTATCTCCAAGGTCCGGTTGCAATCGGCTTTCATGCCAGAAGTTTATCATAATCTGATAGAAAGGAAGAAACTTGAGAAAAAACTGAAAAACCTCTTTTCAAGCTTGACTTCCATTTCCAATCAATGGCATGTTCACTGTGTAAATACTGCTCTGAGGTTCGCTACTGCCGGTAAGTAACAGACGAAAGTTTGATCAGTTAGTGTGTATATAAGATTGAAAAAAATCCTCAACTAGTAGAGTACTACAGATTAAGCGGGCCTAAATATCATCCTGATAGCTATCAATATTTGCCAAGTCCTGCTAGCCAAAAAACATAATCTATGGCATGAAATTCTTTTGCTCGATAACTTTCTTTGCTGATAGTACTAACTGACATCGGTTACTCCCACTTTAGCCGCATGGCATCCAAACTTTGTTGATTGTGTGGATCACGTTTTTTCGAAGAAATGATAAAGCCACTTGCGTTTGAACGCTGATGATGAACTACAGCGCATGGTCTGTGTGTTTACAAAAGTTACTTGGTTAACGTGTCAATGCAAGTTTCAGTCTGATCGATAACCAGTTTCCAACCAAGTTAAGCTGAGACTTTTTTGAACTAAGAAATATTGGTCAGCATCGGTGAAGGGACTGAGAGTTTTGATGTTAGTTAAGGTTAATTTAGCCGCTACGTTGTCATCTCAAAATTATTCAGCTTATCGAGTTTGAGGGATATGAAAATTATTCCAATCTATAATAGCTTGTGACTTCAAAGAACACATCTGGAAATAGAATTTTAGTCAGCGTTCGTCAGCGGTACATCATCGTTCAAGCTTCATAAAAATTAACCCTTGATGAGCATCTTTTCTCCGAAACTTAAGATGAGGACTATTTGAAGGTGATTATAGATACAATTTGCAGAGTGAGCCTTTAGCAGAGACCTGAGAGGCCGAGGCACCAATAATTAGTGAGAAAAGAACGCGTCATTGACAGCGCAGCAATGTATAGCACACTGGAGTTCCACAGATATTTGTACTATTTCCTATACGAGGCCCACCGCGGGATCGTGGGTATCCTGCAGGTACTTGACTCTATCTTCGACATACTGGCAGACTTTGGGCCAGTCTGCGTGGATGAACTTGTCCTCGAGGTACTTGAAGCGGATCGGATTGTCGGAACAAATAGCTTTCTGCAGACCTTCGAAAACGAAAAGCTCAATATCAAAATTGCCAATCCTCTTGATGTTGTGGAACGAGCGGAAGTGTGCGCCGTCGTTGTCCAGGTAAACTTTCTCATGGTATAGCTGCCAGGGGTCGAACTTGTGGAAACTAGCGTGGGCGAACATGACAGGAATCTCGGGGTGGCCCTCAGGCGCCATGAGGGACTTGTAAAAGTCGGGCTCCGGGTCATAGTCGGGTTTGTAAGCAGAGAAGGAGTCTTGGTTCTCCTTGATGATATCACGGGCGCGGCAGTAGAGCAGGTAGTCCTCGACGCAGTCGTGCTGGTAGAGCGCGACGCCGCGGAAGCCGTCGCCGTTGGGGTGGAAGTACCCGTCGAAAGCGAGCTTGTTCTTGACCTGGTAGAAGGGAAGACCTAGGACGTGGGCTGCGGTGGCGAAGGTTTCCTTGTCGCCCTCGCCGGCAGTGCCCTGCGAGAACAGCGAGTAGTACCACTCGGGACCGTAGACGTTGTAGTAGAGAGCGAGCAGCAGGGTCTGGAAGTGGCGGACCTTGTCGATGACCATCTGGCCCGACTCAGTGGTCGGATCAGGAACCGTGCCCGCGAAGTCGTGGAAAGGTGCAATCTTTTGCAGCTGTTCGGGGTCTTGATCCGGATCTGTGTAGCGCGAGGCCGGCGACAGGTTGTCACCCATGTTGCGCACGCGGCGGCGCAGGTCCACGTCGATGTTAGCTAGGCGGTAGAACACCGGCGCCGTGGCACGGCGCCAGAGATCCGGCCACAGCACGAGGCCATGCTCGCGCAGCACTTCGCTGTCAAATAGCGAGTCGAGGTTCTGGATCGGAAAGTCGTCGGCGTCGATGAACACGATTTTCTTGAAGCTGGACAGCAACAGCGCGACGGCCTTGATCTGGTACCGCTCGAAGTCCCACGTCTCGACGAGCGCGCGCGGCAGCGCGTCTTCGAAGAACACGCACCGCGCGTTGAGCTCCGGCAGCACCTCGTTGCAGAAATGCTCCTCGCCCGCCGCGTCCTGCGGCGGGATCACCACCTCTGCGGGTAGCTTCGAGCCGCGCGCGCGCAGCGCGCGCAGCATCGAGTACGCCAGCAGCGAGAAGCGCCCGCCGCCGACGGTCACGAACCCGCGCTCACGCGGGAATAGCCGCTCGAACACCGGCGAGTCCGCCTCGTACGCGAACGTCGTGCGCAGCTGCGTCAAGAACGCCGAGTGCGGCGCCTGCAAGCCCTCGAACTGCGCCTTCGTGGGCCGGTAGCACCGATCCAGGTTTTCGTACAGCATGGCGTCCACCGCGTCGCCGCGGTTGACGCCGACGCCCTTCATCTCGCACCCGGCCTGGCGGACCGCGGCCTGCCGGTCCTTGGGCGGCCGCACGGGCCGGTATTGGAGCAACGCGTCGAACACGTCTGAGTACACGCGCTCGCGGAGCGACGGTGTATCGAGACTCTTTCGCGCCGTCGCGGCGAAGAGCGCGTACGCCAGCGCGAGCAGCACGCAGCAGCAGAGCACCACCTTGCGTCTCCAGATATGCATTGGGTATGTGTGGGAGGGAGGGAAAAGACAGCGCTTTGGTAGCTGGCCTGGAGGGGGAGCGCGGGAGTATTATCAGAAGAGCGTCTGTCGGTGTATAGAAAGAGTGAACGCGGACGCGGACGCGAGCGCAACAGAGCGCGAAGGACGGCGGTCGCGCGGGACGGCTAAAGATACCGGTCACGTGCGGAGGGATAGCACACGTCACGTGGGTAATGCCGAATTCCGTCCACATGATGAATATCGCGATACACGGGAAATCAGAAGTCACGTGCAGATTGCTCCCTCCAGTCACGTGCAGATTAGCACATCTGCAAGTCACGTGGCATATCGTTCTCGCTCGCGCTTGTGTCACGTGATCCATCGTCGCCCCGTTCTCCGGCCCCCGCCGAGCCCGTCCGCTTCTTATACGCGGTCTGCACCGCCGGGCCTGGGCGCGCGCCAAATCCCGCGTTCTGTACGTCGGCGTTCCGTCATTATGGACAGTCCTAGTATTAGGCACTACACACAGCCAACGTGTGAGGGATGCGGGCGTGTTTCACCGCATTCGGTTGGTGCCGCGGTGAGCGCCAAAGGATCCGGCCAAAGATGAAACACGGCACAAAGATGTATATAGCACAGCGGGGCGCGAGGGGGCGGAGCGGGCGTAAGCACGGCGCGCGGGGGACCAAGACGGAGGGCGTAGCGGGAGCAGAGCAGGCACGTTTGGCAGGAGAAGACGGAGACAGCACGGATGGGGCTAGGAGCCAGGTGCATGTCACGTGCAAGGCGACGGGATCACGTGACAGATGTATCGTGATCCACGGCTACACCACGTGACACATTAGATATCACATGACCGTATATACCACACGTGACTCATTTGATATCACATGACGAACAATCCCACGTGCCCAATCACGTGCCAAAACACACGTGGTCATCGAGTACGAACCGAGGCTTCTTCTCCGCCGCCGCGCCCGGGTCACGTTCCGACGCGAAAGCCTAGCGCGAAAAACTCATCTCAGACACCACCAACAACGATCCAAGTATCTCCCCAGCGACAAAGCTAAACAAGCTCTCAGCGGCCCGGCCACCCCCTCCCGAACCACCGCTAAGCGCCCGGCGCACGCGCCTACCGTACCCCAGACCCCGCGGCTCTTCCCAGCGTCAGCAGCGTCCGCAGCGCCCGCAGCGCCAGCGATCAGCTCACCACCTCTCACAGCACACGCGTCCGCCACCCCCCCACTCTTTCGGCGCCCCAGCCCGCGGCGTGGATGTCCCGCAGCAGCAACAGCTACAACAGCGGTGCCCCCGGCGGCAGCCCCGTCTCGCCCGCCCGTCTCGAACGCCTCGAGCGCTTCGAGCGCCTCGAGCGCCGCCCGGAGATGCTGGACAGCTCCGACGGCGGCCCCAACAACCTCAGGTTCGTCGGCTCACAGCCGCCCGTGCGGCCCGCTACGCGGCCCAGCCCGGGCCTCACTCGTAGCGCGCGTACGCTCAACCTCATGCAGATCCCGGCCATCAACGACTACATGGACAGCTGGAGCCCCTTCGAGGAGCAGCCCGAGCGGCCTGCCACGCTCAAGCGGTCCGCCAGCAAGAGCGAGCTCTCGCCGTTTGTCAACGATCCGGCCATCCTCCGCAAATGGCGCTACAAACAGCCGCCGGACCCCGCGCTGCGCGCTGCAGACGTGGCCGCCAACGCGACCGCCGAAGCGGCCGCCGCCAAGCACCGCAAGACCCTCGACCAGCAGGCCTTCAGCGGTGCCGTTCCGGACCAGACCGCGTTCGCGTCCTCGGGCCTCGTCTCCAAGACAAAGTCCCACCTCATGCCCCAGAAGATCACCACCCCGGACACGCCCGTGAAAAAGTCGCCGTTGGCCAAAAACACCTCCGTCTCCTCCATCATGGACTCCCCGGTCCACTCCCACACATCCATAACGGTGCCCTTCGGCTCGTCCCAAGCGTCCCCCCTCGGTTCCGCGTCCTCGCGCTTCGAGTCCTCCAACATATCCAGCTCCTTCTTGCCCTCGGCCAAGACTAAGCGCGCCCACGCCTCCAAGATGTTCAGCAACACCGTGCTCACCAGCACCCTCCAGCAGTTCACCGACGACCTCTACGGCAACGACGACGACGACTCCTTCCTCTCAGACTGTGTTCCGTCCACGGCCCCCACCATCACCTTCTCCGCGGACCCCAGCAGTCCTTCGCGCACGCCCACCAAGGCCCCTTTCGCCATCAAACAGCCGTCGCCGTTCATGACCTCGCGGCCCAGGCGCTCCATCAACGCCAAGATCAGCCGCCCCACCTCGCCCTCCGTGAAGCAGTTCCAGACAAGCCCGGACTCCCACCTCTCGACCAAGTTCTTGAATGTCGGGTCCATTGGCAGTGGCCAGTTCTCTACCGTCTACCAGGTCACCTTTCAGCCGACCAACACCAAATACGCGGTTAAGAGCATGCGGCCCGACAAATTCAATACCACCGCGCGCATACTCCAAGAGATTGAAATCCTCTCCACCATCAGCGAGAGCAAGCTCGACGAGGAGGGCAAGGAGTACGTGCTCGACTTCATCAGCTCCTGGAAGTACCAGGGCTACTTCTACGTGATGACCGAGTACTGCGAGAACGGCGACCTAGACACCTTTCTGAAGAAACAGATCATAAACAAGAACTCGCGTCTCGAGGACTGGCGTATATGGAAGATCATCGTTGAGCTGAGCCTGGCGCTCCGCTTCGTGCATGACTCCTGCCAGATCGCCCATCTAGACCTCAAACCCGCGAACGTGCTGATCACCTTCGAGGGCAGCCTAAAGTTAGCCGACTTTGGCATGGCCGCAAAGCTACCTGTCGGGCAAACAGAGCTCGAAAACGAGGGCGACCGCGAGTACATCGCGCCCGAGATCATATCCGACTGCATCTATGACTTCCGGGCGGACATCTTTTCGCTCGGGCTCATGATCGTGGAGATCGCTGCCAACGTCGTGCTGCCGTCTAACGGCAATGCCTGGCACAAGCTCAGGTCTGGCGACCTTTCCGACGCTGGCAAGCTCAGCTCCACGGAAATCCACTCGGACTCCCTGTTTTCTACGGGAAACACCAACACAGAACTCACAAACCTCGAATCCTGCGAGGAGGTCAACAAGCTGGACTTTCTGGTCGACCACAGCAGCAGGATCCCCGCCTGGGTACCGAAGTTCCTCATCGACGGCGTTTCGCTGGAGCGGATGGTACGACGCATGATAGACCCAAATTACAAGAACAGGCCCACCGCCGAAGAGATCCTGCACTCCGAGGAATGCGAGTACGTGGAGATGACAAGGAAGGCGGGGGCTATTATACAAGAAGACGATTTCGGACCGAAACCGGATTTTTCCACGTAGCACCAGCGCTGACGCGCTTAATCAATGTCATATATGTAATTACTAGCTCAAGCCCTAGAGAGGGCCAAGAACCTTACGTGTCACATGAGCGATTCCGAGCTCCATAAATTTTTGAAAATCTCAGCGCCGAGTTACCACTAGAATGCCCCTGGACAGCGCCCGCAGGGGCCCTCCCGAGCACTGCTGCAGCGTAGGCGCGCCAAAGAGAACGAGGTCGTTCTCGGGGCGTGGTATCGGCACGTTCAAAGCCTTGCGCGCACACGCGGATACTATTATGAGCATCCAAATACATTCTTAGCTAGATAGTATCTGAACGATTACGAGTTGAACATGTAATATCATTCCTGATTGTATCCGCGCGTGTGCAATGTAGAAAAGCTGTATGCTTCGAGCACCCTCAATGTAGTTTCCAAATTTGGTGAGGTAGCTGCCACATTACGCCATAGCGTTTACAATATCCGCGAACGCCTGCCGCGCGGCGGTGGTTACAACGTAAGCCTGTGTATTGCAATATTATACTAAAGATATACAATCTTCGCCGCGTCCGCCAGCCGCAGGGCTAGCTCGCAGGACAGGGGCGAAATGACAGTGGGTAGAAAAAGGTTGGGAAAGCATAGGAGGGCGGTGTGACCTCGAACTTACAAGCCCAACTTCGTTCTTCTCCAGTGTCTTCTCTTGGCGTTGTAACAGATCTTGTTGTCAGTTCTCAATCTGATCCATTGAGGCAAAGGTCTGTTTTGGTTCTTAGCCTTAGCCAACTTTTGCTTGATCTTGAAAGACTTCTGGGCCTGCAACGGTGTTAGTAATTGTGCTTCCTTGGCGGCGGCCGGGATTTGGAAAGCCTGAGGGCGGTGGTGCCGGGTCAAAACCGCGGATATGTGCCGAGTGAGCGTCTGTCCAACCACGGTTCAAAAAGTAGCCGCAGCCGCGGGCGCCGCTGGAGCCGAGGCGAGACTCCTCACGCCCACGAGCCTAGAGAGCGTCAACCTTCCCACTGGACCTTGGAAACAGTTTATAGTATTTTTCAACTCTTGAGCAACTTGGATATCTTTCGCAACTCGGACATCTTTCGCTTGGCACCGCTCATTCCACAATTTTCCAACTTCTATTCCACAGTACTCGGGTTCCTTTCTCCCTCCATTCGTATCACGTCTATCCACATACAGCCATCTTAACAGTCGTTGGTTTCTTTGTAGTTGTTACAGGAAGGTACCCAATTCGCTATCTTTTGAAAAAGTACCTACCACCACGATCCACCAGTCCTGCGAGAGCGCGCGACTCGCCACCACGAGCACATCCAAGCCTGAGCCGGAGGAGGCAGCTCCCGGTGCACCAGGCAGGCGCCCCGTGCTGGAACGCTACGCCGCTGCAGGCGGCCAGCCTGCCTAGCGAGAGAGAGTCCGCCTGGAAGGTCTGCCTAGGCTGAACCGCC
Source organism: Lachancea thermotolerans CBS 6340 (assembly GCF_000142805.1). Taxonomy (NCBI): domain Eukaryota; kingdom Fungi; phylum Ascomycota; class Saccharomycetes; order Saccharomycetales; family Saccharomycetaceae; genus Lachancea; species Lachancea thermotolerans. Next base: position 346,744 of record NC_013082.1, on the reverse strand, counting down.
AGGGAGAGCTGCTCGCGCGGTGGCCTGCGTAGACTCTTTTTCCAGCGAGAGCTTCGGCCTTCACCCACGCAGCTTTTTTTTCACCAGGCGAAACTTTCGACATACAGCTGTACACCACACTATGTGTAAGGCAACAGTCACAACAAAAGGTTTCGTTCGCGGTTGGGCAGCGTGGAAATTTTTCAGCGTAATGCACCGGAGGATGGCTAGCGGATGGGGGTTGGGCAGCTAACCACCTATACTCAAGATGCCCGTTTACGTGCAAGAACTCAAACAAGGCTGAACTACCCAGCAATACCAAGTATCAAAAATGGCCAGAGCCTCCGTCCTAGCTGATGCGTTGAACTCCATCAACAATGCCGAGAAGACCGGCAAGCGCCAAGTGTTGATCAGACCTTCTTCCAAGGTCATCATCAAGTACTTGCAAGTCATGCAGAAGCACGGCTACATCGGCGAGTTCGAGTACATTGACGACCACAGATCCGGCAAGATCGTTGTCCAGTTGAACGGTAGACTGAACAAGTGTGGTGTCATCTCCCCAAGATTCAACGTCAAGTTCAACGATATCGAGAAGTGGACCGAGAACTTGTTGCCAGCCAGACAGTTCGGTTACATCATCTTGACCACCTCTGCTGGTATCATGGACCACGAGGAGGCCAGAAGAAAGCACGTCGCTGGTAAGATCTTGGGCTTTGTGTACTAAGCGCAGTCCCATATGTACCATGTGTATTTTTAACCTTCAGAACTAGTATTTTGAGTAGGCGCGTCGCGGTTCAGCGCAGCGCGCGGCGGGGAGGGCTCCTTCGCACACAGGCTGCGCGAGTCCCCCATCAAGGCCTGTCAATGCGCGCTGCATGGCAGCTCAGCACCTGCCGGCTTCTTGCACTGCGCCGCCGCTCGTGTTAATGATTCATGTTCCATCAATTATCTAATAAAACACATATTTAAAAGTACAAACTGAGAAATGCAATATACACGGCAGAAAGCCCCGCATGTCGCAGTTCACAATCTTCTACCTCTTCTACCACCCTTCTTTCTGGTAGAGTCGGATGGAACTGGAGTAACATCCTCGATACGGCCGATTCTCATACCGGATCTAGCCAAAGCTCTCAAAGCGGCCTGACCACCTGGACCTGGGGTCTTGGTCTTGGTACCACCGGTAGCTCTGATCTTGACGTGCAGAGCAGTGATGCCGACTTCCTTACACTTAGCAGCAACGTCCTGGGCAGCCAACATGGCGGCGTAAGGAGAAGACTCGTCTCTGTCGGCCTTGACCTTCATACCACCAGTAACTCTGGAGATGGTCTCTCTGCCGGACAAGTCAGTCACGTGGACGAAAGTGTCGTTAAAAGAGGCATAGATTCTGGCAACGCCAAAAACTTGAGAGTTGTCGCGAGCTTGAACAAGGTCTGTAAACGCGCATTCTGTTAGTATTGCGAAACATGTCTTAGTGCTCAAAACCGCTCAGATGTCCCTAAAGAATGCAGCCTGCTGGCGCGCCCGCGCTCTCACGGCACGCCTTGCGCCCGTTCCCTGCTGGCTCTCGTCTTGCAATGCACAGTAGTTTCAGGACCAACGGATGCCGCAGAACCATACACACAGCTCGAGCGATGGCAGCTCCGGACCCACGAGCCCAGAACCGTTCCGATCCGCCCCACCGAATGCGTTTTGTGCGCGAGCAACCCGCGGCCCTTGGCGAAACCAATTCTTTAAGAATCAACTAAACGGTTTTAAACAGGATACCACCCCTTTACGTACCTTTAGCCATTCTTGATTGTCTGTCTCTGTATCTGATACTGAAGGTGGTAGAATTCATCATGAAATATTTCACTAGGATATACTCGCGCCTGCTACCGGCCGCCGGTGCTTGCCCGCGCGTCCCCCCCGTAGAGGCCCCGAGCGTGAGTGCACGGCGAGCCTGCCGCGTTTCTAGGCGGACTACAATAAAGCTCTCGAAAATTTCAAATACATGGATTTTCGATTAGATGTATGGGTGTAAGAACAGTCAAAGGATCAACGCCAAATACTCACGTATCATAATGTACGTTAGAACCGGCCTAGCGCTTGTCAGTGCTATTTGAATCCGTGGAGCTCTGGGACTCCTGCGACGGGCGGTTTCAGGGACTATTCAATATGTAGATGTTCCGCTCGGAAACTACTACGCAAGTTGCTACGGCAAGAAGCTAGAAAGAGAGCTTTTTGTAAGACCGCAGACAGTCTGGCAGGCGTAAGACAACCTGCCAGCGCTTGAGTCTGCGGGTCGCAGTCGATCTCGAACCGAGTTGTAGAGAAGATATTGTCTAGGAAATGCCACAAATCCACTACAATAATACTCGTTCTTGAAATGTAAATGTAAATTGGTATATGTTAATCATCTTGCGCGCGCAGCGCAGATGTACGACAGCGCCTTTTATACTAATTTTCCAAAGTTCCAAAATCGCCAGAGTCCGGGTAATATCTAAATCTCACATCACATCTAAATGACATTCTACGAACTAAGTTTGGTGCGAGGGACGAAGAGAGTTCAAGCGGGAACTCGGCGGCTATTTTGGACTCGACGCTTCGATATGCTTCTGCTACTATTTTGTCTGATCTCCGGACTATGTTCGTCGACTCTGGCGGCTACCGTCAGCGGCAGGCTTGACGTGAGCCCCCTTAATATTACTCGCAAGGAAGTCGCACACTCAAGCTTCAAGCTTCTGCAGGTCGGGAACTTCACGGGCCCCGCGTACTATTCGCAAACCACTGTGCGGGACGTGCATGGCAATTTCAAGTTCGAGGGCGTACCGGAACCCAAGGACGCGAACTCCAGCACCTACTTTGTGCTCCAGCCTTCCTCTTTAGACTACAACTTAAAGCCCGGGCGCATTCTGGTCCAGCTCGTCCGTGATCCCGAGGATCCTCAGAAAATTGTCACCAAGGCCTTCAAAAACAGTTTTGGCCGCGAGAACTTTCCATCTCCAGAGATACTGTACCCCGAGAAGCTCGCGGAGGTGGCGGCCGATCCCTGCATCACCTTTTCTCTCGTCAATGCGGCGCCCTTCCGCGAGTACATTACGGAGCGGAACGCCGGGATCTTGAAGAGCGGCCCAGTCGCAAGTATACTGAATTCCAAGTTCAAAATGGCTGCGGTCATTACTGCCGTTTTGATGCTCTTGTTCCCATACCTGCTAGAGAAATTCGACAGCGAAACAGCCCAAGCCATCAAGGACGACAGGTTGGAGAAACAGAAGCGAAAGTACGCCGACCAGAAGCGAGTCGGCGAGCAGGCCCAGCGCCTAGAGAAGAAGTAGCTTCTGTGCTTTTTCTACAAAAATTGTGCACTTTCCCGAAAAGAACATCTAGAAATGGCAGCCAGGATCCCCCGAGGGACCTAATGGAACCCAAATAGTTATATTCATGGTTACATAAGTCCAATAGTCTTTTCGCCCACGTCGCGCCAGCCTTGCTCTATGTTTCGCGTACGTTCGAGCCCGGCTTCAAAAGTCACTATACACGCCCCATCGGTTCACCAGGTCCTCGGCCTACTGGAGATCGTGACATTATTAGAAACCCTTTATAAAGATGAAGGCCGTACACATTGCAAGAAGAAGAGCCTCTCGCGGTCCTCGGAGGCTTTAACTGCAATACACTTGAATAATGAGCTCAAGAGCTGATGTTCTGGCTAGCCTTCTGTCTGAGGTCCTTTTCCTCAACACCGTCGACGACTCCCTTGATGGGGACGTTGACGAAGCTCCTCTGAGCGAGACCATGAAGAGCATCCTTCAGGGCATAGGATCTGCAGGTGCGGAAACGAAAAGCACAGCTGTGTCCGAATACGTGTACGACCAGCTTTCAACACAGTTTGTCAATGTGGGTGAGGCGGAAGACAATTTCAATATAGAGTCAGAGGGAAAGTGGGATGAAATCTTCAGCATTGACTTTCAAGAAGCAGAGTTGGAGTTTGCTGTCACAGTTTACATTCTTCTCAACCTTTCATATGTATCATTGATCAACAAACAAAAGATGGGCCGCTTGTCGACCCTAAAGCCTGCTATCACGCGTATTCTAGAGAAGGATCCACCCGAGCATATTGCCCTCCCTGTCAGCGAGCTTTATGCCCAAATTCTATCCACAAATTGTAATGCTTTTGATTTGGAGAAAGCTTATAGAGATGCAAGACGTAACCCCAAAACATTTCTAAAGATTCTCAACACGCTGGGTAATGAGTTAAGCGAGCCGCAATCTCAGAGTTACCTATATTTTGAGAACATATACCGTCAGTTTGAAATAAAACCAGCACGTCCTCGCATATGCATCCAGTTGTGGGTATCCTTCAACAATGTCACCTCTAATCGCATCCTGAGCATTAACGACAATCTCTTCATCGAAATCAAGCAATCTGTGTTGTGTGTCTCAAACCATGAATTTATTCTGGCCATGTTTGAGGGATTCGAATTCGCGAGTGATGTGCACTACGGAATAACTTTAAATGTTTCTACAGACGTGCTTTCTTTATTTGTTGATGGTGACATGGTCGAAAAGATCGCTTTGCCACTAGCGCTTGAAGAAAACATAAGAGCTTTGGAGCTGGGATCCATGATAAGCTCCTTCAAAGTTTACAAGTTCTGGCTCTGGTCAGAGCAGCTTTACGAGACAAGCATCAAGCTCACAGACAGATTCTCAATCCGACAAATCGACAAAACTGAGTTTCAAGCAGACGAAAAGGCTCTTTTTCCTGGGTTAGATGAATACGTAACCCATGAGGTTTTGAGCCTTGTGGAGTTGCCAGGGCTAACAGCTGGTCTGTTTAAACAGCACATAAAGCAATTGAATTCTGGAACTCTAATTGCATACATCAACCCCCATGAAACCATCCAGAGCCTCAAGAGCCCAACAAATGCAGAGTTTTCCATCAATTTGTGCGGGGCTGAAGGAGAAAGCATTGTAAAATGTTTATACTATAAAACGTCTAGCTTAGTGGCGTGTTTTCAAACCGTGGAGTTTGCCTCTATTGTGCTTGAAATGATACACTCCTGCTCTGACCTCAAAAATCTCTATGGCGTTATCGAGCATTTCATAATACTGATGAGATGTTCTTCCCTTGAGAAGATGTTTATAAGAAGCTTCGGCTATGATTTTTTGGGTTTATTACTCGTCAAGGATGTCCTACCTCGTCTGCATTCCACTCTATCGATTCCGTTCTTAACCCTTTTCTTTGAATTTTGTGGTTGGAACACTGTTGATCCCACTGCTTCCATCATGAAAAATACAAGTGCTTATGCGAATCTTATCTTGAACTTCGAGCTCTGGATTTCTGTTGATAGGGTTGCAGATGAAGAGCCAGCAGTTGAAATGGTAAGGTTCCTCATTTTTCAGTTAGGCGAGATGCTGCAAAATTCGAAGTTTGCAACTTTCAACGCCAGACAGTGTAAAAAGCTGAAGGTGCTGGAAAGCCTCACATGCCACCAGCACCTTGTCTACACAAAGAGCCCAGACCAAAATTTCCTTGACTGTCTCCACAAGGAACTGGTAGGAATTTTCAGAGCTCTTATCAAGCCCCTCTCGCAGGTCGAAATCTCGGGCCTTTTTCAATTCGCATATTATGAGGTGAAGAAAGATCTTGAGCGCAGTGCAGCTGTTATAATGAATTCTATCATGCTTGTACTCGCAGACTGGATCGAAGCTGGAGATAGCAGTGCGGTAGAGATGTTTTTTAACGCAATACCCATAAAAATTGTCCTGCTTATTATCGAATGTGGGGGTTCCATAAGCGTAGTTGCGCCATCACTTAGCATCATCATTACTTTCCTACAGGCAAATGCAAACTCCTATAAAAGGTTCGTCAGGAGCAATGGTTTCCGTATCCTCTTTGATATTCTCAAAGATCAGAGTCTCGAAGATTATGAAGAGCTTGTAGCAGCAACACTTACTGGTGTTTTGACCGGATCGCACCAATTTAGGAGCGGCCCACTGTCAAACCTGTCCTGGAAAGATATTACAGTTATCGAGGGCGCGGTTGCATCTGATGTGCACTGTTTGATTTTAGATTTGATTGAGTGGGCTGTTTTGAACGACGTCAAAGCCCGGTCCCCTGCTTACATCGAAGAAATGGTTACAAGTTACTCTATACTGCTGACTGAGCTGCAACAAAACTGTCCAGAAACGGTTCTGTTTGACCCCCAGCAAAGCCCTTTTATGGGAAAGGTCGTGGAAGTGATACTAACACTTGATAAACCGCAAAACGCAGGAACGTATGCTGCTGCTTCTCAGCAGATGATGTCTCTATTGTCCGATGTGTTATTTTTTCGTCTGCTCCATTCGCCGCCGTTAGAGTTTTCTAACCTGACACTGTGCTTAATTAAAGGCAAAAAAATTAAAGAGGCCGATGATTACGTGGAGCAGTTTTACTGGCAATCCCCATTTGTTCACACTCTGACTAGACTCGAATCTTTCATTCCAGCCTTCGATGCACTGTTTCAACAGAGTAAGAATATAATTCCCAACCTTACCTGCCTATTAGAGCAGTTAACTGGCAGCCCGGCCTTCTATCAATTAGGCATTGATAATTATGTCAGGCTCCACAAAATCATACTCTCGTGTTACGAATCGACATTAAAGGAAACATCGCATAATCAAGATAATAGCATTAAAAATGCACTTGAATTGTGCGAGATCAAAACTCTGTTTGCGCTTTTTAGTTATCATGATAGTGAAAAGCCTTCTGCCAGCTCTGAAGAGATTACAGCCTTTGTTGAAGCAACTTTGTTTCATCAGTCCGTTTTATTAGGAACGGAACACACTCGCCCTCTACTCGATGTTGAAAAGAGCGCGTTTCTTCTTGCTAGCTTAGCGAGTTTGCTTGATGCATCTAATAGCTTCCAAGCTCAATCAAATGTTATGAATTGCGTTCGGATTATAACACTTCACCGTTTAGAGGATATAACAGCCATGGCTCACCTGATAGACCGTGGTAATAAGAACTTGGTTCAAAGGGTTCTTTCCTCGTCCATTTCAACCAGCGATGAAAATCTTCTAGATAAACTGACCTCTTGGGAAGTCAGATCTTGCTTCAAAAGCTATGCTGCTTCGCAGCTAAAGAAGTATCACAAGAGAGATACTCAAACTGTGATTTCAAGCGATGGGCTTAAAAGGTCCGAGGATTTCTCTTCAATTTTCAAACGCAGGGAGTTTGCTCTCGAGAAACGACTCCACGAAATCAGCCTCATTCGTGGCATGTTCCAACGTGATGGCAACAACACCCGAAACAAAATTGTAATATCAGAAGACAAAAAACTACTAAACTTTGTCAATGATAGAGAAGACGAGTTACTATTGTTTTACCAGCATTTTTCACAGCTTAAGAATTCCGTTAGAAGTTTGTCCAGAGTTAGGGGCAATGAAATAACCGAGGTTGAATGGACTTTGGATTCAATGGAGGACAGCAACAGAATGAGAAAAAGACTGATTCCAAAACCTATCCTGGTAAAGACGCCAAGCCTCACATCGTCAGAAGCGCAAACGGACAAAAATTCTACTCATGTTGAGTCCGATGTCGCACGCTATGAAAGGAGAGACAGTAGCGCCATTTCTTTCGAAGTAATTAATGAGCTCGAGGCTATAAGCATCGACTCTTTAGAAACTCATGTCAAGAATAGGAAAGTGCTCAAAATCTTAGAGCAAGGTGATACCATAATGCGCATATGGAATTGCAGCAATGTTATTGGACTACGTGTTCATGAGGGAGTCTTGATAATGGGTAATGAGTACCTGTATTTCATGGGAGGCTACTTCTATTCTTTCAAAGATTGTAATGTTGTTGAGCTTCAGGATGCACCTACAGAGGCCCGAGATCCGGCTGTTGAACTGATCACCAAAGGGAATAACAACGATTTTTGCGATTTCCCGACGCACGAGGTTCAAAGATGGAAACTTTCTCACATAAGCTTCGTTTCTAAGAGGCCTTTTTTACTCAGAGACTCAGCGATTGAGCTTTCGTTCGAAAACGGGACGAACTGTTTCTTTACCTTTCAAAATAAAAATTGGAGAGACGATGCTTACCGGCCACTAGAGAAATGCGAAAGGCCTTCGACGATGGACACTCTGCTATCAGACGCCCTGCTTGAAGTTTCTGCAAAAAGTCATGATATAAACGTCAGAAATGGCCTTTCACAGCACACTCTCTCCAGAAAAGTTGTGAGCGTTTTTTCGAACACAAAGGCTTCTCTTTCGTTCGAGGCCCTAAAGAAGTGGCAAAACGGTCAGATATCGAATTTTTACTATCTCATTATAGTCAACACGTTGGCTGGAAGGACATTCAACGATATTACACAGTACCCCGTCTTTCCGTGGGTAATAGCCGATTACAGGAGCGACGAGCTAGATTTGACCAACCCTAGTACATTTAGGGATTTATCAAAACCGATGGGGGCCCAATCAGAAGATCGGCTGAACCAGTTTGTGGAAAGGTATAATGCCCTCAGCTCTTTTGCAGATCAAGATCCTCCTTTTCATTACGGAACTCACTATTCCTCGGCGATGATAGTCTCGTCTTACTTGATGCGTTTAGCGCCCTTCGTTGACTCATATCTGCTACTTCAGGGTGGAAAGTTTGGTCACGCTGACAGACTGTTTAACTCTGTTGAGAGAGCATGGTGCTCAGCTTCGCGAGAGAACACGACAGATGTCCGGGAGCTAACTCCAGAGTTTTTCTATTTGCCTGATTTTTTAAGAAATTTAAACAATTATGACTTGGGTACCCTACAAAGCGGCCAAAAGGTTGGCGATGTGTCGCTACCCCCATGGGCTAAAGGGGACCCGAAACTTTTTGTCGAAAAGAATCGGGAAGCGTTGGAAAGTCCTTACGTCTCAGAACATCTCCATCAGTGGATAGACCTTATTTTCGGCTACAAACAAAAGGGCGAGGAGGCGGTGAGAGCTGCAAATGTTTTCAACAGGCTAAGTTATCCAGGATCTGTGAACTTAAACGAGATTGACGATGAAAACGAACGTATGGCGGTGACGGGCATTATTCATAACTTTGGCCAGACTCCTTTGCAGATATTCCAAAACCCGCATCCCAAAAAATGCTCGCATGAGCTCCCAAATGTGAGTAAAAACCAATGGAACGTATTGACTCTGTCGCAAGCAACTTCAGTACAGCCCGGCCATGACGTTCATATAACTCGCATACAAAAAGACGATAAAATAACGGGCAAAATTGTGTACAAAGGTCGACCATTCTGGCAAAGAGCTCTTTCAGACGAGCCATGCAGCTTTGTCGATGCATGCGGTCTACTTTCGTTCACAGTCAACGGAAGGGCATATAGGCATGGGCATCACTGTTCAGTAACTTATGTTGAATCTTTCAAAGATGACCAATTTTTTACCTCTGATGAATGTGGCTTGATGAAGCACTGGCAATACAAGCAATCGAGAGGTAAAGAAGGGCTGGCTGAAATTTCTCAGTACACTGGACACTTATCTCCAATTAAGAAGATTGTTGTGTCATCTGAATACAATCTTTTGTTGAGCTTGGATGTTTCCGGGAAGCTCTTTTCTTGGGATGTGCTTAGCTCGCAGCTACTTCGGTGTATTGCCGCAAATGCAAAAGATATTGCAGTCTCTAACAGAACAGGCTCTGTAGCTTTTGCTGACAGCGACAATGTTATAACAGTATGTGACATCAATGGTTCTGCTTACGCAAAACTTCCTTTTGAGGTTCTTGTAACATCAGTTGGGTTCCTGGAGGCAGAGCCTACTGACAATCACTTATTCTCGAAGGCAAAAGATCTCTTAGGTGTTGGGACTTGTAGGGGAAACATTGAGATTGTAGAGCTGCAACAAGGGGGCCCTTGGAAAATTAAAAAGATCGGTGAGCTTGTCTCCAAGACAGATTCGCCCATCACTTGCGTTCAGATGAGCGTAGAGAGCACTAAGGGAGAGTCACATAGTGAGGCCGACTCTCATGCAAAATATCAAGTTCTTGCTGGTAATGAAGAGGGAGTTGTTTTTGTTTGGAACTGACTATATAAAATTGCCTGCATGATGAGCCCCTTAAGACTCTTTGAACATTCTCCTTTTGTCATGGAATAGGATGAGAAGTTGTCTTAGTGGCGGTGACTGTATCTGTCAAATGCTATCGATTAAAACTCCAGAACTATGAAGTAATTATGCTAATGGTACTCATAAATAAGTTTTGAGTGATGCTAGTTTGCTTATTTCGTCTTCAAACTCCTTCTTGTCAACATTTGCCTTGATAAATTTCACGATGTGCTTGGTTTTCCCTGAAGATTTACCTTGTACAATGTTGACAACGCCACAAGTCTCCAAAGCATTGCAAATTTCGAAAAACTCGTCGCGCTTGAGCGGAGAAATGCTGTCCTTGCGATTGAGCAGTTTCGAGTAGTAGTCGTATGCTTCGTCTAGGGAAGTCTGAGTTTGAAAAACGTCTGAGCGCTCGCGATGCACAAGCGAGCATAAGACCAATCTCTGTTGCATGTTGAGTTTGGATATGCGAGACTTAGTGGAGAAGTTATTATGCAGGGTAGAAAACACTTTGGCAACATGGGCTAGAGTGACTTTTGCAGTAGTTTCGTTGAGGGTGTGTCTGTTTTTTATGCTATCAAGCTCCAAAACTTCTATGCTAGATCTGAGGATGTCAAAAACCTTCCGAAGATCGCCAGTGTTACCTGAACACTTCTTAGCGGCAAACCTGATGGCAATGGGCTGGATGATGGGATCAAAGTCTAAAGACTTCAATTTTTGCATCACGATTTCGAACATCTGCTCCGCAGTGTAGGGCGTAAACGTGACAGTCTGAGGCATGAGCTCGTGCTTCAGATTCAGTCTGGAGAGGAATCTGTCCTTCATATCCAGGCTGTTTGCGATGCCTATAAGCACGAATTTCAAGTGAGGCAGCTTAGCCATTAGAAACAGGTCAAAAATGTGCTTGGTTGCATTCGCGTCTTGGAGCGTAGACGTGACTAGTTTGTCCATTTCGTCGAGGATCACGATGAAGGTGGTTTGTGGGTGTGCCTGCATGAACTTCTGCAAATCATCTGCATTGCGAACCTTAGTGCGTGCTGAGTCGCCGGAGCACGAGTGGTAAATTTTGGCGAAGATAGACTCCGCGCTGTTGACGGCGATGCAGTTGATGGATACTATGGCGACAGACTCGTGGTGGCCGCTCTTCGTGGTAAAGAATGAGGTATTGCGCAAGGCGTAGTCTTGTTGCAGCTGCGGCGCCTCCAACACAAGCGTTTGGAACTTTTCCCTTACCACGAGATCCAACTGTGCAGTTTTCCCAGTCCCCGGAGGCCCAGTTATGTACAGCGAGTCGCCATGGCCCGAGCCGACCACGGAGTTCAAGAACGCCATGATGCGGTCGTACTGCTCGCCCCTCGTAGGCAGACATGCCCCGAGATTGACCGTTCCCTGCTGGGACACGTCGGCGCACCGCTGCAGGGCTGCCTTGGTGCGCGAGTAGACAGAGGACGCGCCAAAATGGAGCCGAATAGGCGACCCTAGCGTGCTCACCTCCTTTGTTTTGCACTTCTTGACGGGCGACCCCGGCGGCGTCACCAGGCCCTGGAACCGCTTAACTGTTACGGGGTCTTCGCACACCTCGAATGCCAGTCTCTTCCTGCTGCCCAAAACTACGGATTCCAGCATCTGTGTTTGCATCTTCGCGAGCGTTTGTTGATGTTGATGGATAGATCAACCGATACTTCGGCGTCTCAACCCCCGCAGCATATATATACCAAGTGCTGTGTTTACGCGCATCAAGTTTTACCTTGTTTCGCTATTGCTCACGCGTGTTGCAGAGGACGCGTTCTTTATTTTACGTGTCGCGTGTGCTCTTTACGCGTCTTGACCGTTCGTTACGCGTTTTTTAATATAAACCAATTCAGCCATTTTTCAATGGAAATTAGTATACTGGAAAGGGCAAGAAAACCGCACGAGATGGCATACCAGCGGTTGGCGGCAGATCAATTTGGGGAGCGGTAGTCAAGCCCAGCTCACGCGCATAGCGGAGTTTAACAACACATGAAAATCACGCATTGGGCCGCGCGGCGCCGAACACAATGACTCTTGCAATGCTATCTGGGAGCACGCTCTGCGTGAAAAGCAAATAAGACCTTGGCAGGCCGCCAGCAGCGCCTCGCCATGGGCCCTGTTGAAGGATCTGTGTTTCCTTAATGGTCAATCCATTGCGCGGCCTGCAATGTGGCGGGGCGCGTGAGACGAGGCGCGTAGGTCAGGGTGCGTAAGTCGGCACTTGGAGGCACGCTGGCGAATGCGCTCCAACGGTGGCTTCCCCACCAATGCGACTCTAGTGGCGACGCGTCTCTAGCAGCGCGCCGTAAGCAGCAGAGTGTCAAGCCTGACTGCTAAATCACGTGCCTGCTCGCGTGTGTGTGGCAAGATCGCTCTGAAAGTATGTGCTCGGTGAGGACCGCTGCCATTCCCACAGGTTTCGAGAACTCCGGTAACAGCTTCCCGCTCCGACGGGAGCGGTCAGCCAAAAGTTGGCTTATTTTCTGTGGCGCTGTGCGCATGAGCCGAGTAGGACCCATACGGCCTGTGCGCTCTGTTTCGCCTCAGAGTTGCTCGGTGAAGCTATTAGTAACCGCATGCTAGAGTTGCGCTAGGACCGGACTCTGGAAGCCTTGAAGTCTCGAGCCCCCAAGCGTTGACATTGCGATACGCTACATCACGTGATTGTCGTTCCGCGCATCACTCGGACTATGACAAGAGTAGAGCGAGGGCGCCCTGTGGGCTAGTTGCTTACCGAGCAGTGTTCTGCTTCAACCGTATCTAGTTGCATCATGGGCCGCGGGTGCGAAAAATGAAACTTCAAGGATGCAAACTGCCTTTTTTGACCTCACCACTGATGAGCTCCGAGGCGATTTATTTTCGCATTCTTTGACGTAGGGCAAAGACGGCTGTCTACAGCTGGGACAACGAAAGCAGGTCTTGGGAAGCTCACACTCATGGCAACTTCCTTACTACGTTGATTTTGCAGGGAGTATGGCGTCAAGCCATGGGTGGGACGCTTTTGGCTGTCCTACAACAGACGGTTTCTGGGTAGCGAGCCAAACCCGAAACCCTTGCACCCGGCTCGAGTTTTCAGTTTGTGGGTGTGTTCTGCAGCCTATACCTTGGCCGGCTGGCTCAAACGCGGCTGTGCGCTACCATCAGTAGTTTGCCCGTTCAGACAAGTGTACTCGAGGCTCGCAGGCGTTCTGCGACGGGCCGGGCCTACAAAACAAACATCCTCGCTAGGTGGCCGTGTTTTAGGGGCTGTACCAGGCTTTCTCCGGCGCTTTGCGCCATCGCTGCAGCGGCAGAGTTAGCAACCTCCAACGGCTACGAGGATAAGATGTCTCTTTGCACATTTTCGCGTTTGGCGCGTGATTAAGGTCTTCGAAACTTTGAATGGGGAGAACCGCTTGTATGAAGCTGCCTCACTGACTAAAGAAGTCCCAGGAACTCGCGTGGCCAAAAAGAGCCCGCTCTTTTATGTCAAAAGCCCGCGCTCAGCGTTGTTTTCAAGACCTACAATTCTTCTAACGAAACATACAGCAAACGAAACTAAAGGCGGTGCCAGTGGAAACTTGCGCGACTCCCACTCCACTCACAGACATAGGGCGCTCCCAACGACACTGGCAATGTGTCTCGCCCGGTATACCAAAGTCTTGAGCAGCGTTTGTTTCGTATCGCCATACACGACATTTGGATATTATCCCAAAAATTATATTATTCAAGAAACAGATGTTGAAATATGCCTTGAGGAAAGCTTGAAGCTCAAGTCGACCAAGTTCAAAGCCACGCTCAGGGACTTTACTAGGAACAAAACAGTTTCAGGAACGTGTAAGTGAGCCGGAACAGCGTGTCGCGTTCCCATCAGTCACGGCTTACCAACACACTTTTTGAAATAGGATCACACTCCGCGATTTTTGAGTGAGAGTCAATTAACACCTAAGAGCTGGAAATAGCTGACTCCAACGCAGAACTGAGGGCAACTATCCCGCTCTCTCAAGAATCATGGCACCACTGAATAGAGTTGGCGAGAAGAAGCCTTACCAGTACACTAACGCGGATCCTCGACACATGCCATACTCTAGGACATCGGGCACGCTCCCCGCTGGCAGCACTGCCCGATCAGCGCCTTCAGAGTCAGCGCCACCGCACTCTTCTGGCTCAGTCCATCGGCCCTCAAGGTATAACCCTAGTTCGACGAGCAGGCCGCACACGCCATTCGGGACAGTGCATTCGAAGCCCAGAACGGGCAGTCGATACAACCCCGAGCCTGGATTTGTACAGAGCGGCTCTCGTGGCAGCTCAGAAACAAGGCGCTTTCCCAATAGCCCTAATGCGCCTTCTTCAAGCCGCTATAGCTTTCAAGCCGCGGCTCCAATTCCCAAGGCGAGCCACCACAGCTACTACAACCCACAATACAGTCGACGGAGACCCTCAAGCGCAACAGACGGCTACGACCCGGCATCACATGGTTACACTGCTCGCAGCAAATGGAAGGAGCCTTACGGCTCCGCAAGCGGGGCTGCTTATGATGGCCGTATGTCACCCTCGAACACATCTCCAGTACCGCCGCTCTCGAAGCCGCCCTACTACAATCGATATCATGGCACCACAGTTCACCAGAATATTCATGCGCAGCCTTACTCAAGCAGATACGGTCACTACAGAAAAGAGCACTCTTCCCAAGACAGCTCTTATACGACCTCCAATAAGTTTCCTTTGTACGAAAATGAGCACTCGCTTGGATCTAGCCTGATAAACTCGGTTCCTCAGACCTCTAGAAAAACCGAGGAGAGAGTTAGCAACAACCATGAACGGATTGACCTTCAGAAAACAGTTAATGACGATTCAGTTAAACGCGAGGAGCCTTCGTCTCTCAATACAACGCCTAGTGATACAAAGTCTGGGCAAACGGATAACGCCGATGAAAATAACGCAGAATCCGCTCCGAAAGAAGAAGAAGCGGTTTATAACAAACCTGGAAAGCATGACATAATACGCAAAGCACATTCGATCGAGGATTTCAATGAGGCCCATCCAAGCCAACCAACTTCGTCCTCTGACGATCAAGGCGCTGCTGGAAGCACGGACACTTATTTTGCTGCTAAACCTGTCGAAAAGCCCAGTCATTTGCCTTCAAGGCATAGTTCGGAAGCTGCACAGGGTTACACTCAGCCCCTTAACGAGGTTGAAAGCTGCATTTTCCCACTACCAGAGGCGGAAACGAAACTATGGGAGCTAAAAAATAGAGACAGAGAATCTATTGTCAAAAACCAAAAATACCTTTTGAAGAGTCCCGTAACCTGTCTTCAGGAGTACCCTTTTATGTCACAAAATATATTAGTGCATGAGCAGGCAGTAAGGCCAATCCTGGTAAAATCTCTGTCTAAACTCCAAGACTATGAGCGGTTGCGCAAGTTGCAGTTGAAGTGGCAATTCCTGAAACTCGATGAAAAATGGACGAAGAACTGTCAGATGCTGGAAGCTGTCAGTGAAGAAGTTAAGAAGGTTGATCACGCAACTACGGATTCCACAGAGGAAGAAAGCCAGTTTTCAAAATCTAAGGAGAAGGAGGAACGTGAACAGCAAAGCCGAGCCAGCAGTCGACGGAGGAACCGCGCTGATTTTGTCGATGACAACGAAATTGAAAACGTTTTGTTGCGGATTGATCCTGATTATAAACACCATCAATTAGCAGCGAAAATCCCCCCTATGATTATTGATCCTGTCAAGAAGTTCGCGGTTAAATACAAGGATGTTAATAATCTGGTGACAGACAAGAACAAATGGGCAACTCGTGTCTTGAGAGACGGAATCGATACGTTCACTTCTGCAGAGCATGACCTTTTTGTGGAGGGCTACTTAGCGTATCCAAAGAGGTTTGGGAAGATATCTCAGTTTATGGGTGGTCTTAGAAAGCCGCAGGAATGTGTTCTGCATTACTATAAAACGAAAAAGGAAACCAACTATAAACAGCTTTTGGTTGAAAAAAACAAGAGACGTAAGATTAATGCAGGCCGCCGCCGTAGGGAGAAAGATAAAGAAAAGACTTCGGCGGCTGTTCCTGAACAAAGCGGACAAGAAGCTGAGGAAATGTCTGAGAGAAATGACTCCAATTTCACCGAAAAGGAAAGAACTATGGATGAGACGGAAGACGAAGAGGTCGATCAAGGCGCACAAATAAAAGAAGCAGCATTCGGGCCGGCTGAAAAGGTCGAAGACACCTCAATTGTTTCAACTGGTTCAAATGTTGCGTTGCCAGATGGACCCCGAGGTCTGGTACAGCAACAGCAGGAGGAAGTTAGTGCACAAGATTTGTCTATGGAAAATGAGGAGGACACTGAGTCAAAAAAGCGCAAAATCCAGGAAATCGAAGAAGTAACCAATGACCTTCCAAACCTGCAGCCCATTGCCCCCGCTTTTGCTAGTGAGGATAAAGACGCTACTGATATTGACGAATCTAGACGCCCGTTCAAAGCCGACGACAACGAAAAGGTCCAGGCCAGAAAGAAAACAAAGCACAGCGACGGATATCATAAATCCAGTTACTGGAGTGTCAAGGAGACTAACTTGTTCCCGGAACTACTGAGGGAATATGGTACACAGTGGGCTTTAATATCGGAAAGACTGGGTACGAAATCAACTACTATGGTTAGAAACTATTTCCAAAGGAATGCAGATCAAATGGGCTGGCAAGCTCTCGTTGAGAGCTCCAACTCCGAATCGCCAGAGAATAAGTTGAATACTCAATTCGGAAACAGCGATGCTACCCCAGGTGCATATGATACCGTCCCGATGCAGCAGGCGCCAACTGTTAGCATCTTTAGCCAAATTCATAGAGACGCCGCAACCCCAATGCAACTCCCTATAGCTTCGGTCTCCGCAATGGATAGCTTTTCTCAGCAGTCTACCCCACAAGGTCTTCCTCCGCCCAGACTGCCATCCATCCAACTTGGTCTATCCACTGATCAGGCAGAACGGAAGCCACTATTGTTGTCAGACTCCCATTCCAGCAATTCAGCACACGCACCTGAGGCGATGCCTTCTGTCCATTTTGCGCCCAGCGTTGCCATCAACAACTCTTCATGTCCATCACCAGCTACTTCTTCTCAGGCAGGCATTAGTAGCAGAAGGTCGTCCATAAAGAACCTCCTCAACAATGATGACCATACCGACAGTAACTCGGCGTGGTCAAAGCAGAGGGCGGTCGAGCTGCCACCCATCGCTTTCCCTGAGGTCAATGCTACCGCGCCAGTCGTTGTTCAAGAATTGAGAAGCTCTAATTTTACGTCAGACACAGCTGCGCCATCCCCCTCCTCAAATCTGCCCCCAAAGCAACCTTCATTTTTGAACTCCATCCTGAATGCGGCGTCGGCTCCAGCTTCGCAGTCTCCTCATGTGCCGACCGGCACCGCACCTCGCACCCGGTACTCGGTCTCTTCAGCTACACGACCTATACTGCCACCCGTTGGTCTATCAACGGCTACTGCACCAACTCCAGCCAGGCCTCGCGAGTTCAATTTCGCTAATGACCCTCTGGCAGCTCTCGCGGCTGTCGCTTCTGCGCCCGAAGCTCTAGTTTCGCTCATACCGCAGGACGGCGGAGCGTCAAACTCCAGCACCCAACAAAAACCCTCCAACACAGGGCCCTAAAAAGTAGTGTGCTTGCATCAATGTTATTATTAAACCCCATTAATCTAATGATTATCGATGGCAAGGTTTTAGTTGTATTATCATCATATTTAAACTAATTGAATGGATCTACGAAGTCTATGGAAATGATGAGCCGTTTTTTGTGATTATGCGAAACTATTTGTTTACGCGATAGCTCCTCTCAAAATTTTACATGACTGGCTAATGTTGTTGACAATCGACTGCCAAGAGAGCCATTGACTGACCTAAGAGATGCTGTCTACTGCCCAAACCTACGCCAATGAAATGATACAGAAGTATCCTGTATTGGAACAATTTCAGCCCACTCTGGACCGTCCCTTTTTCAATATTTCTTTGTGGGAGAATTTCGACACGGCTATGCGCTACGCAACAAACGGCAAGTTTATTCCAAGCGAGTTTCAGTTCGTCCCTGGTAAACTGCCGTTAAGTGAACTTCCGCAAGTTATTGCCGCTATTACTACATACTATGTGGTGATCTTCGGCGGCAGGTTTTTGTTACAAGGCTCGCAGCCTTTCCAGCTTAATGCGCTATTCCAACTTCACAACCTATTTTTGACGACCCTCTCACTGACATTGCTAGTGCTCATGGTTGAACAGTTGGTCCCTATGATAGCTCGCAATGGTCTGTATTATGCCATTTGCAACATTGGAGCATGGACTCAGCCAATGGTGACCCTGTATTACATGAACTATATTACCAAGTACATCGAGTTTATTGACACTGTGTTTTTGGTTTTGAAGCACAAGAACCTGAGGTTTTTGCACACTTACCACCACGGGGCCACCGCGCTCTTGTGCTACACCCAGTTGGTGGGTACCACTGCTATTTCATGGGTTGTGATCTCTTTAAACCTTGGTGTCCATGTTGTGATGTATTGGTACTACTTTTTGGCTGCCCGTGGAATTAGAGTTTGGTGGAAAGAGTGGGTGACTCGCTTTCAGATCATGCAGTTTGTCTTGGATATCGGTTTTATCTATTTTGCCGTTTATCAGAAAGTTTCACATCTCTTCTTCCCACAGCTTCCACACTGCGGAGATTGTGTTGGTTCAACTACTGCGACATTTTCTGGCTGTGCCATTATTTCCTCGTACTTGTTCTTGTTTGTTGCATTCTATATTGAGGTCTACAAGCGTAGGGGAACCAAGAAGTCCAGAATTGTGAAGCGCGTTCGTGGTGGTGTTGCTGCTAAGGTCAACGAATACGTGAACGTTGATGTTGCCCACACTTCTACCCCATCGCCTTCCCCTGCTCGTAAATGAAGGAGTTTTAATTGACGCAAGGCGTTCCGCGGCGTCAAGCTAACTATTAGGCTCTCAAATGATGTTTCGTTTTATTTAAAATTAGATGTACTTTAAAATGTTGTCTATCCCGTTTTCACCTGTCACCGCTCGAAGACTTGGCACTCAAGTCAGAGGCCCTTAGTTTTGCTAAATTCAATGACTTCTTAAGATGCTCCATAGACGCGTTCAAACCACCGCCGATAACTTTGAAGTGCTTCAGTCTCCCAGCATCGCTAGAGATGATGGAGATTGTGGAGAAAACAGAAGCCTCTTCAGCCTCCCCTTGTATGTCTGCTAAAAGAACAGAGCCCCCTTGGTCAACCTGCATTTCGTCTTCGTCCTTTGGCAGCTCGGTTTCAGGATCTACATCGATTATGGCGAAGTTCGACGCGAAAGCAACGTTTTCCTCATTGAGAACAAGCGGCTGAAATTTGGAGGCGTCGCAAATTATGTCAAAAGTCTCCCTGAATGTTGCGCTCCGTCCTCTCATACTCACTGGAATTTTGAGGTCGGCAGTTCGTTCATCGACAAAAGCACGCGGAAGCTGTGTGGTTTTTAGAGCATAAATTAGTGAGTTCCAGCAAATTTCAAAGAGAGGTCCGTCTCGGCTGAAAACTTGAATCTTAGCGTATAAAACGTAGGACCACTTTCTCCGAGATTTGAGGCCGCTGGATATGGTATTCTCTTCTTCATCAGGATAAAGAATACTCGAAATGCCCTCTGAGTCTGTCGACCTAATACCGACTGCGACATCAAGCGCTTTTTTAGGAATAAGACCAGAATGTAGTACGCAGTCGCGCAGCCTTTGTGATAACGTCATTTCCTCATCCGTGGGTGCGCCGACTCTGCCTCTTTCAACTTCCACTACAGGGTGAACTTGAGCAAACCGTGATAGCCTGTCTGCTCTATTTGAGCTTTCTGTGCTTTCGTCGTCCACACGGGAACCAGATATGTTTTCCTCAACAATGCCGCCAGTAATCGATGTAACCACCATCGTTTTACCGCATTTTAACACGTTGGATCCAAGGATGTTGTTCCCCTTACGGTCGATATCGGCATTGGATGCAAACGAAAGCCCTCCATCGCTTATTTCAACATTGCGAAATTCTTCAAATGATCTTAAGCTCGGCCTTAGTCCAAGAGATAAATGTCTCTGCATCGACAGCTCAGGCGCGATTCGAGCC